>NC_136062.1:343709284-344175992 GCF_964261635.1 Lissotriton helveticus | reverse complement strand
GGATTCAGACCTAAGCATGGGACAGAGTCTGCCCTCCTTATGGTCGTCGAGGGAGTCCAGGAAAATCATTGAGCAAGGAGATCGGTGGCAGTGGTCCTCCTTGATCTTAGTGCGGCGTTTGACACGGTCAGTCATAACACCTTACTGAACCGTATATCAAACGTCGGCATCGTGGACAAGGCCTGGCTCTGGATAAAATCCTTCCTAAGCAATAGGTCGTTCCAGGTGTTTGACGACAAGCTGTCTCCTCCAGCATACCCCTGAAGTGTGGAGTCCCCCAGGGCTCCTCTCTAAGCCCTGCGCTTTTCAATATCTATATGAGGCCACTGGCTGAGGTAGTTCGTCCGTACGGAGTTAAGATCATTTCCTATGCGGACGACACACAGCTGGTGGTCTCCTTAGCGCAGGAAGCCCAACATCCTCCATCGGGGGGCTAACCAAATGTCTGGAGGAGGTGAAGTCCTGGATGACGCTGTCCTCATTAAAGCTGAATGGGGACAAAACGGAGCTTATGCTGTTAGGCCCGGCCGATCCGTCCCTCTTCAAATCATTATGGCCCACCTGTCTAGGCCCCCCCCCGGTTCCGAAAGATAACATCAAAAGCCTGGGGGTATGGCTGGACAGGAATCTTACTCTTAACACTCAGGCCACAAAGCTCTCTGCCACCTGCTTTGGACTCCTCCGAACACTGAAGAAGGTCCTCCCCTTGCTCCCAATGGAGGCTAAACAAACAGCTATTCAGGGCATAATACAATCACGCCTGGACTCTAATAACGTCCTTTATCTGGGAGCCCCAGAGTACACATTGAATAGATTGCAACTGGTGCAGAACTGTGCGACCCGTACCCTACTGCAAATTCCACGAAGAACCCCAGTTAGAGAGGCACTGACTAGCCTCCACTGGTTACCAGTACCTAAAAGAGTCATCTTCAAAGCAATGTGTATTGCCCATCAGGCCTTTTGGGACGCGGGCCCAAAAATCATGCGCAGCCTAGTTAGCCAATACCACCCAGGCAGAGAACTACGCTCTAGTCAGGCTTTTATGGCAACAGTCCCCAGAATTAAAAGGTCTAGAGCAGGCGGAAGAATGTTCACCTTCAACGCCTCAAAAATCTGGAACTCCCTTCCCCTTCATCTAAGATCTAACCCCAACCTTGCCTCCTTCCGCAAGCAACTTAAAACCCATCTGTTCATATCCCCGTAATCTTTCAGCCCCTTTCCCCTCCTCCTAGTCTCTGTCAGCCTCACTACACCCTCCTCTGGTTCCTTAGCGCTTGGACGCCCCAGGGCAGCAATCGCGCTGTATAAATGCATTTTCATTCATTTTCATTTTCATTCATTCATTTCATTCATTTCATTCATTTCATTCATTTCATTCATTCAGGCTGTAAGAACAGGCCTCTGGTGTCAGTTTGGAAGCCTAACCAGGGGTGGCAGCCCCTGTTAGGCCTAGGGTACACCTATGCCCTGGGCACCTAGAGTACCATATACAGGGGCTCACAAGGGTGACCCAGTAACCAATATGGTATGTACCTAAAGTACATGGCATCAATTTAGAGAGAGTACAGCTAGGCTGTGGGCCTCATTAGCAGGATCACAGCCGTACTAAATTCGAAAAACCAGCGAATCACAACAAATAGTGGGGGTAACCATAGGATGCAGACCCTACTCTCCTACACCCTGGGCCTGACAATTAAATATTACTAGTGGGCTGCAGCACTCATTTTGCCACCCACTAAAGTAGCACTGTAAAACATGTTTCCAGGCCTGCCACTGCACTTTTATACTGCATTTTTGAACTGGCAAAGTAAACCTTTTGTCATGCCTAAAATGTCTTTTAAAACTGAGGGGCATATTATCAAGTAACGATGTTAAAATTATCGCTGGTTTAGCGGCAGAAAACTGCCGCTAAAGCAACGATAAAGGGCTTGATAATATGCTCTGGAGAATTCCAAGAGAAGCCCATGTTCACACCAGAACATGGACTTCTATTGGAATTCTCAAGGGCATATTATCAGGCCGCTTTAGCAGCAGTTTTCTGCCGCTAAGCCAGCGATAATTTTTAACGCTCTTCTTGATAATATACCCCTGAATTTACACAATGACACTTAAGAAGTGCTAACTCCAATTCTGGAGTAGCTATATAAATAGTTCAAGTAGTCATTTCTGCCAGTGTCAAGTGTCCCTCTGACTGCTTACAGTTCCCTTTTGGTGGGATGTGGATTGCTCTTAAACAATAGACACAGAGCTGGGGTGGGGGGAGAGGTTTTGTTTCCTTCAGCAGCATGGTTTCTGGCCTGTGCCCAGCCATTTCCTGGGCTTCAAAGGATGGCTACCCTGTCAGTGGCAAATGTCGATCACATTTAGACCTGCCTCCTTTTGTCTTCCCATCCTCATTTACTTAGCTCTAAACTGAGTGGGTAGGGGAGCTGCCCCAGAACAGGTTTGGAGTCACCCAAGAGTGTATGTTCATTATCCTAGCCACATCTTCGGGTAGGCCCAAGGAGCTCTGCACAGGGGAAGAAGGTTCTGCCATATTGGAATTGGGGCGGAAGAGGATTCGAACAGCTGTGTTTGTCCTGAGAAGAGCCTTGAAGTTTGTACCTGCTTTCCTTCTTTCACCAATGGACTTCAAGAGTCAAAAGGCTGACTTCCTGTTTGGGCTGGAGGGACATACCGAATTTCCAAGAGGCCATTTCCCAGCATTCCCAGCTGACCAGTTACAATTGGACCTGTCCATGACCATTATGCTGACCATCGGTGTAGTGAGTCTTGACCCCAAATTGCAGTCCCCAAGGCCATGTAGCTTTTTCTGGTGTCAAAATTAGTGGCGGCTGGTGATATTTAAAAGTGGTATGCGTAAAAGTTGTAGATGAATACTGCATCACGAGAAATGTTTTCAAAAAGAATGGAGAATTTTAAAATGAGAGAGCAATAATGTTTATAAAGCAATTGTGAATGTGCAGAATTGAAATAGTTAAAATATAACAAAACGCTCCCTATCTTACTGCATTAAATATGTTCAACAGTTTCTATGGTGTACAAACCCGCTTTATTTGCTCTAGTGAACAAGTGAGTTCTGTGAAGCGAGGTTCTGGCACAGACTAGATGGTATGATGCGGCGGGTAAAAGATTGAGTATGCTCTAAGCAGGTTTTACATCAGTCTGTGTGTTGACTCAGGTTCCATTTACGCACTACAGTAATGCTCTAGTGTCCAGTGGCAGGGTTCTAATACGTTGCTCTAGACTAGAATTTAATATCATCCAAATTATTGAATGTGTCCTTGTGTAATGTAACTGGTGCTCATGTAATGCGCTAGAATAGCTGTAGGTGAAGTACACGCTATGTAAAACAAACAACATTTTTTATTAAGAATTAAAAAAATTCAAATAATTTGACCTCCAGTTTTCAACCAACACATGCCTGGTTGACGTGGTGCACAATTACATTGCCATCGGTATCAGAGCGACTGCAATGGAAATAAGAGTCGAACGCCTGATGCAATTGGATCTCCTCTACAAAAGAGACAATTGCCAAATGAAGATAGCGCATTGTGAAAAAACACATAAACGACCTGTTACATCTATGACATCTCTTAATCTTTCCAAAGCTTACTATATCAGCGTTTTAAACAGTAACTGAGCATGAGTAAGTTGCCAATGGCTTTCTCTCCACATTATGTCAAGCGCCGCAGCCCACAACACTACCTGCTATTGCATGTGATGAACCGAGTTCGTATCACGCCCTTGGCTCATCGTCCTGTGTTTCAGGCAAATCCATTTCCCTCTGTTTAATGTAGCCTTCTTTGTTATGTGATTAAGCATTGTGGGGCCAGGAAAGGCTCTGTAAAAATTAAAAAAAACTTAAATGTATGACTGGAGGACGAAATGCGACTGTGTTTTGAGTGGAATGGGGAGTAAGCCACTTTTGGAAACAACATGCCATGAACAAGCTCCAGTCAAGCTGTATTAATAAAACAACCAATATTCTACCAGTAAATGCAGACAGTGTGCAATGATAGCAAAACAGCTCAGCCCATGAGTTTACAAAACTATTTTAGTCATGATAATATCGGTAAACAGACATAATATCGACTACAAAATATCGAATGGACATAATATTGAGTACAAAATATAGGCTGGACAAAATATCGAATGGACAGAATATAGACATCAAAAATATCGTTTTGAAGGTAAGTAATGTAATATCGAATGTTAAAAATATAGAAAGTTAAAATATCGAAGTATATAATATAGGTTATTAAAATTATCGAATTTTTAATAAAATCGAAATTTTTATAGTGTGTGTTATGTTATTATATGTGTGCAAAGTGTGTATTTATTATATAATGAATTTTAATTAATGAATTTTGTTTTTTTAATTTTTGCGTAATTTAATTCTGTAGCGAGTTGTGGGTTTATAGGGGAATAGGGTGGGAAGTAATTTAATTATAATTAATTAAATATGTAAATGTATATATTGGTATTCATTTTTAATTAATTGTTAATTAATTTATATTCGGTAATTAATTACATTTTAATTGGTAATTAATTTTAATTAATTGATTAATTGCTAATTATGTTAATTTTACTAATTTATTTTCTTTAGCGGGATGTGAGTTTATAGGGGAATTGGGTGGGAAGTAATTTATTTATAATAATTAAACATGTAAACATATTTATTGGATTTTTTTAGAATTAATTGTAAATTAATTTTTTATGGGTAAATAATTAAATTTTAATTACCAAATAATTTATTTTAATTGATTAATTGCTAATTATGTTAATTTTACTAATTTATTTTCTGTAGCGGGTTGTGAGTTTATAGGGGAATAGGGTGGGAAGTAATGTATTCATAATTAATTAAATAATTCAATTTATTTAAATGTTTTTTATTTGAATTAATTGTTAATTCATTTTTAATTGTTAATTTGTAATTAATTTGAATAGGTAACTAATAGTAAACATTAATTGCAATTTGTAATTTTAATTGAATAATTATTATATTAGATCAAATTGGTAATTACTTTTAATAAATTTTTTATAGATATTAATTTATACTGTTTTTAAATAATATTAGCAGTATATACTTTCCCTACTGTTGCACTATCTGGAGTGGGAATAGTAATTTTTCCCCCTACGCTATCCAACGCTTTCCCTACTGTTGCACCCACTGGAGTGGGAATAGTAATTTTTACCTCTACGCTATCCAACGCTTTCCCTACTGTTGCACTCTTTGGAGTGGGAATAGTCATTTTTACCCCTACGCTATCCAATGCTTTCCCTACTGTTGCACCCACTGAAGTGGGAATAGTAATTTTTACCCCTACGCTATCCAACGCTTTCCCTACTGTTGCACTCACTGGAGTGGGAATAGTAATTTTTACCCCTACGCTATCCAACGCTTTCCCTACTGTTGCACCCACTGGAGTGGGAATAGTAATTTTTACCCGTACGCTATCCAACGCTTTCCCTACTGTTGCACTCACTGGAGTGGGAATAGTAATTTTAACCCCTACGCTATCCAACGTTTTCCCTACTGTTGCACTCTTTGGAGTGGGAATAGTAATTTTTACCCCTACGCTATCCAACTATTTCCCGACTGTTGCACTCTTTAGAGTGGGAATAGTAATTTTTATCCCTACGCTATCCAACGCTTTCCCTACTGTTGCACCCACTGGAGTGGGAATAGTAATTTTTACCCCTATGCTATCCAACGCTTTCCCTACTGTTGCACCCACTGGAGTGGGAATAGTAATTTTTACCCCTATGCTATCCAACACTTTCCCTACTGTTGCAATCTTTGGAGTGGAAATAGTAGTTTTTACCCCTACGCTATCCAACGCTTTCCCTACTGTTGCACTCTTTGGAGTTTGAATATTAATTTTTACCCCTACGCTATTTAAAGCTTTCCCTACTGTTGCACCCACTGGAGTGGGAATAGTAATTTTTACCCATACGCTATCCAACACTTTCTCTACTGTTGCACTCACTGGAGTGGGAATAGTAATTTTTACCCCTACGCTATCCAATGCTTTCCCTACTGTTGCACTCTCTGGAGTGGGAATAGTAATTTTTACCCCTACGCTATCCAACGCTTTCCCTACTGTTGCACCCACTGGAGTGGGAATAGTAATTTTTACCTCTACGCTATCCAACGCTTTCCCTACTGTTGCACTCTTTGGAGTGGGAATACTAATTTTTACCCCTACGCTATCCAACGCTTTCCCTACTGTTGCACCCACTGAAGTGGGAATAGTAATTTTTACCCCTATGCTATCCAACACTTTCCCTACTGTTGCAATCTTTGGAGTGGAAATAGTAGTTTTTACCCCTACGCTATCCAACGCTTTCCCTACTGTTGCACTCTTTGGAGTTTGAATATTAATTTTTACCCCTACGCTATTTAAAGCTTTCCCTACTGTTGCACCCACTGGAGTGGGAATAGTAATTTTTACCCATACGCTATCCAACACTTTCTCTACTGTTGCACTCACTGGAGTGGGAATAGTAATTTTTACCCCTACGCTATCCAATGCTTTCCCTACTGTTGCACTCTCTGGAGTGGGAATAGTAATTTTTACCCCTACGCTATCCAACGCTTTCCCTACTGTTGCACCCACTGGAGTGGGAATAGTAATTTTTACCTCTACGCTATCCAACGCTTTCCCTACTGTTGCACTCTTTGGAGTGGGAATACTAATTTTTACCCCTACGCTATCCAACGCTTTCCCTACTGTTGCACCCACTGAAGTGGGAATAGTAATTTTTACCCCTACGCTATCCAACGCTTTCCCTACTGTTGCACTCACTGGAGTGGGAATAGTAATTTTTACCCCTACGCTATCCAACGCTTTCCCTACTGTTGCACCCACTGGAGTGGGAATAGTAATTTTTACCCGTACGCTATCCAACGCTTTCCCTACTGTTGCACTCACTGGAGTGGGAATAGTAATTTTAACCCCTACGCTATCCAACGTTTTCCCTACTGTTGCACTCTTTGGAGTGGGAATAGTAATTTTTACCCCTACGCTATCCAACTATTTCCCGACTGTTGCACTCTTTAGAGTGGGAATAGTAATTTTTATCCCTACGCTATCCAACGCTTTCCCTACTGTTGCACCCACTGGAGTGGGAATAGTAATTTTTACCCCTATGCTATCCAACGCTTTCCCTACTGTTGCACCCACTGGAGTGGGAATAGTAATTTTTACCCCTATGCTATCCAACACTTTCCCTACTGTTGCAATCTTTGGAGTGGAAATAGTAGTTTTTACCCCTACGCTATCCAACGCTTTCCCTACTGTTGCACTCTTTGGAGTTTGAATATTAATTTTTACCCCTACGCTATTTAAAGCTTTCCCTACTGTTGCACCCACTGGAGTGGGAATAGTAATTTTTACCCATACGCTATCCAACACTTTCTCTACTGTTGCACTCACTGGAGTGGGAATAGTAATTTTTACCCCTACGCTATCCAATGCTTTCCCTACTGTTGCACTCTCTGGAGTGGGAATAGTAATTTTTACCCCTACGCTATCCAACGCTTTCCCTACTGTTGCACCCACTGGAGTGGGAATAGTAATTTTTACCTCTACGCTATCCAACGCTTTCCCTACTGTTGCACTCTTTGGAGTGGGAATACTAATTTTTACCCCTACGCTATCCAACGCTTTCCCTACTTTTGCACCCACTGGAGTGGGAATAGTAATTTTTACTCCTACGCTATCCAACGCTTTCCCTACTGTTGCACCCACTGGAGTGGGAATAGCAATTTTTACCCCTACGCTATCCAACCCTTTCCCTACTGTTGCACTCTCTGGAGTAGGAATAGTAATTTTTACACTTCGGCTATCCTACGGTAATAATATTGGATATTATTTAATTATATTATGTTACTATATATATATATATGTTTTTACAAATATGATTGTAAAACAATTTTTGTATAACTTTCATTAATTATTTAATTATTATAAGGTAATTTAAGTACTTTTAAGTATATTTTAGTAATTAATTTTTGATATTATTTAATTTAACATTGTATTTAATAAAGTCGATATTTTTATAAACTATATTTTTGTAAACAATATTTTTTACTCGATATTTTTGTACTTACCTGTTTGTAGATACAAAGTCGATATTCTGTCTGTCGATATTTTGTCGCCGATATTTTTGATAGTCGATATTATGTTCCTCGATATTATGTCAGTGATCCGATAATATCGTGCAACCTGCAATTGCTCAATATCACACTATGTTTACCCTGCAATTGCAATTATTTGCCACTGTCTACTACCACAGTTACAGAAAATACACATTTGTCAGTGCCTGCTGCCAAAGCCGCGATCTACCAACACGGTCTTATTGTTATTTACCTCATTTACACAAACGGACTCCATGCCAGTTTGAGTGCTGCCTTTTGGATTTAGTGGAAGGAGAAACAAAGTAAGTATGACGCGTAAAAGTTTTCACAGGAAACTGAGTATTGTGCCTCAGTTTAGAGCAGAGGTCTTCAAACTTTTTGATGCTGGGACCCCCTTGTTAAACCTTTTTAGGCGTAAGGACCCCCTTCTGACAAATGTTTATAGAAACTGGTACTCCTCATCAACAACTATCGACAACCATAAATGCGCCTGTTAAACCCTGCATCTTTTGGCATGTTTCCCCTGTTTTTTTCCTTTCTGACGTCCAAGTTGTTACTCTTTTTTTATGGTTTAGTGTCTTTGTGCTCTTACTCACTGCTGTTCAGTGTTAAAGTGCAAGTGCTCCTATTGTAAATTGTATTAAGGAATGGTGTTTCCATGATCGGCATGTTTGACTTACTAGTAAGTCCCTAGTAAAGTGCACTGAGGGTGCCAGGGCCTGTAAATCAAATGCTGCTGTTGGGCCTGTAGCACTGATTGTGTCATTCATTAAAGGAGCCCTGAAAAGGGTTTCCAGACCTGCTACTGCAGTGTGTGCATGCAGTTTGTAACTGCCATGTTGATCTGGCAAGTGCACCCACTTGCCAGGCCCTATTCTTCACTTTTCTTACATGTAAGTCACCCCTAAGGTAGGCCCAAGGTACCCCTGTGGGCAGGATGCCATGTATATTAAAGGTAGGGCATGAAAACTGGTGCGTGTGACTTGTCTTGGCAGTGAATTACAGTGTGTTTCATGTTTCACTATGGAAAGACTATTTGTCCCATAGGATAGAATGGGAGTTTACTTATAACATCTTACACGCATATCTTCCCATTGGGACAAGATAGAGAAATGTGTTTAGTGTGCCTGAATTCAGAATATAAAAATGAATCTTTTAGTGAAGATGATTTTTATGTTCTGTGTTTGGAAATACCACTTTTAGAAAGTAGGTATTTTGTTGCTTAGCCATCCTGTGTCTCTCTGCTGGGTTTCTGGATTGACTGTCTGGCTTTGGAGTGACAGGGGCTGGGGATATGCATTTTCATCAGACAGCCACTGGGGGGTGACGGTGTGTCCAGCCTTTCCTGGATGAGTCAGGGCTGTGCTAAATAGAACTGGGCTGTATTTATAGTAGCACGAGGATATTTCCTGGCACCTGAATGGGCCTGTTCTGCCTTGGACAATACTGTCACCACCTCCTGCCAGGAAGCTGGGCCAGAGAGGATGGAACTGATTTGGGTTTGGCACAGACACTATTTGCTCAAAAGCACAAAGAGAAACTGAGTATAAATATTGGGGCCCATACCCCAGAACTTTAGAACTCGCTGGAATCAAGGAACCTGCCAAAAAGAAGAGCTGGAAGAACTGCCAAGAGGAGTACTGCCCCTTTGCTGTGTTGTTGCTTTCTTGGGTTGGCCTGCAGTTGCTGCTTCTGCCTTGGGCAGTGAAAGGACTGGACTAAACTTTCTTTACTTGTTGCTGAGTATCTCCAAGGGCTTGAAGTAGAGCCTGCCTCCTGCTCTGAAGTCAAAGGGACTGCAAAGACTTCACCTACCTCTGGAACCGTGGATTCATTTGCCACAGAGGGGTGAAAGCAACCGACTCTGCCACCGACTCTGAGGTTGGCTCTGTCACTGGCTCCGTGTCCTGAAGACACCGCAGAGGGCACTGTTGCATCTCACACTGCAACCCTGGCTTGGGTACACTGCTCGCAAGTCTTTGACACACCGTCCCATACCACACCACAGTCTGCACCGACCAACACCAGCTCCCCACAACTGGCACTATCCCTGCACCATGATCTGTCAGCACAGCAAAGAGCTCCGTCTTCACTCTGCACCTCAGCTCTGGTCTCACCGATGTCACTGGATGACCGTCACTGAGCCGAACAAATCTTTGTCATCACAAAGAGCCAGACTGCTCCCAAGCATCCTTAACGCTTGCAGATCACCTGATAAGGTACATTTGCCTTTTTCATTCAGGCAGGCAGAGCAGCTGATAATGATCTAAATTAGCCTTCCCAGGGTAGGAGGTCTGTCTTTTTTCAGGGACAAGTGAAGCTGGGGAATCTGCGACCTCCTTCCAAGGACTCCACGACCCCCTGGGGGTCGCGCCCCACAGATTGAAGACCTCTGTCTTATGGTAATGCAAGTTGCAAGCTATAGCAAATGGTTTATCAACCTCCTCCACCAAAAGTAGAAGTAACCTACCCTACTATCAAAACGTGTGGGGTTAGAATAGTAATTACACACTTCATTGCATTCAATGGGGGAAGAGTGAGAGACAGAAAATCTGCTTACACGTTTTATGCAATGGTATTTTAATCATGTGTGCTGGTTTTAACAAAACTTTCCAGGGCTTTAAGTGGGATGAAAAAACTGAAGGGGGGTCTCTCAAAGGGGTGTGGCCAATGTAATTAAGGGTGTGGCTTAAAAACACAAGCTAAAAATCTGTGCTTAGCATAGTGTGCCACCCAAAATGTATTTTGCTGTTTCTGTCATTGCATCCAGATATATAATACAACAAGTAACATCATACCTACAACAAGTTAGGACTATTGGCTTTGTCAATGGTTGTTAGTTGCATAAGATAAATAAGCAGCAACTCTGGCTTGTTGTATTTAATATTGAAAAAGCTACCACTTAAAGCCCTGTTAACACCACAACAATGTTGCTGCACCTGAGTCTCGAAAAGAGAAGGGAAATCCAGAGAGAGCATGACTCTCTTTAAAGGATTTCCCTTCCCCTACAACGCTCACCTGGCATGACGTCATGCCGTAACTTCTCCACTAGTGAGAAGTGAGTAGTGTGAGCAGCGCACATCGTGTACTCACCTGGCATGACGTCATGTCGTAACTTCTCCAATAGTGAGAAGTGAACAGTGTGAGCAGCGCACATCGAGGTGCTCACCTGGCATGACGTCATGCCGTAACTTCTCCAATAGTGAGAAGTGAGTAGTGTGAGCAGTGCACATCGATGTGCTCACCTGGCATGACGTCATGCCGTAACTTCTCCAATAGTGAGAAGTGAACAGTGTGAGCAGCGCACAACGATGCACTAGTGAGAAGTGAGCAGTGTGAGCAGAGCACATCATGTGCCTGCTGTCACTGCAGTCTGGAAAAAAACGAACCGCCTGTGCCAGGGCAAAAAACAGAGCCCGATAGAGACCCGTTTCGAGGCCCCCTTTAAAAAACTGCAGGTCCGCAGACCCGGTGAGAACTGACCCACTTAAAGCCCTGCTTATCTTACCAAAACCAGGACTTTAGAGGCTTACAGTCATCAGCTGCTCTCATTCAGCCCAATGATTAGTGGCGGCTCCTCAGCAGAGGCAGGGGAACATAGCCCCACTGAGCAGGACAAAGAGGAAAAAATAAAATGATAACAACTAATTGTTATAATAATTGTATATTTCCCCTTGCTCGGCTGGGTTGGGCCAGGGCTGCTCTGCTCACAGAGCTGGACAAGGGAGGAGTGGTTTGCTCATTCCAAGTACACAGAACGCTCTTGGCTGGCCTCTCAAACCGTCATGATCGCTTTACATGTTCTCCATGCAGACTGCATTACAGCCTGCATGGCCACTCCTCTGAGTCTTCCACAGGTCCAGAGGTGCACTGAAGAGTTGGGTCTGAGGTTCCAATATTTATACCTGGTGACAGCTTAGAAATAGGAGAATGTGTTTGAGGTTTGCACTGCCAGAGGTCTCTGGAATTTCCTGCTTAACTACCCTGATCCCAGCGTATCTGGGGTCACAAAATACAATCTTTTGGTCCTTGAGAAGGAAGGAGTGAGATACACTCCACCGCTCTAGTGCATTACACACATTGGTTTCGCTGCCACGGCAGCCAGAGGGCCATGAAAGGTCCTATAATTGCGCTCTGACTTTTGGGACAAAGGGCATTTGAGCCCCAGAGAAGGCCAGCAGCCTAGGTTCATTTTGAGTAAATGTGCGTACTGGTAGGGCGCAAGGTCCTAAAGGAATGCATAATGCAGTTATGCTGAAGGTGATGTATGCACCTGGGAAGTGTTACTACGGTGCACTCCTAAATGTGATTTATGCATAATGTGTTTATGCCTAATGTGATGCAGACATAATGCGTTTATGTTGCTAGTGATAATGCTGAGTACAGTATTTTACCAGTAGTTACTGGTTGTGTTATTTTTATTACTTGTGCTTTCCAATGGATCTGTTGCTGTCATGTGTGTGTGTTGCTCAAATGCTTATCACATTGCTTCTGGGATAAGCATGACTGCTTGTGCCAAGCTACCAAAGGGGTGAGCAGGGTTTATCTTCAGCATGTAACTCTCTTGCCCTGACTAGAGTGGTGGTTTCTGCCTGGCTTAGGCGCATGCCTCAGCCAACCAGAAATCCCATTTCTAACATTGGTTGTCAGCGGTGAGGATAGGACTTGCATTTGCACAGTACCACAGCGACAACTGGTTGCACTATAAACTCTGCATTTAGATAATCACAGGTTTGGGGATTATTTTTCCTGATTTTGCTTTCTCCTTAAAAGTGTGATTTTTTTAATTGTGTACTCTTGCTTCAGCTCGGACGCCTAGGTCTCTTGTTTTGCACTGTGGGTTATGTATCTTGCCAAGACGGGATTAATCTATAATTAAGATAACCTATTGGAGTATACCCAGGATGAGTTAAAGGAATTCTGCAGAAAGAGTAGTATACCAATAATAGGCAACTTCAGCAAAAAATAATTCCTTTATGAAGCACTTCTTAGGGGAGTAGTCCTAGAGCACCACTGGGACCTGTCTGAGTATCCCTCTGCCTTCCTAAGTGGTGGTTATGAGGGAAGTCCTGAAGAGTCTGAAGAGGAGGAAGACAATGACAGGGCAGGAACACCAGTAGGTTGTGAGGACCCCATAGATAGAGAGTCCCTTGCTGGGTTTAGTGCCATGGGCAGTGCCCCATCCCTTTCCCTGTCCCCAGAGGAGTGGGTAGATCGGAGGGAAGAAAGGGAGCAGTAGCTGGCTTTTGAGAAGCTAGGTTAGAGCATGTCAAGGAGATAGCGCAGCTGACTGTAGAGGAAAAAAGCTAGAGACTGAGAGGGTCTTAGCGCAGGAGAGGATGGCAGAGGCAGAGAGGGCCTTTGCCAGGGAAAAGCTAGCTCATGGGGGTACGTCCCTTGAGTGCAGTTTTAGCTGTCTGGATTCACCAGTGAGGGTGGGGTCCAGTGGTTGCAGCAATATGGAGTCCAGTGCAGGAATTCCCACTCCCAGATCCCAGAGTATGGTGCCTGGTTCCCAGGAAGAAGGGTACAGGTTGAGGTTCAGGGGCAGTAAGAAACTGTCTCACCAGTCTGGGCGGGTTTGTGGATGAATGTTGTGCTGCACTGGAGGATTGGGGGATGGGTAGCAGGGCAAATGATTTTGAAGGACTTTTCAATCTGGTTGTCAGAGAGCACATGTTCAGTAATTGTTTTCCGGGGTTTCGCCAACACCTGTTGGAGTGTGAGTTGGCTGATCCCGCGAAGCTTGCACAGGAGGCAGACCTCCAGGTGATTGCCAGAGGCTCTGAAGAGGCATTGGGGAGTGACCCTCAGAGGAGTAACACAGGTATTTCCCAGCCCAGAGTGGTGGGAGAGGTTCAGAGCAGCCCAGCTAAGTCCCGGTATAGTGGGATGGTTGTAGGGCTTCATGTCCTGTCTCCAAGGAGAAGGAGTGAGACTGGGATGCGTCCAGAAGTGCCCAAAGCTCAGTTTCAGTGCCTGGAGGGTTCCTGAAGAGAACACCAGGTGGGGAGCCTAGGTTGTACTGGTAGGCCATCCGTTGAGGGGGATCTCCTAGTGTAAGGAGAACTAGGAGTGTCCGTAAGCAGACTTCCATCAGTTCTAGTGTCTGGCTGTGCCACTCCTGAGTGGAGGGTGCAGAAGTCCAGCTGAAGGGGCGAGAGGGGGAGAGAGTCCCCAGTGGGAGAACCAGTGGGTCAGAGGCCAGCCAGAAGGGCAGAGTCTCCTAGAAGTGACCCTGGTGAAACCACTTCTGTCATGGGGGGTCTTCACGCACTGTCAGATGGAGAGGGGTCGGGACATCAGCACCAGGCAGACTGTCACACAACACATGAGTTATGTGTTACCGTCGGGGTGCTTGTGTACTCCCCAGGAAGTCCTGGTGTGCCGGGCAGGTGCTAAGCCGCAGGGGTGAGTCCCTGGGATGAGAGGACAGGTTCAGGTTCTGCCTGACCTGGAAGGAAGGACAACTGTAAACAGTGTCCTGACCGATTTAGCTTCATGGGGTACCACTTCAGGTGGGAGGGTGCTGAACTCTAAAAGGGGGTGTAGAGGGAGGGAGTCCTCGTCTCTGACCCCGGTGCGACCTGAGGGTTTAGACCCTAGGTTGGTAGGTCAGTTACAGGGTCAAGGACCTGAACTGGTGGAAGAATTGTGTAGGAGGGTTGGTTCCAGCGTCCTGATGGTTTTTATTTCTGGGGATGCTTCTCCTGGGAGGAGAGTGCGGAACCCAAATAGGAGAGGTAAGGGGAGGAATGCCTTGCCAGAGGACTCTCGTCAACCTGAACAAAGCAAACAGAAATGAATATAGAAACAACACCGCTGTATCAATGTGAATTTCTTCATCTTAAACAATGCTTGCGGACCCTAGGTTGGAGGATCAGTGGCAGTTTAGCATTGCACTGATGAGAGGAAGAGTGGAGAATGGTTACTTTGAGCCTGGGGTAACAGCCCCCCCATTATGTGAGATGGCAAGGACCAGAGATATCTGGATGGCCTAGGGCCTGGCCGTGGACAGCTAGGGAGTACCAGTGGGGTAGCCTAGTTGGTCCTGGGAGCTTAGACAGAGGGAAGCACATGGATTCAGAATCGCGTAGAACTGGAGTGTGCCCCTGCAGTTGTGGGCCTGCATCCATATTACATTGCCCCAAGCAGGGAAGCCCATCAAGGTAATCATTGGTCTACCCAGGCTATTAGCTGGAAGGGGGTTGTGTTGGAATTGGCCCTTTTTGCAGGGTCATCTCTGAACCTTTTTCCTTCCTCCCAGCCTTTTCTGACATGATGTTGGTGTTACACTGCTGTCCAGTGTAAAGTGTGTGTGCTCTCTGTGGTAAACATGGTAAGACTGGTCTACACCTGTTTGGCGTATTTAATTTATCTGACAGTCCCTTTTAAAGTAGTATCTCAGATACTCAGGGCCAGTAAATTAAATGCCACTGGTGGGCTTGCAGCTCTGATTGCGCCACCCACCAAAGTAGCCATTCAAACCCAGCTTAGGCCTCTGCCATTGCAGGGCCTGTGTGCTCAGTGCTACTGCTGCTGTGACGTGACACTTAAAGTGTGTGCCACGTCTGTGACCCCCCTTTTACTGCATGTAAGTCACCCCTAAGGTAGGCCTAGCTAGCCCTATGAGCAGGGTGCATTGTAGGTTAAAGGTAGGACATGTACCTAAAGTCCGTGACATGTCATGGTAGTGACAAACAGCCATTTTTGTTTCTCACTGCTGTGAGGCTGCCCTCCCATATGAATGAATTGGGGATTCCCTGATAAGTGTTTCAGTGGTAATTCCTGATATGAGAGGAGCAGCGTGGTCAAGTTTGGAATGTTTCGAACAGTAATAATAAACGCTGCGCAACGGTGTGAGCAGATTTATTATCACTGTTTTAGAAATGCGACTTTTAGAAGTTGACATGTCTGTGTGCTGTGTGTCTGCCTGCCTGATGTGTATTGCATGTCTGGCTCTGGAGTAATAGGGGCTGGTGAGGTATGTTGCTCCAGGGCTAGCAGGGTGAGTCAGCGCTAGGCTGAATAGGAGATCTGCATTTGGAGTAGTGGGAGGAGTAGTCCCCTGACCCTGAATAGGTCTGTGCCTGCCAAGGTGAATGCTGGCTCCGCTCCCCTGTGGTGTGTCTAAGGACCGAGCCCCATCTGACAAAGGAGGGTGAAAGCCTGGTAAACAGAGTGCTTCAACACCCCCCGAACCAGTTGAGACTGGGTCCCCCAAGCCCTGTGCCAAAGCAGACAAAGAGAAATGCAGTATACATAATAGGGCTGTGACCCCCATGAAAAGTGTGCTTCCTTGTGTTGTCTGGGGTGCTACTGGTGCCTGCTGGGCCCCAGGAGGAACCGCCACGAGGGACTGCCTCTCTGTGGAGGGCCCTGTGAGCTGGCCTGCCTGGGGCCAGCCTTTGCACCAGAACTTTGGAAATCAAGTGCCTTGTGAGCGCTGCTCCGTTTTCCCTGTGCTCCAGGACAGGGAGAATGCTGGAGCTCGCAGAGGGAATCCCAGTGTGGGGACTCCCCCGTGTTGCTGGGGAGCAAAGCGGGAGCCTACCTCGCATTTTGGGTGCATCCCATACGAAGTAGGAGCCTTCCCCGCATTTTGGGTCCTTGAAAACAGGGTGGGAGCCCACCCCGTGTCTCGCATTTCTGAAAAGGGCTGCCGCACCACGGTGGCGACCTAGAAGCCAGGCAAGCTGCATGGTTGTATGCGGGGCCAAGAAGGTGAAGTTGCCGGCCGGACGTCAGGCCCGAGTCAGCCTGATTGTGGGAGTACTAGTAAAATATGTTATTTTGCTACAGAAAATTGGTTGCAAAACAATAATACATACCATCTTGCTGAAACGCATTCTAATGTACCCTTCCAAACATGGTACTACAGGCTAGATGGTGACATAGGTCAAAGTTTCAAACACATGCTTTTGACATCTGTATGACAGGCGTCTTGCAGGCTACTATTCTATCTTAGAGGATGAAAAAGCTGAGTACCATTAAATCGGGTGCTAAGTTAACCTGGCACCAGTAGCACCTAGAACATCCAAATCTACAGTATTAGGCTCTATTTCAAACATTCAACATTAACATTAGTAAATATCGATCATTCTCAAATTTAAAATCTTGCTGATTTAGGTTCAAAATATCTTCAACAATGAAGAAAGTAGTATTTGATGCACTTTTTTTAACGAGCTGCAAGAGTTTAAGGGCCTGATTCACAAAGATAAACTTACACTTTTGTGTAAATTTACATTTGTTTTAGTATTCACAAACAGGGAGTTAGTAGGAAGTTTACGACTCTTATCTTTTTATGTACAGAGTTCTCGGCCCCGACAGCGGAGTCTCCACGTGTTTGCGGAAACTGAAACCAAGGTAAACTTCAACAAAAATGGAAATTTACCTTTGTGAATCAGGCTCATATAGTGCGAATTAATACTTTCTCCTTTCCTGATGCTTCTTAGCTTTTACCAAACTGCAGCAAGAATAAGCCTCTGTTGGAACCAATATTTTCCTCCGAGGATGCCTTGCTCTATGGTAATATTTATTGCTTTAATAACAAATTGAGTTTTCTTTACGAGACAGAATGATCTGGCACAGATAGTTCCAAGTAACTGTGTTTTTTAAAGAAAATCTATTTATTATTTTCTCACTTTTCCCCGTCTAGTTGCTCAGGTATAGATAGCATCTACATTGTATCAGACATGCACCTCCCTTCAGGAAGGCACAAGGAGGCTATTATTCGAGTCCTGAAAAGAACCTTTGGCATTTAACAATAATAAGCATGTTTCAGGCAGTTGTAGGGACTGTTAGCCTTCGGTATGCACTGGGGCCTGAAATTCTCTACACAGCGTTTATTGAAAGTCATTTCAGCAGACCCCAAATGGAGACCACCTGCCCAATTATTTTTTTACTGCCATTTTTAAATACCTATAGACACATGCACGATTCCATTTCCTTTACTGTTATTTCGATTTCTGACCATATGTTGCCCATAAACCTCTGTAGTGATCTTGTGACCAGTGTTTCATTACTAAGTAAAAGGTTTTAAGTATGTGCAGGACTCGAGGGAAGGGAACTGCCGAACTTACACTTGCCGTCAAGTGTAAGGTTGGGTTTGCAATATTAAAATAATAGCTGTGTCCGTTCCATTTCTAACTCGAATTAATGTACCACATGTAGGATGGTACTGGCTATGTATGTGGGTCGCCCTAGCCCACTATTAGGTTTGAAACAACTGAAGACAAATGTCTTTAGATGGAGTCTTATAATTGGAGGAGCATATAGCAGAGAAGCATAGCATTGCAGGCCACATTTATGTTACAATATTTCATAAACATGATGCTCAAAATTAAAATTTTAATGCAAAATATATTTGGAAGGTGTGAGAATGGGGATATTAAATTGGGAGGGATGTACACCTACCAACTTACTAAACCCACTTTGGACAGATCAAAGACCTGTCTGAAAGAATCTCTGCTCAGTCCTGGTAGCAATGACAAAAGTAGGAAGCGAGCCCAAGAAAAGAGCGCATCAAATTCAAGCAGAACCACCTATTCCTATAGTAAGGAACACAAGACAATAACATTTTCAAACTAATTTTCGAAAAATAGACAGAAATGTAAGGATCAAAAACTAACCAGTATCATTAAATAGGTCGAAGGTAAAAGCCATCAAAAAAAAGTAAAGCAACAATCGGAAATCCCTGCTCTTGGTTGATTGGGACGTAGGCATCATTTTGGCAGGCCGCGATGGAGTGGAATTCACAAAAATCAAGTTAGTTGTCCCAGCCTAAGTTTTTATTTTCTGACTTAGGGGCCGATGTATATAATGGCAGATGGCTCGTTGCTCTGCCAGGAAGATCGAGTAAATTATTCTGTCCCTCTGGTGGAGGGACCGCCCAGCAAATTTATAAATGACAGCAAAGTTGGCAGTCATTTATAAAGAATTGGCAGGAAACATTGTCACTTCTGTTTGTGTCAATGCATATTGCTGTTTGGTGCATGGTTGCTTCAGCATGATTCAAACCTGCGCCAAGCAGTTTTACTTTTTTGGGGGGAAATGAAAATCCCAAAACAGGATTTTCTTTTTGAAATACTTAAAACAATGCCCTCCTAGACGACATTGGCAATCAATCCGAGTAGCATTCCAACCCACCATTCTTTTGTCCACCATGCCACCTCAGATTAAACCCAGATGTATGCAAATCAATCTTGACCCTGCTCCAATAGGAACAGTCCAGCCCAAACTGCCATGCCAGGCACTCTTCGAACCGAAACACAAGCAACCAAAGAACAGATCCGCCCTGATTGGGGCTCTTCAGTCAGGTGTAGCTTCGTCCTAGTGGCACAGTGGGCAAGTGACAAACAACTGGGCATGTTCTTGGCCACTTAGAGTGTCACATTGAACACACAAAAGTCAATGGGCGAGGTCTGCAATACATCTAAGTGCTGGAGGAACTGGTCTTGGGTTACTAGTGCTCCAAAGAAGACCTGGCAAATGTAGCTTTAGCATGATGGAGATGTGCAATTAGTCCAAGATTATATAGAATAACCAAAAGAAGCAGGGTTAGCCTGGATTGGTTTTAGTCTGATAAAAGCACCCATTCCGGGAGGTCATCACTCATCTGCATGTATTAGGGCTAGAATTAACACAGTTATCTAAGTAACGGATGGAGTGAAAAAATGAACCATTACTGATTTAATGAGCCATTTTCAGTTTCACTATACTGACACAGGGTTATCTTTGAGGCAAGCATATGCTACTGGCAGGATCACCTTGTGAATGAGAGGAGAAACGCATGGCTGTCCTTGATCAACATTCTCAGCCCTCAGGAGCCTATTTGGCTGTAGGGGGCTGTGTGGGCTAGGCAGTCACACAGGCACCAGTGAGCACAGCCTGCTCCACAACAAATTAGGGGAGAGGTGGACTGAGGTGCAGACAGAGGGTGCCTGTTTTGACTATGGAGGACACACCAGTAAATGGTCATTCTGAGCTGCAGGCTGTTTGACCTTCACTCTGCAAGGTAGGGAGGGCCTCTGTGAACAACTGGCCCTTGAGTCGGATGATCCCAGGTGGGGAGGAAGCTCTTTGCTTGCAACAACAGGGGAGATTGGTGAGTGAAGCAGTCTATCTTTAAATTGACCAAGTGTGCCCGACTGATAAGAGTATGGTGCTGGCTGAACTATTCTAACTAGGCCGCCCTGCCCAGGAATGTCATCTTCACATCCCTGCCTGTTCTCTAGGAGAGCAGGCTCAGAGGAAAGGCCCATCAGGTGGGGATGGAACAACATCCAGGCCCGTGTCAGGCGGCACCCAGAGATAATGTCAGGACAACACAGGGTTCCCTAGAACCTACAAACCCAGAGAAATTATACATGCCATTCTTGTAGTACATGGACATTGAGTTACACAAGGGTCTGAATTCAACCTCCTGGAACTCTGGCTGGGTGCGAGGCTCCAGGGTAGCCCAGCCATCTGGGTGCACCTATCATTCCTCTGGCATGCAACTAGAGACTAGGGGGCAGATGTAGGTGGCCAATTACCGGTCGGTAACGGCCGAATTCGGCCGTTACCAACCGGTAATTGGATTTTGAGATGTAGGGGGAAAAAAACAGGCATTTTCGGTAATTTTACCGAATCGGTAAATATACCGGTCGGTAAAATTACCGAAAATGCATTTTCGGTATGTAGGTGCCAAGTTGCACATTGACACAGGGCTTTGAAAATCGGTATTTTACCATGCAATACAATTGCATGGTAAAATACCGATGCAGGTGTACATGCACATCTGTGCATGTACACCTGTGCCATGTGGCACACATACATGCCCTTAGGGCATGTATGTGTGCCACATGGCACACAAGCCTAAAACAGGGGTGCCAGAGGGTGTCAAAGTGACACCCCCTGCACCCTTGCTAAAATCGGTATTTACTGATTCTGTAATTACAGAATCGGTATTGCCCATTGATTCCTATGGGCTTCACAGCCCATAGGAATCAATAGGAAATACCGATTCGGTATTTCCAGATTCGGTAAATACCGAATCTTAACGATTCGGTATTTCCACATCTGGAAATACCTACATCTCCCCCCTTCATATTTACCACTTCTTAAATACCGAATCGGTAAAATTCGGTATTTAAGAGGTGGTAAATATGATTTACCTACATCTGGCCCTAGATGGCTACACTCAAAAGACAGCCATCTAGCTGCACTGTGTCTTATGAAAAGGATTCTACTTGCACTTGGAGGGGACAGGGACTCTATGGCCCGTGTTCTCGAAGATCGATCTGGGTCTCCGGTAAAGGGATGAGTAGAGGGCCTCACGGAGCTCTGACTCACAGCCCAGATGCACCTTTTCACTCCCACAAAGCAGGAGCGTCCTTAATATGCCTGCAAGACCTCGTCTCAAGCACTTTGCAACATGGCAGGCTAGAAAATGGAATCCAGGGCAATGGGTTTCTAACCCTAAGCTCTGACCCGGGGCCCATTAGAGCTTCGTAACCCAGACAAGGATAGGAGACCTTCTACGACAGTGGGACCCATCCTGGTATTCAATTGAAAACGAGGGACAGAGAACTGAGCCCAGGCCTGAGAGCTTCCAACCCCAAGGTCAGCCAGAGCTCTGACTCGAGGCATGGTCAGAGTTTTCCAACTTGGCCCAGTAAGGGAGATCTCCCTGGTCCTGCTTGACCCCGTATCAGGCACTTTCTGACTCAGTGGGTTGAAAAACAAAGCCCAGGACTAAGAGTTCAAACTTAGAACAGCGAGAGCCCTGGTCAAAGATTCTTTGCCCCGACCAGCAGGGGAGATCTTATGGGCATGTGGGACACCATTTTGGGCACTTTGCAGCACGACAGCCTGAAGAACAAAGCAAAACAATTAGTAGACATATAATCTAGCCACAAATTTACATTAAAAAACCTAGAAACATTGTGGTACCTATGCAAGTACACAAACACAAAAAATGGCACACTAGTAAGGATAGTCATTGGAAAAAAAATGTAATAACAAAATCCTCCAAAAATGTATAGCAGGAGAGAAAACACTAAATAAAATCCATAAATCATGATATCATGTAAAAAAAAAAACAACACTAACACTTAACAGAAATCTTACAAGCAATGCTGTCATCAGTGATTTTTAGGTCTCGCCTGTCGATGCGCATGCGCATCGAGCAAGCGAGACTATAGGGGCTCATCGACTCTTTATCTAACTTGCAAGGAATCGTGGCGATTCCTTGCAGTGCCCGTGACTTTTAAGCTCAATGCGCATGTGCATTGAGCTTAAAAGCGCGTGCACAGCCGCCCGCATTCCTCCGACACCTTTGAAGTGAAGCTTAGCTTCACTTCAAAGGCCCGGCTTCTTCACACCCACATGCCGCTCTGCCCCGCTCCGCCCCCTCCCCTGAGTCATCCTGCCTGCCCCTTCCCGCCGTGTCGCATTTCTCCTCCCCCCTCCCCTCTCTTCCCTCCGTCTTGTCTTTTAGGCCGGCTCGCACAACTTAATTTGCTCTTCCCCTGTGCTTCTCTTCATATGGGAATGAAGCCAGGGAGGGAGATGGCTCTCACAGTGTGCATTAATGCGTGGCAGTATCACCCAGGCAGTGTGCATTAATGCGTGGCAGTTTCGCCCGGGCAGTGTGCATTAATGCGTGGCAGTTTCACCCGGCATGAAGCAGGCGCCTCCTTTCTTTTGTTTTATACGCCGCGGCGTGCTCCTTCAAGCTCCCCTGCCCTTCGCATTGAATCCCCTCTCTTCCCCCACGCTTGGCACACATGCAATCTTTCCCTTAAGGTTGCAACGTTTCTTTAATACACACTTCCCTCTGCAGCATTTGCTGCTCTGCCCAACTTCCTCCCTCCGCTCGCGGGCGCCTCACCGCTCCACCACGCAATAAAAGTACCGGTAAGCCTGGAACATACAGACACCCGCCGGGCAATAGAAGTTGCACAGTTTGTGCCCGACGTACATGCTCGCCTGTGAAGTGAACAAGTTCCTAGCCCCATCCAGCTCTGGCGCGCCCAACTTCCCTCTCTTCTTTTATATCTTGCGTGCAAACAGCACAACAATCAGCCGCACCAGTGAATTATTCACGTCTTTAATTTGCTCACTTAATGACACCGGCGTTCTGTAATCAGAGTGCAGAGCCTGCTACCAAGCATTATGGATGACGGCCGGATTTAAATGCTGGACAATATAAAGCTCTCAGTGGTTCTGTAGTTAGTTTTTCACAAGGCAGTACTTAGATAAACTGCTGTAACGCATATTTCAAACACACTGTATGATGTAGACTAATCATGTTATCCCGTAGACAGCCCTGTTTCAATGGTTTATTTGCTTTTAAAAAAGACTGGTTAAAACTGTGTTACATGAAATAAATTCGTCGCGGAGCTGTTAGTCAGCTGGTTGGTGCTTGCGTAAAACAAATTTAGAAACGGTCGTTTTCAAGCGTCGTAACGGCAGTATGTGTGCGACTATCTTTAATTAAGTATTTGTGTAATTCCAGCAAGCATGGAGCGGTAAAATCACGGCACAGTTTCTTTCTGTGAGAAAATATGTTAATCTGTTTTTCTTCGCACTGGAAGCGCCTTGCCCTCGGATGACAGGCTGTGCCACTGGTGACTCACGTTTTGCTTTAGGCAACCCGTCTATGTTTTAAAATTCAGCAATCGTTTGCAAAAACATCTATGTATTTTTCCGCAGTGGGACCCCTCACCCCTAAAAAACAAAACAAAAAAAACACACTTTGCAGCTTTCCCCGTACTTCTTCTAATATACAAAGCACACCGCTGAATTGCATTGCTTGCCAAATGTGTTTTTCCTCATACATATCTCGCTGTCATTAATTGATTCTTTTCACCCGGAAACTGGTGCTCAAATGCCTTTAAAATCTCGGGTACGTGCTCTGTTTGACTGATGTGGCGTGCCTGTGGTGATTACCGTGAGCTGGGGATGTCATTTGTGTTGGAGAAGCACTGTTTGAGCATTAATGCACATGGAACGAGCTGTCATACATGTGATCAAGGCTACATTGTAGTTTACGCAATCCTGAGTCCAGAGTTTTACAATGTTTTCCAGCGCCATAAAAATTGTGTGATCCTGGGCAAATCGTGTTTCTGTCTTTATTCTACAAACTTCCAATAGTGCGCAGGTATTGGATAGGAAGTATCCGGCGCTAAAAAAACGCAAGGAGTCCATTCCATAGTGCATTTTTAGATGGATAATTGATTTTATTGATGCATATTTTTTCCCAGCGATTTTGACTTACGATTAATCTGTTAAATATAGCTATATAATTTCTTTTTTTTAAAACTCGATAATTGAAGTGAAAAGCGCAAAACTGAATATACGAAGCATGCGCGCGGATTTTGAGTCCTTTTTCTTTCTCAATTACCTACATCTTGTGTTTTTCCTCTCTCCTCTGGACCGACATGATGGCAGCAGCAACGGGAACCCGAGGTTACCTCACCTTTCGGCCATGAGCCAGCACCTGTACAGCCCGGCCCCTCCTCTCTCTCATTCTGGCTCGTCTGACTTTCAGCCTCCGTACTTCCCGCCCCCCTACCAGCCCCTGTCGTATTCCCAGTCGGCAGACCCCTACTCACACCTCGACCCCTTCTCCATCAACTCCCTCCACCAGTCTCACCAGCCCTCCCCCAGCCAGCAGCAGGGCTGGCCCAACAGGAACAACCCCTCACCCTCACTCACCCTCAACCCCTCACCCACCCTCAACCCCTCACCCTCAACCCCTCACCCTCAACCCCTCACCCACCCTCACTCACCCTCACCCTCAGCCACACCCTCACTCACCCTCAACCCCTCACCCTCACCCTCACTCACCCTCACTCACCCTCAACCTCATGCTAAAGATTTACAAAAAAAACCATTAACAATTCTAAAAGCACTAACTCTAATGCTGCGAGACCTATTGCATTTCTAATGCTTGTTAATGTTGATGTCATTAATATCACTTGTGATGTCATCAATGATGTTATGTGTAATGTCATTGACAGTGCAAGGGGGTTGTACAAGTGATGGTTCTGGCTTCTGAACCTGCCTATAAAATGTCATTGGTTTTGCATGTTTGAACCAGAAGCATAACTCAGTTTCTAAATGTAGTTTAGGTGTAATTTGTTATTTATTACTATTGTTGAGTGTGAGGAGAGGCTAGGACTCACGAGAGATGAAGCCTTGAGTGGGTCATGTTGCTCCTCCCTTCCCTCTACCATGGCAATAAATAGCACATTGAATGAATGAATACGCTCTTCTATAGCGCATGGCTACCCTGAGGCATCCCAGTGCTGTGTGACCTGAGAACGTAGAAAAGACACTCAATGAAACAAGAATGTCTTCAATAGCTTCCTGAAGGCCAGATGGTTGGTTTCAAGCCTGATGTTGTCGGGGAGGAGGTTCCAGAATTTGGCCGCAAGGAGAGATAGTTGGCGGCCGCCCATGCGTGCCCTCTTCACCCTCGGTACTACCAGCAGATTACTCTGGTTCGATCTCAATGATCTGAGAGGTTTATGTCGATGAAACAGGGAGCGAAGAATGGTAGGGCCGGATTTCGAAATGGACTTATGAGCCATGCACATGGTTTTAAACAGGATCCTTTCCTGTATCGGTAGCCAGTGGAGGGCCCGCATTGCGGGCTTCGCCGAGCTACGTCTGGGTACATTCATAGTAGCCGGGCTGCACAATTCTGTACAGACTGCAGTGTATGGATGGAACTAACCCTGGGCGTAGCACTACGCTACGCTCGCGTAGTTTGCGAAGTTTGCGCAACTTCGCACTATGCGAGCTGCACGTAGCACAGTGCGAACATGCGTAGCGCAGCATAGCGTAGTGCAGCGGTCATTTTTTACTTGTTCGCAGTCCTCAACGTCATGTTCGCAACCGCGAGCAAGCAAAGTGACATCCCGGTGAGACTCTAAACGCGGGGAGGTCAGGTTTCTCATTGCGAGTGGTCGTGCATGCTCGCGACCGCTCGCGATGAGCAACTACCAGTTCGCGTTGAGAAAGCTGCCGCTCGAGTAAAAATCTACTCGAGCGGCAGAAAACTACAGCTCGCACTGTGCAAGATGCCGTTTTCAATGATTGCACAGTGCCGGATGCTTGTTCGCACTGTGCAATCATTGAAAATGCATCTTGCACAGTGCGAACATGCTACTACGCAGCTCGCGTAGTGCTACGTGAAGTTCGCGAAGAAGAGTCTAGACCTTCCTGTGGACCCGGAGCAGACCATAACAGGTCACAGCAACTTTTTTGGCCTGCACTTGAAATCCCAAAGTGGAGTCAAGCCAAACCCCCAGGCTCTTAATTTCGTTCTTGGGGGGGGGGCAGACACGTTGGCCACCAGGGATCAAGATTGATGGGGGCTTTATATCCCACCAGCATGATGTCAGTTTTGGACCCATTTAACTTGAGGAATGAGGCAGTCATCCAATCTAAGACCTCGGTAAGACAAGGAGTGAGGTAGTTGATGCCCTGGTCTGTGGTGCCCTCCCTTGACAGGGAAACAACCAACTGCGTGTCATCGGCGTAGGTGACCAGCTGAATTCCCCAGGGAAGAACCACCTCAGCAAGTAAATTGATACTTGTATAGCGCACTACTCACCCGCAAGGGTCTCAAGGCGCTTGTACGAATACCGCTGTGGAACCCATCCTGGCTTTCCCTGTGAGATGTCCACTCCTGGGCACCCCCAAGGTGGAGGCCAGGCATCCTTAGCGTTGTGGGGGCCGTTGTGGAGATTAAGCAAGCTATTGCCCAGAGTTGCAGAGTGGGACTCCATGACTGGAATGGGCACCAAGGCGAGAATTATCAGGTCTGTGGAATTTTGAGCCCAAGACCCGCCGAGGCGGGGAATTGAACCATGGTCCCGGGCTAGACCTCTGCATCAGGGTCTGCCGCTCTAACCATTGAGCCACACTTCTCCACAAGTGTAGATGTTAAACATGGTAGGACTAAGAGAGGATCCTTGGGGAACGCCGTGATGCAGTGGATGTTGTTCTGAAGACACCTCATCCTTGAAGACAGAGAAAAATCTCTCTGACAGAAAGGACTGGAGCCATTTGAGGGCCATTCCGGAAACTCCCACCTGACGCAGACGGTGTAGCAGGAGCGGGTGATTTATCGTATCGAAGGCTGCGCTGAGGTCCAATAGGACCACCGCAGTGCAGCCTCCAGCATCTACAATACTCCTAGTTGCTTCAACCACCGCCACCAAAGCAGTTTCCGTACCTTATTTGGCTCTGATTCCCGTCTGGGTGGGGTGGAGGGCTCCTTCAGTCTCTACAAAAGAGGATAGTACCTGGTTAACATGCTTTTCAGCTATTTTACTAAGCCCAGGCAACAGCGAAATGGGCCTATAGTTGGATAGGTCTTCAGGATCCAAGTTGGGTTTTTTAAAAGCCCCTTGACTCTGGCTAGCTTCTAAGCAGGAGGCACCACCCCTGCCACCAGGGATGAGTTTATAACCTGCATTATAGCAGGACAAACAATCCCCGATGCCTGTTTGAGAGCCGCTGGTGGGGCAGCATCCAGTGGGGAGCCCGATTTAAGATTGCCAACCAATCTTTCAACAGTGGCCAGATCGAGCAATGGGAAAGAGTTGAGCGTTCCAGGAAAATCTGGGACGACGGCAAAGGAGACCATGTCATCAGTCTTGGTCGGACCAGGGGCCTGGACACCTGGCAAAAAGTCAGAATAAATGTTGGTCACCTTGGAGGCAAAAAAGGAGGCAAAGTCATCACACCGCTTCTGGGGATCAGAGGCTGAACTGATGGGGTGGGGGGGTGACCAAGGATTGAAATATTTTAAAGATTTCCCTGGGCATGTTGGCTGCGTCAGAGATTTTTTTCTGAAGGTACACAGCTTGCGCAGTTTTTAACTGGTTCTTATAAGTTCTGAGCGCGACTCTGTATTAATTTTTGTTGGTGGTTGAAAAATATTTCCTCCATTTCCGTTCAGCCCGTTTGCAGCATTGTTTAAGAATCCTTAATTCTCCAGAGTACCATGGCTTTTTATTTGGGCCCGTCCTATGGCACACTTCTATCCTGGGCAGGATGGAATCTAAAGTAGTGTCTAGCCACTCATTAAAGGCTGCGTTAGCCCTGACAGGGTTATGCTTTTGTACTGGAGGAGACTTCTTAAGAGGGGCCCCCCCATTCCTCCGAGGATAACTTCGACCAAGTCCGGTTAAACTTCTTGCAAAGACTAACTATATGTTTTTGATCGGATGGGGCCCAGATAAATGACCTCAAAGCATGATCAGACCAAGGAACGAAAATAGACTGATCACATGTAATATTTCCAAGATTAGTGAAGAAATAATCGAATAAATGCTGTGTAAGATGCGTGGATCCAGACACGATTTGTTTAAGTTGGACTACCCCTAGGGTGTCCAATAGATCTTGCGATGAAGAGGCCTCAGGATTATCAAGATGAATATTAAAATCACCTAGGATGGAGAAATTAGGTGTACTGCTAATGGAGAGGGTGATCTTGTCAACGAGATTGTTGCAAAAGCTGTTATATGCTCCCGGTGGCCTGTAGACAAGGATACCCGAAAAGGTACAGGTGGGGGAGAATGAGACGGAGAACCCTAAACTCTCACATTCCGCGAGAGGGCTCGCGAAGAGTCGGCACACAAATAGTTCTTATAGATAATAGCCACCCCTCCTCCCCTACCCGTCTGACAGTCATGCCTACAAATTAAAAAGCCGGGTGGTAAAACCTGAACTATATCAGGCTCAGACGTTTCAGTTAACCACGTCTCGGTCAGAAAAAGGACAAGAGGGTCTCGCTCCTCCAAAAGCAGGTGGATTTGCACTGCATGCTTCGGGAGGGACCGACAATTTATCAAGGCCAATGAGTATGATTTGGTTTTACGGGTCGCTGGCCCACTAGGGTTACAATATGGGCAAAAGATCCATACCTCCTCTAAAGGGGAACAACTGGGTACAATCAGACTGCCTCTCAGTGACCTGAGCTGGTCGCTACTGTAACGTACCCTCTCCGGGACCAGGGATCCCATTTTCCACGTCCTAGCCCGGCCTGGCACGGACGGGCACAGACATACTTTCCTTAGGCTCTCCTTTGGCGCGATAGGGCGCGTAGGAAAGACCGTCTAAATTTATGCACTTTAGCGCGGCGGGTCCAGCGCTTCCTCCCAACCACTAGCGTGGCAACCTAGTCTTCCCCCAAGATGGCCGCTATGGATAATCGGCCCCTCCAAGCTCTGAAAACAAATAGCTCCTAATTGGCTACGGGGTAGAAAGTGAGGTCCCTAGTGCCGGGCAAGGAAGGTGAGCCTACTCGCTCACAAGTGGGGGGGTTTCAGCAAAGTGAGTGGAATGAACAATTTTTATTTAAAAAAACAGTGCGGAGAAATGAACAGTTTTAAAATTATTAGCAAAAAGAAACTAGTTCCGGCTTCCGCCTCAGGAGCAAATAGCATATCCCTAGGTCTTACCAGACCGAACTCACCCGCTCAATTTACGCGCTTTAGCGCGGCGGGTCCAGCGCTTCCTCCCAACCACTAGCGCGGCAACCTAGTCCTCCCCCAAGATGGCCGCTACGGATAATCGCCCCTCTAAGCCCCGAAAACAAATAGCTCCTAATCGGCTACGGGGCAGAAAGTGAGGTACCTAGTGCGGCGCAAGGAAGGTGAGCCTACTCGCTCACAAGTGGGGGGGGTTTCAGCAAAGTGAGTGGAAAGAACAATTTTTATTTTAAAAACAGTGCGGCGAAATAAACAGTTTAAAAATTATTAGCAAAAAGAAACTAGCTCCCGGTATCCGCCTCAGGAGCAAATAGCATATACCTAGATCTTACGCTCTGCTTAACTGCATCTATGGTTTATGCTTTAACATTTTGTATCAGTATATATTATAAAAAAGGTATTTAGTCAAAGTATGTAGACAGTAAAAGTTGTTTATTAGGTTAAAACCAGATCAAAGAGAAGTTATGAAAGACTATTGGAAGAGCTTCTTCCATGTTTAAAGCTGTGGTAATAATATGGTCTATTTGATACACTGTGATTTTCTCATGCCATTACTGCTCTATAATAAATGTGTGTTTGACATTTGCACTATAGGAATAAATGTGTCAATATGTGTTTATTAGTAAAAATGCTCTAAATACCATGTATTATTGGGCCTCATTGATATAACACATTGGAGAAGCATAGCTTTTTCTATATGAGTGCGGCACTGAACATAAATACAAAATAAAAACACATTAGCTTAGAGTACTCAATAAATTATGCAAAATAACAATCAGAAACTGTTATACCTGATACCCTACGGAGGGAGGAAACATTTTGCCATCTCCCCTCCTATTTTGCTGAATTTGTTTTTGTTGGCTTTAAGAATCTTTACAGTCTACCACTGATAACCAGTGCTGCAGAATGTATGTGTGCCCCCTCCTTAAAACAAGGTAACATTGATTTACCCTTAATGTCATTGTAAGTACCTGGTACATGATACAACATGTACAAAGAGCCTCTAAAATTCTTACTCATTCTGACATCCATTAAAGTAGCACTTTAAAATGTGTTTCAGGCCTGCCACTGAAGCCTGTAGTACAATTTTAAACTGCCATTTCGACCTGGAAAAATAAGCTTTCAGTCAGACATAAACCTTTATTTTTAATGCCCATCAGTCACCACTAAGGTAGGCCCTGACAGTTCCTATGGCAAGATGCATGGTATTTCAAAAGTTGGACATGTGTACTTACGTTTTACATGTCTTGGCAGTGATAAACATATAATCTGCCTGTGCCTAACACAAATAAATGTGTCTGTCTGTAATGTAACTGGTGCTCATGTGAAGCGCTCTGATACCTCCGGGTCTAATTTGCGCTATATAAAAAACTCCTTACAATAAGCTGTACCCTGCCGTACTTATACTTCAAAGGGCCTCACCTCCTGCACACACAGTAAGGATTCCGGGTCCAGGCTTTTGGCACCCAGGACAGAGTTGAGCTTTGACAGGGGAAGGAAATAATTTATTACAGAACCCGAGTGGCAATAGGACAGGAGGAACCCCACACACAAATGCTGACACCAGGTATAAGTATTGAACCCCTCAGAAGCACTCTTCAGATCACTACTGGACCTGTTGAAGACTCTAAAGAAGGATTGATGTGCTGCCCTACTGCTTGAAGGACTGTTGCCTAAGGAATGGAGATTGAATTTGTTCCTTCCTTGAACACAGGACCACCAGTGTGACTCCATGATGCACCCGGCTGGCCTCCTGCATCAGCTACAAGGACACAACAAGCTCCAGAGTCCGTGTAACGTACCTACCTGCTGCGCTGATCCCGGCTGGGGGGAATCCTAGCCCCAAGTGTTGTCCCGCCAGGTCTTGGCACTTGGTGTGTTTGTAATGTGTCATCCTCCTACCAAAATATAAAACCTTTGAAACATTTTCAGCAAAAACAGATTTGAGAGGCGACAAGAGACTGAGAGCCACCTGCAAGCCGATCTGACAAAGTTGCATTGTCATGGGACTGACTATGCAATAGCTCCTGCTATATTCTTCTCTTTTGTATTTTGCAGTTACAGCCTGCAGCCTAATGCCGAGGCTCCAGAAAAGCTTCTAAGTCAAAAGGTAAAATCTTTCACCTGGCTCAACAACAACCAGCACCTTATCGATGTTGACAACCTGAGAATTCAGCTGCTCCTAATCAGAGCTTATCCCACCCATTTTGCTGGCTTCACCGAGACCAAGTCCAGTGGCTCCCCGTCATCGACGACTCGTCCTGGAAATCAGCCTGGTGTCTTGCCCTGCTGAGACACTACCTTCTCAAGAACTTTTTTTTCGAAATTTCTTTTAAGTGCAAAGGTAAGCAGAGACTGGGCTCAATCCACCCCTTGTATCTGTAGTGGTTGGCCTTAGCTTTTGACTTTGACCATGTCACGAGTGACTATATACCTGTGGTGGGTGCTTTGGTCTTTTAGGTACTAGTTTTCACTACAAGTTTTAAAAATTCATATCTCCGGTTCTACTGATTGAATGTAATAAATTTTGGTGTCATTGTATTTATTAACATTTACTATAACGTTCTAAAATGATGTGGGAGTTTTCTCGTGTTGTGTTTTACCTTTATTACTGTTTGCCTGCTGTATGAATACATTACACATTGCCTCAATGTTACACCTGACTAATTTTGTGACAAGCTACCAAAGGGTTAAGCATAGGTTAATTTAGTTACTTTTTGTGCTTCACCCTGACAATGATTGTGTTTAATATTTGAGTGGGGCTTCTACCTCTCTCAAAAAAACAAAATCTTACAGGAACACTTTCAGCAGCCAGCTTTTAGGTAGTGAACTCCTTTATATAGAGTGCTTTTGAAACACCTCCAACATTCTAAATTTACCATCTAAAATATCTGTAATGTTAACAGATTTTAGGATAGGATTAGCCCAATGTCATCTACGCCTACCTAGAAAAGCATCAAAAACCTTCAATTTTTCAACGTTTTTAGACATGTAACTAGCATGTGTGATCCATGGCGAGCCTCTTACCTTTTCTGTTCAGCAAAAATTTGAACAGAAAACAAAGATAAAGCAAACACTATCCATCCATCCATCCACCTACCCACCCACCCATCTATCTATCTATCTATCTATCTATCTATCTATCTATCTATCTATCTATCTATCTATCTATCTATCTATCTATCTATCTATCTATCTATCTATCTATCTATCTATCTATCTATCTATCTATCTATCTATCTATCTATCTATCTATCTATCTATCTATCTATCTATCTATCTATCTATCTATCTATTTGTCTGTCTGTCTGTATGTAAATAACATGTTATGTTATGGTAGCCCAATGTGTAAAGCGCAACAGATGCCTCAGCAAAGAGGCATCCCAGCACTGATTGCAGCCAGACTGAAAACTAGAGCCTAAGCCGAAGGGAAGAGATTAGTTTTTATTGCCTTCCTAAACATCAGGTAGTCAAATATGGAGGTGAATGGAATTCCAGATCTTGTCTGCTAGGCTGCGTAAAGATTGTACCTCAGCACATAGATGTTTTACCTGCGGGACAAGAGCCAGGAAGGACCCCATAGAGCGCAGATGGCGCGTGGGTTTGTATGGTACCAATAAATCGGTAAGAATACCAGGGGAAAAAAGTTTCAAAATTTTGAAGGCCAGGCAGATAGCTTTAACTTCTATGCGCTTGGCCAGGAGCAGCCAGTGTAATCGTCGGATCACACCCAAAATGGGGCGCATTTTCGGGAGTCCAAGAAGAACTCTGGTAGCCGCATTTTGGACCCTTTGCAAGTGCAGACCCTCTGCTTTATTAGCCCCTAGAAAAAGCAAACTGGCATAGTCAAGCCTTGACCTTTCAGCCGCCTGGACAATCAATTGTCTGGTGGGTGGGTCAAAATAACCCAGAAGGGGTTGCAATTCCCGGAGTAGGCCAAAACACGCGCCTGCTATTTTCTTGGTGTGGTCCTGAAAACTGAGGGTTGAAACCATCCATACCGCTAGGTTTTTCACCACTGACTTAGGGGTGGGTGTGCTCCCTAGGGTGTTTGGCCGCCAGTTTTCACTCCATAGCTTGGTGTTTTTACCCACCAACAACACATCCGATTTATTAGCATTGAGGTGGAGGCAGTTAGCGGTCATCCACTCTGTGACCTCCACCAGCCCACTCCTAAATTTAGGGGCATCCTGCGTAGAATCATCGGAGAGCACCACCACCAACTGGTCCTTCAGGACATGCTTTGAGCACTGGAAAAAAGAGATGTCAATGCATTGCTTCACTTTAAGCTTCTACTGTCTTCTACTGTCGTAATATAGAAAGATTCTTCTGTCCCACAATCGGAAGCTCACAGAGAAAACAAGAATTTGATCTGAAAATGGCAAAACCAGACCCATTCCAACCTGCTTTATGGGGCTATTTGGGAAAAAGTCCATTTTAATGAGAAAATGCTTCATGGAGATAAAATAGCAAGCTCTAAATGCTGTGGACCCAAAATATGTTTCTGTCCACAAAGAGCTGTGAATGAAGCCCACTACCTACTGAAATTTCGAAGTGAGCAAAATAGCATTTGTGAAGATAGTTGTACTGCCTTTTTCCTGGAAAAAACCCCTTCTAACATGTGAATTGCTGCAAATGACAGTGAACACACACGTGGTAGGGAATGCCCCTCAGCTATTTTTTCGAGAGTTCTTAGAAGCTGACCCAGAACTGTCTGAATATAGCAGCTCCTTACAAAATATTTGGAATGTTTCTAAAATAAAACCAACAGAGGAGATTTGTACATCACATCAAAGCATTTCACTGTGCTCTGCAATTTTGATCCACGTGAAGGATCTATGGTAATTCCCAATTCCAAGAACAATCACTGTTGGACACACTCCAATCTAAAATGTGTCCTAGTATATTTGATAGTTTATTTAAACTTGTGATTGCTTTCGATTGCTTTGACTTTTGCGATCAAATCTTTTTATTAGAAAATACCCACAACAGGCACATTTGCATATAACAAATACAAATTGAAGGGCCTGATTCACAAAGGTGAACTTACACTTTTGTGTAAGTACACGATTGTTTAGTGTTCACAAAGGGATTTGTGAGCAGTATCTTTACAAGTGCAGAGTCTCCACACATAAAAAATAGGGCAGACCTACTATCTTTTATATGTGGAGACTCTGCACTCGCAAAGTTACTACTCGTGAATCCCTTTGTGAATACTAAACAATCAAAAACGTACACAAAAGTGTAAGTATACCTTTTTGATTCAGGCCCGTAATTACTACTCAGCGAGACATACTCAAAATATCCAACTAATGTATTTTTAAAGGCTCTGGGGCAGATTTACAAGCCCCTTGGTGTGCCTGTGCGTCTCTTTTGGGGATGCACTAGCAGCACATTTTTCTGCTCCATATTTACAAGGATAGAAAAAGGTACCCTCGGTGGCTTTTCCTGTCCTTGTAAATACGGCTCCTTTACATGCAGCACATTGCGTGAAAAGGGCGTTCCATGGGTGTTGCTGTGGGTGTTCTCAGATTTACAAGAAATTGTAGAGCTGGAAATGTATCTGAATGCTATGCCTCCCCAGGGGAAGCATAGGGAGGTGCAAAGAGGAGAACTGTAATCAACTTGTTGTTTTCCTCTTTCTATGCGTGCTACATTCTGTAGCACACATAGAACAAGGAAATAACCTCTAATGATTGTATATGTACATAAAGGTTTGACTTCCTGCACATTAACAATCCTTTAAATAAATAATGTTGATGGAGCGTCATGTTGTTTGAAAATTGTAGGGGTGCATAATAATCGCCTGTAGTCAGCACCCGCATATTTAGAGGACCTTACTAATGTCTGGTTTAGAAATGTAGGACTATTGGAGAGTGTTGCAATATATAGAATTATGCTCATATCATTTATTGATTTATGTAGTGCTTCATCGAAAGAATAATGCTTTAAGTAATTTAGAATTAATGGCTCCGTGTATGTAATATGCTTCGAGATTAAACGTGCCATATTAAAGTTGCATGTGTAAGTTTGCTTAATGAGAAATGTAATGTTTTAACATGAGGATAATGTTTGTTAACATAGAGAGTAATGTTAGGATCTATTAATGAAATCTTTATGATGTTGTATTAGAAATGCATTTAAAGGAGTAAAGGCCTGAGAGAAGAAACGCTAGCAAAGGCCTAATTGTGGCTTCCTTAGCATGACTGGAAATGTTGGGATGGGAAATGTGCTTTGAGAAAAGCTTGTGGTTGCAGTTGAATTTCGAATTGTGACTTGGGGCATGCAGAGGGATCGTTCTCATGCATTTCTTTAGCAGGTGCAAGGCCGAGTAGCTCGTTAGATAGAGAAAGTCATTGTTTAGAAGTTAGATTAGTAGGAGTGAAGATGAACTGAATTTGCTGGCAGGTGCGTTTGCAACATTAGGCGGAGAAGGTGCCTGGGATCCAAGGACACAGCAAAGGTTTCTGGAATAAGAAGGTTCAACACTGGAAAAGTATGAGGGGCTGTACCTGCAGAAGGAGGAGTGTCATGGGCATACTCATTGTTTTGGGATTTTGTATTAAAGGAAAGTGCCCCGAGGGTGGAGAGTTAGTTCGGTCTTAGTAAAGCTAGGGTTAGGGTCAGATGGGTTTGGACGAGGTCCTGCCTAAGGGAGTCCAGTTGGATGGGCAGTTAGACATGGGTCTTAGTATGGACTAGGCAGGAGATATTAAGGTGCATCTTAGAACGAGCTCTGTAGTTTAGGCTATTTACCTGGAAAGTGAATGCGCTTCTTAGGGAACCTTCACAACTGACACCTTTTTTCTCTTGCCTGGGAGGTATGTTAAGTAGGGATGTCACTTTAGAATTAGTGTACGGCCAAATTAATATTTTCTTTCCCATCGGAACAGATGGAGTCCAGTTTTCCAGTAGGCACTGTGATTGCATATCTAATGCTTCTAGAATTAACTCTGCTTTTCATTTTGAGTCATCTGAGACTCTTGAGTATGATTATGTTTGTATTAGTGCCAGTTTATTTCTTGAACCTCTTGCTGAGGTGCTTGTATGTTCAGTTAATTTTGGATTTGTAATAAATTCTTAAATTTTCTTTTGGAGTCAGTGGTTCCTTCAGACTAAAATGTATTGATCTGGGAATCTGTCAAAGTATATTGAATTTGAAGAACTTCCGTCACACTTCCATGCAGACTAAAGAGACCCATCGACCTGGGGATTCCTCGGAGTGTAAGGTAAAAATCAGGATGGGAATCCCAGCGTCATCAGTTGGTAGCCAGAGGACGGTTAGTCTCTGGAAGTAAGGAAGTCTTAGAGTAGGATAAAAGTAGCTTCAGCGCTGCCCGGATTTCTCAAATCCGTTGCTGCAATGGGTGTTAGTATCGAATGGTGTGAGAGTATTGTCATGGGTCACCCTTTGATTGTACATGTTCCACATTCCGTTGAACTGTTGATGACCAGGACCAAGACGCAGCACCTGACCAATAATAGGCTCACACGCTACGAGCAGGTTATACTTGCTGCAGAGAATGTGACCCTCAAGAGGTGTTCTGTTTTGAATTATGCTACCTTGATGCCGTTTCCGAACACACTTGATGAAGATTGTGCGGACCATGACTGTCTTGATGTGACTGATCTTTGCACCAAGCCGAGACCTGACATTGTTGATGAACCATTGCTTGACCCTGATGAGATTTTCTTTGTTGATGTTTCATGCTTACGAGATAGTGTTGGTCGTTTGAGCGCAGCTTTGCTGTATGTACCATTACAGGAGTAGTTGAAGCTGCCTGCCTGGAAGGAGTATACTCTGCTCAGGTGGCTGAAATCATTGCTTTGACTTGTGCTTGCATAGCAGCAGACCAAATCTGAATTACCATTTACACTGATAGCCAATATGGGTTTGGTGTGGTTCATGACTTCGGACAGCTCTGGTCCCAGAGAGGTTACATGACCACGTCTGGAATGCCCATCAGAAATGGGGAGTTTGTGAGGTTGCTTCTAGAGGCCTTGCAGCTCCCCAGAGAAATTGCAGTTGTAAAGTGCAGGGCTCATGGAAAGGGAACAGATTTTGTGTCATATGGAAACCACTATGGGGCTGAAGTTGCACGATTCTGTGCTGTACAAGGTTGTTCATTCACTGAGAAACATGTGGATGGGAGTCAAGGAAGAACTGAGTTCAACACAATGTTGGCCATGGCAGACACTTGGGATGAACTCAAGTGCCTGCAGGAGCAGGTTTCTGATCAGGAAAAGAATGGGTGGATCAATGCAGGCTGCGTGAAAGGAGATGAGGATATTTGGGTTTCAAGTGATGGAAGGGCAGTGTTTCGGATGAGTTGTTGAGCCCAATGACAAGACAGATGGTGCAGTACACCTAGGAAGAGATGCTATGATGCAAGTGTTTAGACAAACGTGGTACAATCCACGATTTCGTGCCGTGGCAGAATCTGTGTGTCAGAGATGTGTTACCTGTCAACAAATGAATGCAAGAAAGAAAACTGTGGTCACAATAAGTCACATTGGGAGGTCCGGGGGGCTTGTCAGGATGCAATTTGACTTCATTGAGATGCCTAGGTGTAATGGGTTGAGGTACATTTTGGTTGTGATGTGTGTATTCACAAGGTGGGTATAAAGGCGTACCCTACACGTTGATGTGATACACTCACAGTAGCAAAGCTGTTGTTGAGGGAACTTGTGCCTAGGTTTGGGATTCCGACCTCTTTGGAATCAGACAGAGGAACGCATTTCCATAGTGAAATAATGTAGATGCTTTGTGCCGCATTGCAAATTGATCAAAGACTCCATTGTAGCTATCGCCCAGAGTCTTCTGGGATAGTGGAGCAAGTCAATGGGACACTGAAAGCTCGAATGGGAAAAAGATGCTCATCAACATCTCTGAAGTGGCCTGATGCATTGCCGTTGGTGTTGATGAGTATGCGCAGTACCCCAGACAGAAGAACAGGTCTTTCATCTCATGAGATACTGATGGGGAGGGCTATGAGGTTACCAGCGGTTTCATCGACAGCCTTGAACATGGAGAAGCGTGGCTCAGTGGTTAGAGGCGGCAGACCCGGAAGCTGAGATCGGCCGTGGACCAGGGTTCAATTCCCCGCCTCGGCGGGTCTCAGGCTCAAAAATTCCACGGACTCGACAATTCTCGCTCCGGTGCCTACTCGACTCACGGGGTCACACTCTGCGACTCTGGGCAATAGCTTGCTTAATCTCCACTACGGCCCCTTGCGGCGGGATGCCTGGCTTTCACCTTGTGGATACCCTGCAGGGGTATCTCACAGGGGAATACCAGGACGGGTTCCCTAAGCAAGCGCCTTGATACCTTCGGGTGATACGTGCGCTATATAAGACGCAATACATACAATACATACATACATTAGCATCACCAATGATCTGATCCTTGATTATTGCAAGGGACTAGCTGATGTCATCTGTTCTGTGTCCCATCAGGTGCAGGCTGCTGTAGTCCCAGTTGCAAGCGATCTCAGTCATGACCTGAGTCCTGGGGATTGGGTGCTGGTTCAGAAGCAAGTGAGAAAGTGTTGCTTGGATGTTTGCTGGAGAGGCCCATACTAAGTCATCTTGGTGACGAACACTGCAGTGAAGTGTGGAAGTTTGCCAAACTGGGTGCATGGTTCATGCATACAGTGTAGACATATCACTTTGAACATTATTAATGACAGGTGACACAATATTATCTAAGCTAATAATACGAGATGACAATGTATTAATATTGTTGTCTACTACAGCAAGCAGTTTATCCAAATTATTTTGATAAATTTGGCAATAATGTACTGCAGCTCTCTTTTATGAACACACACAAATATCTTTATTGTTTGATTATTTAAAATCTTACAATATACAATTACCATAATAAATACTTTTAGTATCTAAAACCAATTAAAAAAACAATTTTTTCATAAAATTCATTAAAGATCATTAAGATACTTCATTTAAGACTTAGTCTCCTAATTTTGTTTTTGCTGATAATAAAAACTTTACAAAGGTAGCATTCATACCCATATCATTTGGTTGGAGACAACATTTCAGTGCTTGCCTACATGTCCGTATTCCACATACATTAAAAGGGAATTTAAGTAAAGATTTCCTTTTATTTTGGAGTCCTGGACAAATACATAACAGGTGGACAATGTTCTCTTCTCCACTTTTACATAGTCTACATAATGTACATCTTTCATTGATTTTCCAAGGAGGGAGGAGGCAAGTTCCCGGGAGCATTCCAAATCTTGCTTTGAGAAGGATTTTTTTTTTTCTGACCACGGGGTTTCCAGATAGTCTTGTACCTTTTTTTTTTTAATATCCATTTATTATTGTCCAAGCATGTTTTCTTTTTGTCAGACTATCTTTATCATTTACGAGTGATAGATGGTTTGTAGTTCTATTGATTTTTTTTTGAATGATGCATTAATTATAGTATTATTCCAAATTGAGGTGACCGCAAACTCTTCTATAGCTTTTTTAAGATAGTTCCATGCTGTTGCCTTTGTGTTATTAGTTATCTCTTTCCATAATAACTGCGATATTTAGTTGTCATGATCGTTTTTAATCCTATTCCAGGTTTTAATAAAGTGTCCCTTCCTCGCATAATATTGGTTTCCAGTCTAATTTGGGCTGGCGAAGCATTAATTAGGAGATGAAATAGTAGTTAATATGTTTTAGATACAGCCTTATTTATTGTTTCAGTATCCTTTCCCATTAATGGTTCACTGCCATATGTAATTGTTGGTAATAGTCTGGCCCCTATAATCTTTAAAAGCGGCCCATATGTAAGGTTGCCCAGTGTTTTCTGCAGGATTCTAAATGCAGCAATTAGGGAGTTGGTCTTCCTTTGAATGTCTCTTTTTTGCGGCTGATAATTACCCTTCTCACCAAACAGTACTCCCAAATACTTGTATACATCAACTTGCTCTAGTTGGATGTTTTCCATATACCCATTACATTTTTGTCTTAATTTTTTGTTCTTAGAGACTACCATGATCTTCATTTTAGTTTCATTAATCACATCCCATTTTCCTTTGCGTACGTACATGTTCCATTGATTAGTCGCTGTAGCCCAATTTTTGTGTGGCTTAGAAGGATGGCATCATCGGCATACAGCAAGTTCGAAATATGTCTATCAGCTAGTTTCGGAGGATGTGCGTTTAATTCATCTAAGGTCCCTGTTAAATCTGCCAAGAACAAATTGAAAAGAAGTGGGGTCAGTACGCAACCTTGTTTTAGACCTTCGATGGCCGGGATTTCCTTCGATAGCGTTTGGCCATCCCCCATCCTTACCCTTACCCATGTTTTGCTATACAAGAGCTGGATCATTTTCAGCAGGGCCCTTGGAATATTCATTTCTCTGAGCTTTTTCCACAGCAGATTTCTTTGGACACAATCAAAGGCTGATTTAAAGTCTACAAAGCATAGATACAAGGGCTGCTTGAGTCTATTTGACTTGTCCATTATAAGCGATAATTCGAGGATGTTTGTAGATGTCCCTAAGCCTTTGACGAAGCCAGTTTGGTTCAGTGGCCGAATCTTATTTTCTGTTGCCCATTCGTTCAACTCAGTAAGCAGGATCCTAGCAAACAACTTAGCCTCGGTATCTTGAAGGGTAATGAGCCTATAATTTTCTGCGAGCGCCCAGTTCCCTTTTTTATAAATTGGCGTAATTAATGACCCTCGCCATGACTCCGTGATAACGCCTTTCTGGATAACTTCTTTGAATACCTTTTCTAAGTATACTGCCCATAGATCTGGATTTACTTTAAATAGGGCAAAGGGAATTCCATGTGGTCCTGGCGCCCCATCTTGCTGTTTTTTAATTAATTTTTTTACTTGATCCTTTGTTACTGCGATTGGGGGTTCCATATTACAATCATAGCTGTCTGTAGATTGTGTTTTAATTTTTGCTTTAGTTATACATTTCTGGTTTAAATGTTTTCTGAGAAATGTCACCCATTCTTGCTCAGTTAGAACAGAGGAAACAACCCTTTTGTTTGGTCTTGCCAGACCATTTATAATTTTCCAGAACTCTCTTGTATTTGTCTGATTACTTGCATGGAATAATTTTGCCCAGAATACTTGTTTTGCCTGATTTTTCTCACTCCATATTAGTTTCCTCAAGTTTTGATTTATAGCTTTTAATGTGTCTGATATTTCCTCATTAGCCACAGATTTCTTAATTTGCCTTATCATCCTGTTTCGAGATCTTTTTAATTTCGTAATTGTGTACGGCAGGTTTATGTATGATTTGTTTTCCTTTTGTTCATCATCTTGATTACTTTTATTCCGTCGCTTTTGTTGTTGACATTGGGGTTTAACCAGCATCATAGTACAATTTACCCACTGTTCAATCGAGGTTTCAAGTGTTCTTTCATTGAAGCAAATCTCTAGTATTCTCCTAACTTGTTCGTTCATCACATCCTTATTCTTAGTAGTCCAAATCACTTTTTTATAGTTTATCGTTCCAATATGTCCCAGGACCGTTTGATACCGTAGATTTGCCTTATTCATAATGTTGATTGATATTATCTGCTGGCAATGATCACTGTCCGTAACTTTCTCTAGTTGATATGCGACGATGTTCTGGAAGATATTGAAAGATATCATTGTGTAGTCGATCCTTGTCCTTGACTTGTGCTTAAAGTATGTGTATGCCGGAGGCGTATCTTCTTTAAATCGACCGTTTAGTATTCGCAGACCCATCACTTCCATGTCTTTGACATATGGTATAGCAATTTTATTTCTGTAGGGCTTAGCTTCCTTTCCTATATCCTGTTGAGGGATTGAACATTGATAATCCTGTGATTGACAAATGTCATCCCTTAGAAAGGATGGCATTAGATTAAAGTTAAAGTCCCCCGTCATAATATAATCCGCTAGAGGGTCTGCCAACATTAATTCCAATAGAAGTTTATTGAGTATTCTACAAGTTGACTCCCTACTGGGGTGTGTTGGCTGAATATAAACATTAATCAGATATAAGGACTTTGGTTTCTGATTCGTTGTTCTATACTTCAGATAAATTATTAGAATATTCGCACTTTTTGAATCGAGTCGTTCGTGCTCTACCTGTAAGTCAGTAGAAATAAATGTTGCTAACCCTCCGCTCGGATGACCAACTTTATGGTTTGTATTTGCATATTCAAAATGACCTATGTATCCATGTAGAACAAATGGTTTGATTTCCCATGTTTCTTGTAAGAAAATAATCTGTGACGGGAGCAATATTGAATCTATTTGTGCAATATGAATTTGCTCCCAACCTATTTATGTTCCATGAACACATTCGCACTAGACCAATCTCATCTACTTTTACTGTAGGGCACCTAGCAATATTAAATCATTGTTCCTTATTGCTATGTAATGACTTGGTGATCCATTTTTCATTTATTATAGAGTTTTTACCCATATGCCTTTGAGGCAAAGGTTCTCCCAGTTTCCTTGGTGATCTTCCCCGGGCGTTTTTGAGTACTGGAGCTATTTGCCTGTCTGTTTTAACCTGCTGGGTATTTTCTTCAGTGATAAGCGGTATTGGATAAACCTTTGGGACTTGTTTAGTAATTAGTATACCCCAGGCTTTAAATGCCTGTTGTTCGGTCAGAATCAAATCTGCTATTACCGGGGAATGTACTGTAATTAACGTGGGAGCTTGTAAACTCGTTTTTTCTGTCATAAATTCAATAGAGTTGATATCCTTGCTCACTATATTACATAGGGACGGAATTGACTTGAATAATCTAAGTATATTGCCTCAATTTAGGGTGTCTTTCCTGCCTCTAGACTCAAATTCTGGTTTGAAAATAAGTTGTACTTTATTATTTGGTGGCTGATTATACTGGGGGTCCTTTTCGTTTGCTTGGTTTGTTTTGTAAGTAATTCTTTTTACCCCTTCACTTTCAATAACCAACTGGTCCCATTCTGTCTTTTTTGTGTTACCTTTGTCTTCCTCACTCGTATTACATTTAGTGGATATTTCTGGTTTTTTTAATCGGCGTATTGATATTGATGCTTAGTAGTTTTTATTATTACTTTTATTGGGTTCTTATCCTTCCCTCTTTGAGGACTTTTGGTAAATGGATCAGTATCATCTTTCTCCTCCCCTTGAAGAAGCGCATCCTCTGATTGCGATGAACCATCCAAGGCACTTATGTACTCCTGCTCTTCCATTATTCTCCTTACCTCCAGTTTTATTTTTCTATATTCATCCATTCACCTTTTGTCTCTAGATTCCTCATAGTGCTGTTTACCTCCTGCTTAATTTGATCTTAACCTTTTTGCATTGTTTTAGCGCTTTTCGCTGGATCAATTCCCTAAGATAATTTTTGTTCAAATAATGGGAAGTATTTGTTATTTCCAATCATATTCGGTAATGCAACCTTTTTTACTTCCTTTGTTAATTCTGGTTCCTGCCTGTTCAAATCTAAGGGTTTCTGCTGTTCTTGGTCTGTTTTGATTACAGCACTATCTTTCCCTATCTCGTATCCATTCATGTCTATAATTGTTCTCTGTTCTTCATCTGCTTGTATTATAGCACAGTGTTTGGTTTTTACATTTTTTCTTGCTTTCCATCATTTTTTCCGTTGGTGTTTTAACAGCCTAGTGAAGCCATTAATGTCATCTTCCTTAGCTCTCGTTTATGACAGTTTATGTATTTCATTATAGGCAGCACAAACACATCGTTTGGCACGTGGAGACCTTGGACCCAAAAGAAAGTCAGCCAATTTCATGCCTACAGAAAGGAGAGAAAGATGTTGTTTCACTGCAGACAATGTGGAATGTCCTAACCCTTGTTGGTATAATTTATCCACGGAGTAAGTGGTAACAGTGTCAGGGTGCTTAGATTGTGAATATCGAGGATCAGATCGTGTGAACCCGAATGTGAAATTTAAAAAAAACAAGCATGTCTACTGGCTATAATACCTGCCCACTTGGAACCATGACTGCAGAGTTAAATGTACCATTTTGTATCATACTGTGTAATTGATCTTCAGTGTAATTTGTATAATGCGCCAATTATCGAAAGGGGCAGTGGATGTAATAGTTCGAGTATTCAATTATTTAATTTTAGCCAATCCCAGACAAGTAGTCTGTTGGATCATATTGTAAGAAAAATAATTTGCGTAGGTATCAGACGTGCACGGAATAGAGATTCTGCACCTCGGACTTGCCAAGACTTAGTGCCCCAAATCAATTTTTATGTTGTCCTTCCAATAATCATAGCATTTCAGGGCTAGGTTATCAATGACAGAGACAGAATTTATTAGTCTATTTGAGTAAGCATATATTTTTTTAGTCAGTGGGAACCAATTTGAAATAGTATGATTTTGGTTCCAAAGCATTGTAACTCGTGAAATATGTGTACTTTATCTTTTGTGTTTTGGAGCTACCCTAGGGCAGGATTGGGCAATGTTCTCATTGAGTATAACTATAACGGGGGCGCTGTCCATTTGATCTATGCCGAAAGTGATGTCAATAATGTTAATAACAGAACAATTCAGCATGGTTAGTGGAATTTAAATATTAATTCTCAAACTGAAAGACAGTGTAATATTGCAGGTCAGAAAACATTGAATTCACAGTATCAACAACCCAATCATTCGATTGCAACCCAAGCACCCATGTAAACTCTGAACCATGTTATCTTTAGGGTCTCTGTAGGAGCAATTAAATGGAATGGAATGGTACGTTATCCCAAACATTTCCATCAGTGACTGGGACCGCTGAAATGTTTTACAAGGGACTGAGTCTCTTTTCATTTTGTGCCAGTGTGAATGTGGAGCCAACACCCCGTCTACCAGTTCTGTAGCAGAACGTTCTGGGAGGTAATGGCTGGTGAGTAAATGGAAAAAAATAGTCACAAAATGCAATCCACATGAACACAAATGAAGTGAAAAACATGATCAAGATATATATCCAAGGTGGAACCATATAAGTGCGCTTTAACCAGGAGATGAAAACACAAATCCGCACCGGTGGTGGAGGCAAAACACAGAAGATAATGAAGAAGTGTCAGAAGAATTTGATCGACATAGTAACCAGAAGATCTCAGCTGAAATAAAGGAGGCTATGACTCTGGATGGAGACTTGAAGTGTGCACTTCAGAAGGTGCCTCAACTGGAGTATCAGAATAAATAGTTTCCATTAAGGAAAGTAAAGAAGTTGAAACAGGCACCAGGTCAACGGAAGACTCGATATCCCCCTCTGGCAGCTGGGAAGAATCAGCAAGTGTGGTGCCCACTGGCTGTAAAACAACATGCTGCATCGGTACACCTCTAAGCACATTATTTAGGATTGGCCATATGATGTAAATTGACATGTACAATTAAAACAGAGCGATTGTCTTTGTATCTGGGAACTGGAGGTAAAATCACAGTTCGGGTACCGTGAAGACTAAGCACTTGAACAAGAGCACAATAGGAGGGGCCATATTCTTTTTTCCATTGTGGTAAATAAATAATTAATTACCGGTACTATTTTTCTATGCATTAACCAAAACAGATAGCTCAATAAATAAGAGGCAGGATCCGTGATATCTGAGTCAGAATGGCTTTAATCGGATGGCTCGAGCCTAAAGACCATGAAGTGGCATGCAATGGAATGGAATGGCAGCTGCAACGTCTCATCAACAGTACATAGTATATATAGTAAAACAGTACAATTACATTGCATACAGTAGGCGTAACAAGTGACAAACGTAAGATAAGAACATATGGGCGTACAAAGAAGGCGTGCACAGGGCGTGCACGTAGACATGTGATGAAAACGTCACAGAAGTGCCATAAATGGGTGGATACATGGAGGGGGCTACCTGGGCAGCTGGAACCTTTAACCTACTGGTGCGCGCAAACGGTCCATGACGTGTAACTAGGGAGAGCTGGGGGCTCTGACTTCTGCACTAGAAGAGGAGACTAAAGTCTGGGATGTCAGGACGACATGTGCCTATAGCATATCTGGTATCTGGTGTTTGGAGTACATGTTGATAGAATCTATATGTCATCAGGGCAGAGGGTACTTGACACTAAGGCTGGTGCATGCATATATTCTACATGTATTGCGTGTGCTATGAATCTTCTATGGATATTAATTCAGTAATTCTCTTGCATGGAGACAGGAAGACTAGACTATAGCTGAAGATGTTTATGCGGTTCGTTAGCTTAGGAATGTGAAGCCGGGGAGCTGAACTGATAACTAGAAGCATAACATATTCTTGGCAGACAGGCAGGCAGGCCAGGCCGGGCACCGCGCTGCTTGGCAGAAAGTAAGCGAAGGGTCAGGGATGCGGGAGGGGCTGCATCGCTCCTCGGAGTGGTTTCAGGAGACTGGAGCTTGAATCTGGTGTCCGGGCCCTTTGAGGCCTAGAAACGGGGACAACTCGATGAATTAACGTGCACAATGTAAAACGTTGGCAACATAGGCCTAATACTCGTTGCTTTCACAAGGACTGGAAACTGACATACTAACGTTGGACACAACTATAATCGCGTCTTTATACGGTCAAGGGGGAACATATGCATATCGATCATGCACATATAACATATAATGGGGAACACGTAGCGACACATGACAAGGCAAAATTGAATTTTCCTCATTCCCTCCTTGTGCCCTACGTTTCCTTCAGGAAACATCAATATTCATGATACCATCTATCTGTTCATAGAGCATCATTTGCTCGTCTCGAATCTTCTTGGAACGGGACTTAGGACTAGGAATACAAGAGGTAGCGCACAAGCCGCAAATCGCAGGGCCACATTGTAAACATAGACAACAACTGAATATGATCATTACTACTACTCCTAGGAATGACAATACTTTCCATCCCCAGGCAGATATTATACTCCAGAGCCAACCGGACCATGTCCAGGTGCCTGGATTCTGGTGTAACTGATGAGCAATTTTATGAAGTCTGGTTATAGCTGAATAAACAGACGGTGCGTTATTAGGAATGAAAATGCAACAACTAGATCCGATGACTCTACAAGCTCCGCCCCTATCGGCCAGTATGACGTCAAGGACAAGACGATTTTGAAGGACAACAAATCTCATAGCAGATTGTTCCTCGGTTAAGTTACCTAGAGCGGAAGTAGTCTCATTCACTACTGCTTCAAGGGTTCTGGTTAGCCTACGTATTAGCTTACTATTCTGGACAGGACCTATGAAGAAAAAGAAACCTTTATTGAAGTCTTGATACTGTTCTAAGGCAGTTTCAGTTTGATCGACAATTGGGGACTCAGTCTCCCTTCTATGTCTAACGTGTACTAGATGTGTATTTCTGTGATAATCGGATGGGGCTAGGAAAACTGGTGGCAGTAGGAAGGCAATGTAACATGTTCCATCCCAATCTAGGGGCAGACGAACATATGCGGTCTGACCACACGCAAAATACGAATGACGTGAGGCTTTGAAATTAGATTTCCCACTGTCACTATACTCGACCACAGTAGTACAATCACTATGTCCTAGATGTACTGAACCATTCTTTCTGACACATAATTCGCCTTTCACTGGTAAAACTGTAATACCAAGCAAATCTGGAGTAGTCTCGGACTGAACATTCAAAACCATGAAAATCGAGGAATAATTACCTAGATCATATACTTCATTTTCTAGATCTAACCCTGTTCTATGGGAAAGTCCTTCCTTGTCTGGGAAACATGTTCTATTCAAAAGGGACTTATCGTCTGAGGATGACGTTATCGTAAACCATGCTCCACACGAACCATTGTGTGAAAACGGATAGGGAAAGAGTGGCAGAACTCCCTTCGGTGTCTGGAAAGGGGGGAGTCGACCACACACCCAACAATTAGTGGCATTACTAGTCTGGTGTGAATAGTGTAACATTCGGATAAAAGTATTGTTGCGCATGGCAAGTCTGTAGGATAACTCGTGAGGAGGTAGTTCACTAAAGGTGTGCTCTACTGTATCATTAGAAGACAAATGTACATGTGAATCAATAGGAGGAAAATATACATGTAAAACATAACTTATGCATGTAACCGTAAGACTCAGAAATAACATAAACAATAACGTGATTACGCATCGACTGTGCAAATTTTTACAATAACGTATTTTCTTGGAGTTTCGACTAACTCTCTCACTATGGGGGTCTATCTCATACATGTCAGGAACCTGTCTAACCGCTTCACCCGAGAGGGACTTAAACAATTAAACTGTCTGACTTGCTAGACCTCAGTTTTAGTTTATACTCCTGCTGCGGAGTTTTCTCTAACAGGGGGAGTTTAGAGTCAGTATCTGGGCAGTCCTTGAAAAAAGTCTTTGGACGGAGTCCATGAAAACGTTTAACGTGACTGGAGTGGAGCCAGCCCTTGCGGCCCTCCACTTTGACTGCTGTCCTTGTGGTCATCAAAACAAGCTTCGGCTCTTTCCAGCGGGGCTCCAGCGGGCTTGAACGATCAAAATTCCGGATCAACACCAAATCACCTGGAACGACCTCGTGCGGTTTCACTTGGGTGTTGTCTGGAAAGGCAGCAGCGACCTCTGAACGACAAGAGAGTAGTGCAGACATCAAGGAAGCCAGGTAATCTGTCAGCATATTACTGTCAACGTCAGTTATTTTACGTGGCATTGGTGTACCCCACATGTTCGGGGGACGACCGAAAACAACCTCGAAAGGTGACAGACCTGAACGGGAGTGAGCGACCATTCTCATGTAAAAAAGGGCGACTGGCAGTGCTACCATCCAATCTACGCCTTTTTCTGCGCAAACCTTTGCAATGCGGATTTTCAGAGTCTGATTATGTCTCTCGACGAGGCCAGCTGCCTCGGGGTGTCGTACACAGTGGAACTTCCACTGGTATCCTAACAGAAGAGATACTTGTTTCATGAGTTCGGATGAGAATGGCTGGCCGTTATCTGAATACACGACCCTAGGTAAACCATAGCGGGGAAAAAACTCACGAACCAACTGCCTGGCAGTGGTCGCGGAAGTGTAATCTGGGACTGGATATGCTTCCGTCCATCTGGACAAAGCGCATACAACTACGAGGACATACTTGAAACCTCAGCATCGATCCATCTGGATATAATCCATCTGGAGGACTTCAAAAGGGTGGTCAGGAGGATGGAATCCACCTTGTTCCACCGGAACACCTTTACCTGGATTGAACTGACAACATATCATACAGGTACGTACTTTCTGTTTGGCTGCTGCTCGTAAATGTTTGTTAAACCAAATATTCTGGATGCTGTCTAACAATGCTTTCTCTCCTAAATGTGCTGGACTATGTGCGGTATTAATATTAACTTGAACCATAGAGTCGGGGAAAAACCATGTGGCTTTTCCCTTCGTCAACCATCCCTGATCTGTCTGGACCCCTCCTTGTTCAGACCATTTCTTGATTTCGTCTGGAGTAGCATGTGACTGTATGTCTAGTATATCTCGTGTAGGGTCCTTAACTGTCATACAAGTAGTCTGATCTAGAATATCTGTCTTGGTCGTGTTAACTGGAATGTCTGGAGTCTGGGCTGTAAGCTTGGCTGTTCGATCTGCTAAATCGTTACCTTGAGAAATGGTATCAGTGGCTTTCGTATGTGCTTTGCACTTCATAATGGCAATGGCTTTCGGTAAATGTATTGCTTCTAACAGAGCTTGAATGAGGGGGCCATGCTGAATCTTGGCTCCATGAGAGGTCAGGAAACCTCTTTCTTGCCAGAGTACTCCAAAGTCGTGTACGACTCCGAATGCATAACGTGAATCTGTATATATGTTTACTTTCAGGTTCTTAGCTCGTATGCAGGCTTGGGTCAGAGCGATGAGCTCTGCTGCTTGAGCAGACAGGGTGTCAATACGATGTGTTTCTATAACTTCAGTTTCAGTAGTCACTGCATACGCGGCTACTAGTTCTCCCGTACTTGTTCTCATACATGAACCATCTACATAAAGTGTCAGGTCGGGATCAGGTAATGCAATGTCTGTCAAGTCTTGTCTTGGCTTTGTCATGATGTTAATAACTTCCACGCAGTCATGTGTGGCAGGGTTTGGAACAGTCGAGGGTAACATTGTAGCAGGATTTAAAATATTGCAGCGTCTGATTTCTATGTGTGGCTGAAACAGTGTCAGTTCATAACCTGTTAATCGTGCAATTGTCAAGTGCTGAGTCTGTGTTCGGTTTAAAAGAACTTCCACAGAGTGTGGAACTTGTACTTTCAGGGAGTGTCCTAACACTATGGAATCACTTTGTCTGATAGCTAGAGCTGTGGCTGCAACTGACTTGAGGCACGCAGGCAGAGCCTGGGCTACCGGATCTAATGTGCTAGAAAAATAAGCACAAGGCTTGTGTTGTCCTGCTTGATCTTGAGTGAGAACAGATAATGCTGTACCATCACGTTCAGTACCAAAAAGTGTAAAAGGCTTACTGTAGTTCGGTGTCGCTAACACAGGTGCATTACATAAAGCTTTCTTTAACTCGTTAAAAACAAGTGTATGTTCCTGGGTCCAAGGGAGGACAGTCGATGTCGCTGCCTCCTGTGTCGTTAACTGTATCAGTGGTTTAGCTAGATATGCATACTGAGGAATCCATTGTCTGCAGTAAGAAGTGAGGCCGATAAAAGCTCGTACCTCCTTCTGTGTCTTGGGCTGTGGAAGATGTGCTATTAACTGGATACGGTCAGGTGTCAACTGTCTACCCCTCTTGGACAGTAAGTGTCCAAGGTATACCACTTGCTGGACACAGAATTGCAGTTTCGAAGGGGACACCTTGTGCCCCATCTCGGCCAGAAAATACAGGACTGTAAGTGACGCACGTTCGCAGTCACGTTCTGTACGGGCTGTGATCAATAGATCATCGACATACTGGAGCAGGGCAGTGTCAGTTGGCATGTGAATACTGTCTAGTTGTCTTTTAAGTGCTTGACTGTAAATACTAGGACTTTCTGTGAAACCTTGAGGAGCTCGTGTGAATTTATAGCTTCTTCCATTTAAACAGAATCCGAAAAGAAACTGGCTGTCTGGATGAATGGGGGCACTAAAGAATGCGTTCTTGAGATCAATAACTGTAAAGAACGTAGCTTCAGAATCAATGGCTGTCAATAGGGAAGAGATATCTGGAACCACTGGGTACTGGGGTATGATACATTTATTAAGTTCTCGGAGATCAATCACTAATCGATAAACTGGAGGTGCATTTGGATCAGTACGTTTAAGAATCGGAATGATAGGAGAATTACATACATTGGAGTCAGTTTCTACAACCACTCCTTGAGCAATGAGCTCGTCAATAATTTTCGATAAGGCTGCTACAGCCTCAGGTGGCAATTTGTACTGTCGGATTCGGGGTAATACAACACCTTGTTTCAGAGTGACACGATAGGGTGTAATGTGCATACAACCTACATCAGTTGGACCTTGCGCCCATAAATGCTGTGGTACATTCAATAATCTTGGATCAAAATCTCGTAACACATAATGACCTTTAAAATCACGTAAAAACAATCTCACTCCTTCCGGAGAACAGCATATGACTGCACCTAACTCTTTCAATGTTTTAATACCAAGTAAATTTTCGGGACAGGATTTCGTAAGTAACAAGTCTGTAGTTCGGGACAATGGACCAACTTCTAGGGAAACTGGTTTCGATATTTCATTAACAATAGGCTTTCCTGAAAATCCCAGGGAAACATTTCTTGAGCCTGAGAGTGGAGCCCCTGGAACCTCGTCATGACTGATGGTAGTCCTACTTGCCCCTGTATCAATCAGAAACTTTCTGTCTTTCCCTAATACTTGACTGTGTACATAGGGACCCTCTTGATCTACAGGAACTTCGATGAGAGGCAAGCCAACCTCCCTCTCTAGGCTGTTTCATGAATACTGCTGATATTCTGGATAATCTGACTGTGCGTACTGGTACATCTGTTGTGTAACGTGTTGTGTGGCAGCTATAGGCTGCGGTACTGTAACTGTCTGTTGTGCGTTCTGCGGTAGCTGGGAATTCTGCGGAACATGTTCTTGTCTAGGAGGACGTGGTCTCTCTTTCGTCTTACCTATAGCTATGTTGTGTTTCAGAACTGCACATTCGTTTATATAATGACCTGGCTGTTTACAGTAATTGCATGTTCCTTTAACAGGAGCTGCAGTATGACTAGTCTGATTCGGACCCCTCTTCTGACTATCTGGTTGAACAGACTGTGCAACTAGTACTTTCATTTTCTTGTCTTTCATACGTCTCCTTTCGTGTTCTTGCTCTTCCCTGATTCTGTTCTGGTGATATTGTAGCATCTGGAGCATTTGAGATGGGGTATTAGCTTGCCAAGTACTCTCGACTTTCAATACTCTATTTTTAACTTGCGGTAAAGAATTCTCGACTAGTTTGGTAACAAAAAGATGTGGATACGACTCACTACTTGTTTTCAAACCGCTATTAATAATGAAACATTTCTCAAATCTGGAATAAAAATCACTTGTGTCTTCGTCTTGTTTCTGTTTACAGGCGGAGATGGCATCCCAATCTTCCTTTTTCGTGGCTAGTAATCTTGGCAAGACTTGTATTAACAGTTCGGGCAATTCCTTGGCTTTATCCCCAAGACCTGTACCTGGGACTCGTGCATTGTCTTCGGTTTCTAACGCGGTCCAGTCTATCTTTTTCTCTCCCACCTCCCATTCTTTTTCTTTAATTTTTTCATATATGCCCGCAGGCAACAGGACCTTTAACATTTTGATGATATCAGGATACGTGTATTCTCCCATACGGAGCATGTCTTTCAATTCTCGATGGAACCCTGCTGGATCTTTATCGTGACAGGGTATTAACTTTTTCATTTCTAGTAGTTCTATTTTCGTGATAGGGGTGTAAACAAATACTCGTTCGAGATTACCCCCCGCTCCCTTAACTGGATGCACTTCTCGTAACGGATTCTGTCTGTCTATATAGAACGGAGGTGAAACAGGAACAAAATGCGGAGTCAAGAACGTTCTGTATTTGTGGCGTTGTTCTAAAATGACACTAATTAAATCGGTACCTAGACCTTTCCATCTGTTTAGGAGTAACTCGTTCAATACATTATATAAGGGACCTGGATCAGAATGCTGACTCTCGTACAGTGTGATGAGGTGCTGGATCATGTACATACCCACCAGTCGCTGCTCGGCTGGGGGCAGTTTCAGAAAATTTGGGCCACTACTTCGTCTGGAAACGTGGCAGAATCACTAACCCATCGGACTGCTGATCGGGCTAGTTCTTGTTCATGCATGGTACTAAGTTCATGATAACCTATTCGTAATTTCAGAACCTTATCGATAACCTGGAATACTTGTTCAAGAGAACACTGTTCTGGTACGGGAGGAGGAAAAGCTTTCTTGTAATCTAGGCGTGTGTGTCTATCGGAAAGTCTCGTTCTACCTACATACGCTATTCTGCTGGGATTCTCGGTGTCTACATCTTCGTCTGAAGAATCATTCTCTTTGTCTGCTACTATTCTTGCTTTCTCTCTCTCGTGTATACCTATAATTTCTTTCCGGATCTTTCTGTACTTGGTTTCTATACTATTTTGTGTCTTGTGTTTTCCGTCTGCTATATTGTCACTCCATTTTGTCAGGACTTTCATCTCTTCTGGACTTTTATCAGGACGATCCTGTTCTCTTATTAAACAATTTATTAGAAATTGCAAAATCATGCCTTGAATCTCGACTTTCCTGTGTGCCATAGCTTCGTGAATACTTTCTGAGTTCTCCCCTGTTCGGATAAAATGATATATTTTGTCTAAATGTTCTTTCATATCTGATATAGTGATCAAGAAGTTTGCAACTCGTCGTAAACGTACGGAGTATAATATCATGTGATCTTCGCCTGGCACTGGATCATATCTACAATCAGTAAGGAACTTCTTGAGGGCTTCATACGTAGCCACTTTTGGCGTACGCTGTAATGCTGCATCTCTCAGCGTCAGGCGCTTTGTTTGAGGCGGGGTGGTAGGAGCACCTCCCCCTGCCCCTCCTGAACTGGAATCGTCAATTAATACTGGATGTGCGGCTGCTGGTAACGTGACTGGTACAGTAGGGATACGTAATGTGAGTTGATCCTGGGGGACTGGCGCATGGACAGGACCAACGACTGGAGGCACAGGAATTACATTATTAACAGGGGGCTGGACTTGCTGACTAAGCGAAGGGTCAGGGATGCGGGAGGGGCTGCATCGCTCCTCGGAGTGGTTTCAGGAGACTGGAGCTTGAATCTGGTGTCCGGGCCCTTTGAGGCCTAGAAACGGGGACAACTCGATGAATTAACGTGCACAATGTAAAACGTTGGCAACATAGGCCTAATACTCGTTGCTTTCACAAGGACTGGAAACTGACATACTAACGTTGGACACAACTATAATCGCGTCTTTATACGGTCAAGGGGGAACATATGCATATCGATCATGCACATATAACATATAATGGGGAACACGTAGGGACACATGACAAGGCAAAATTCAATTTTCCTCACCATCACCACCTTCGCACAAACTAGATCACCAACTTTAGGAAGCCAGCCAGAAACAGGAATCTGAACGGCTGAAACCAATGGGAGAGTAGAAGGCAAATGAGTGCTGGCTACAACATTTTTGTAGATTCTGTAAGACAGCACATTTGTTATCTTCATCAAAGGTTGCGGCTGCTGCCACAACGTCAAAATCATCAAGGTCTGTGTAGTATTCTTGCATTATGTTTCATGCCCTATGTTATCTTGTTCCTAGCTGTGCAGCCTGTGTGTGTGTGTGTGTGCTCTGTATGGAATGTACGTAAATGGGCAATGATGGGGAATGTTTGGGTGACCGGATGAGTGATGACAGTTGGTAAATGGGGCTGAGCAGCTAGCAGGCTGCTCCTGGTGGGGCTGCCCTACAGTATATATCGACTTGCTGATGAGAACTTATAGGCTGCTGTACAGGATCTATGCTACTTTTTATCGTCATCCCTGAGTCTGGGCTTTTGACTCTAATGGTACTAGTTTCTACCCATTTTGTGACACGGGTGGTGTTTCCCTCATCTTTGGGTTGTTGGCTATTAACGTTTGCTGTACTTTCATCTTTATAGTTTTACTTTCATGTTTATAGTTCTAATGTTTTGCTTTTGGTATTCTTCTGTTCAATAGGGAAGAGATAATGTAGTATTCTTGCATTATGATTCATGCCCTATTTTATCTTGTTACTAGCTGCTCATCCTGTGTGTGTGTGAGCTCTGTATGGAATGTTGGTGAATGGACCATGAGTCGAATATTTGGGTGACTGAATGAGTGATGACATTTGGTGAATGGGGCTGAGCAGCTAGAAGGCTTCTCCTGGTGGGGGTGCCCTACAGTATATATCTAATTGCTGATGAGAACTTATAGGCTGCTGTACAGGATCTAGCAAAAAACACAGTTGATGGACAGAATGTAGAACAATGTCATACATTCACCCCAGTACAAGGATCTGGGCCTAAATCCATCGTTTTTTTGCACTCCACACCACCCTGGGTTAGACACTGGCTATATGCAAATCAGCTCTGACCCTGTGCCTCATGGGAACAGTCCAGTCCGAACTACCAAGCCATGTCTTTCCCAGACCGGAATCAAGCATCCAAGGACCGGTTTCTGGCTATCAGCCTTCATCAGCCTGGATAGCTTGACTCCAGTGGTGTGGAGCGCCTGGGACTCACGTCTGAGCATACCCAGCCCACTCGGGGTGAAAATTGCAAAAAACACAGCTGATGGACAGAATGTAGAACAATGTCATACATTCACCCCAGTACAAGGATCTGGGCCTAAATCCATCGTTTTTTTGCACTCCACACCACCCTGGGTTAGACACTGGCTATATGCAAATCAGCTCTGACCCTGTGCCTCATGGGAACAGTCCAGTCCGAACTACCAAGCCATGTCTTTCCCAGACCAGTACAGGATCTAAGCTACTTGTTATCTCCCTGAATAAACCTACTAGGATTACAACATACCAGCGTGGACTACATTACTACAGTCTGGAACATACATCTTGATGCTAAAGAGCATTTTATACAGGTCCGCCCAACCAGAGATCTTTTAGGGAGGTTATTAGTCACTAGTTGAACCCTATAAAAATGAGTTAAACAACCATGCTCCGTACCTAATACCCTTGCTGTTAAAGACTGCTTTAAGTCAACATTCATCTGCTCCACATCAGAATTGCCCTAGGGTCTATATGGAGACGAGAAATGCACTTACACCCCCATGGACGTCATTGAATCACTATACGCCTTATAGGTGAAAGCTGGCCCGTGGCCTGAATGGAAAGTTCTACAGGCATAAGTCCCAAAAAAGACGTGCAAATCTTTAATCAAAGTTCGAGCGTCAGCCAAGCACTGTGGCCGGAGCATGAATTGACTGCAACCAAAAGGTCTTTGAATACATTATCCGAAACAAGGGGCCCGCAATAATCAAGATAAATACAGCCAAAAAGCTGATTTCAAATATACAGGGATGTCTGAGGTGACGGGACACAGTTGAATCTTAATTTGTTGACAAACGTCACGACAAAGGAGATATCAGCGAGTCTGCTGGTACAACCAATAGCATTGCTGTGAGACTGAAACAGTGGTTGCAACTCCTGCATGTTCAGCAGCTATACCCACATGAGCGGCCACTATTAAAGACTGCCTGTGGTGAAGTTGGGTATCAGACGATCACCATCCCCTGGAATTGTTACAAAGGGAACTTTATTAGCTGTTAACTGCTATTTAGAAGGAAATCTTTGAGGAAAAAAGTACCATCCGAGATGCAGCGATGGCAGAGAGAATTTCATCATCAATTTTAGTCATGGAAAGCAGTGCTGCTGCTACTCTAGTTGTGGCAATTGCAGATTTGGCTGCTTCATCCGCCATTGAATTTCCAGCAGCTTGCGTAGCCACACGTTGTTGGCCCAATGTATTTGCAACATGTGCAAGTGGTAGGAGATCCTTCAGATCATCCACCTAAACCCAAAGCTTTTAATGCTTTCTTGTGCTACCCTTAGAATCCTGAAAGTAATTTTGTTTCCAGAAATGTAAGTTTTCATTAACCCCTTCCATGCTCATGACGGAACGGTTCCGTCATCAGCGTCGCTGCTCCGGTGCTGATGACGGAACATTTCCGTCATGTGCCAATACGCTTTTAAACCCTTCAGCACTGCAGCAAAATTCGCGCAGCACTGAAGAGGTTAAAGGACTGAACACAATAAAAAAGAATCAGACACAAGAAGAGTGGGTAAGTCAGGATCAGAATGCTCGAGGTCCAAAAGTAAAGCTCTCAACTCAGACAACTGTGCCATACAATCACCAAGGACTGGGTATGAATCAAAGCAGAGTGGAAAACTCCATTGGTCATAGTGCCTACAACGATAGCGCAAGACTCAGAATAAGTCTGCTAAGGACCAATGGCTGGTTGTGTCGATGCATCAGTGTAAATTATACATTTCCACTGATCCAAAGGAAGAATCGTAGAAAACAGAGAATGAACGCGTTCATATTGAAGAAATTCTTGCTTTTTCAAGGAAGGATCAAAAAGCATAACATCAATGGATGTTAAAGACGTTGCCGATTATAGTCAACAAGGGTGAAGGGCTTTAGAGTTTGGAAAGCTAGCCTTTGTGACCACCTACAAGGTAGGTACAGGTGAAATGGTAAAAATGATTTTGCTCTGACCAAGAGGCCGTGCTTTAAGCACAGCCATCTGCATTGCAGTTAAAACATTTGCAGTAGAAGAAAAACGCTTTCCAGCAAGTGTGTATAAATGCGATTTTTAAGCAATGGGCACTGTGTCTCCTTCATTAAATGTTACGTAAGTAAAACTAATTGCACCCAGCAAAATACGGGTGAGTAAATCTAGGGTATTCAGTCTGGTTTGTTAATACTGCTTTGTAAGAAGATCAGACTGCAAAGCACATAAGACAGAAGTATGTTTCAGAAGCCAGGAGGAAGCAGAAAAATGCTGGGTGCATCAAGGCATAAGGAGGTTTAATTCGCTGAGCATAATCAGCAATGCAAATCCTCTCAAAATTTAAAAAAATAGCAGAAACTGTAGAAGGGGGTTGCAATTGTGCACGGTTCTTAATGAGGGCCCTCTAAAACTCTTCAGTTTTGAGATGCCTACTCATATGGCCCAAGATTTTAGGACCCTATGTGGCATCTTCTTTTTCTTTAACTATTTGGATCTGACATTGTATAAGCACTGGGGTACCATTGTAACTGTTGTCTTTGTATTTTAATGCTATGTTCAGAGTATGGCTCTCCTCGCCTGCCCCCCCTCATAATTCTCTCTTCCCCCTTTGCACCTCATTTCTCCACCACTTCCCATTTCCCCCTCCATTTTCCTCATCCTCCTCCTCTCTTCTTTTATTTATCTCTTGGCTCTCTTCTCTTTCCTATGCCTCCCTCCCTTTTTATTATTATTATTGTTCTTTTTACGTTAACTATTGTTCTTGTTTCTATAATTGTCACGCAAATTTGAATAAAACAGATTTGAAAGAAAAAATGGGAAGCCAAACCCCTACCCTCATTGGTTAACGCATAACCAGGAAAAAGGATCAGAAGAAATGCAGAGTGAGACTTTGCAAACCTGAACTTGTAGCCGAGCTCAGTCAATCGCGTGATGATGCTATCTACTGTTACAAACTGGGGATTTAATTAATCATCGGTAAGGTATATATCATCAACATGGGACAAAGCGTCAGTATCAATATTGTGTAAAAGGGACACACTGTATGCCTTAAAGAGACAGAGGCTATTTCTATACCTCATTGGTAAATGGACATATCGCTTTTGGCAGTAGAGGTTGGTAAAAGTAGACCAATCCCGGCTCGCAGGAGCCAGGTTGTGACTGGAAAAAAAACTTTTGAAATATCTAGCGTACTCTTGAATTATTTATAGATGATATTATTAATCAGCTCCTTACTATGGGCTCGATTAGGATCCCGCATCCTCCGGGCCGGCGGAAGCCAGCGCCGGCCCGGAGGATGCGGGAAAACCGCTGCGGAGACACAGAAGACCCACCGCCAAATTAGGATGGCGGTGGGTCTCAAAATCAGTCCGCAGCTTTTCCGCCGCGGTCGCCTTCCGACCGTGGCAGAAAAGCTCTAACATGGCTGGCGGTGTCTATCAGACACCGCCAGCCATATTAGGATGGCGGAAATCATATCCTTTTCCACGGCGGCTTTTCCGCCGTGGAAAAGCATATGGACATTGACTTCGGGGGCCCGTTGTGGGCCCCCTTGGTGAAGGGGGGGTCGGGGGTGCACATGGGGGGTACCTATGGTACCCCCCTGCATTTGCATGCAGAAATCGGCAAGCACCGCACGGTGCCTGCCGCTTTCTGCATACAAATGCAAAGCATGCATTTTTTACCATTGCGGCGGGTGCAGCTTGAAGCTGCACCCGCCGCAATGGTGAAAATAGAGGATGTGACCGCCAGTGTGGCGGTCACATCCTAATTGCACAGGAGGGAAATTCGCAGGCAATGCGGAGGTTTCCTCCTACTCTATGGTGTCAGCCCCTAAGTGTGTTTTGCAATACAAAAGTGCATGTAAGACTGTTCAAATGTCTATAATCCAAAACTATATATTAAGAATTGTCAGGTTTCAAAACCGGTAAAAGAGCGTTATTCATCGGCGAGACACAGGGCTGAATCACACCATGGTACTCTAATTGAGTAAGGAATTCTTTAACAGATGCTTAATTAGATATTGAGATTGAGGCTGAGGTGAGGAACATATCAGAATAATATGTAGCGGAGAATCCTTATCCCAACCAGCCAGTTTGCGGCATAAAGCAGGGGCCAAAGCTCGAGCCCATTTGGAAGCATAAGCATGCTTCATTTAATCTGGGGAAAAAGCAAAAACGAAGGGAGGATCACGCAAACGTCATGAGGACATGCTTGGACAAAGGCAGAAGTCAAATTGTCCCAAATATTAGCCTTAATAGTGCATTTAATATCACCTTCAATCTGAATATCCTAATGATATAGCTGATCAGAGGGTGCAACATGGATATCCCCTGCTGTATTGATGATCAGATGAATCCTGAAAGGAATGAGGAGCAGGAACCTAAACACACTCCAGAGTCTTAATTTTAGTGCAATCATGCAAATCATATTGCCGTTCAGCAGCGTCAGGTGACGGTGATCTGCCACGAGACATAGGCTTTAGTTGTTGTGGTTTAGATTCAACCCAAAACTTTTTAGGAAAGAACGGACCACCATCCTTTTCAGGAGGAGGTTTTCCTAGAGATTGCACAGATGGCCTGGAACCCAAACTGTTATGACCTAAGAATGTATAGACATCAGATACAATAACTAGCAACTCATGACAACGGCCACTGCAGAAAGTTGCTGGTGTATAATTAGGGATACTGCTTCACCTGTAACATTAGAAAGAATAATTTTGGAGACTACTGAACCTTGGAAGAACGCTCATCGAAGGGGTGCCATAACAAAGTGTATACACTGAAGCCAACACCGTCCCCCAGGTGTTGCAGACAGCCAAAGGAGGAAGCAAACCACTCGGCAAGCACATAGTAAGGCTCCTATGTTTTTCTAGAGGACCCATAAGTGGCAAAACTGCATCAAGCTGATCAATTTTCTGAGCAATCCAAACTGGAAAGTCTTCACGGTTAAGAAGATGTTAGCCCCTAACAGAGTTGATAAAAAACGGGCTAATAATTAGCCCCCCACCTTGTAGCACCTGCATCGGAGGCGCAGCCCCCGGTGGAGCTGCTAGAAAGCCATGTGCTGCAAATTAAATCAAGCGTCTATAAGAAAGATTACTTGAGCATACAATAAACATACCTCCGCCACAGTGGCATTGGCATATTAGAAGTACGGGTTAAAAAACGCCAACACAGGCCATGTGGCCCCATCAATACTGCAGTGGCCCATTCGTACAATAGCAATAGGAAGGGGAAGAGCGCCATGAAACCAAGTCTCGTGCTCCTGAGCAATAACATGGAGGAGAATAACTGCATAAGGTCGATAAGTCCCAGGAACAGCAGCCACAGCATAAGAATGAAAAGTATTATCATTTGCATCAACGGCGGGGAATGAAACCCATGAACAAAAAACCTCGTAGAGGTGCACAGGGTCTGCCTCGACCTCAAAAACAACAGGGAGGAGCCTAGCTCGTGAGCGTAATGGTCGCCCTTTAGCTCGGCTCCTGCAGCCCTCCGGCCTGATTGCCTATCCTGTCTTCTATCCTGTCCGGGGACGACACATTTTTGGGGAATTGGAAACAGAACGACTTGTTTGTACTTAACATCTGGCCCCGGGGTCTCGGTGTGCAGCGGCTCCGGAGTTGTGTCCTCTGCGAGATCGGAGCCTCCGTGAAACTTAGATCGGGACCTAGCCGGTGGGATCCGTCGGCTCTCGGCCCCGGCCGAGAGCGTGAACCAGTGATGGGAGCCGTTGTGCGAAGATCCCGGCGATCCTGATCCGGGCCTGCCCTGGTGGCCGCGCGGCCGATGTGGGTGAGAAGCCCCGGGACCTGATTCTGTGAAGGGGTCTCCCCCCGCCGCTGCTTTGTCCGGCGGCCCTGGTCCTCGGTGCCCGGACTCCGCTTGTTTGGGGCGCCGGTGCTGGTGTTGGCAGAGACCCGTCTTGGGCAGACATCCTTTTGGCATCGAGGCCGCCCTTGCTGGGACCCCCGGAGCTTGTAGAGTCCTACATTTTCGAACTGTTCTTTCCGGGGGTCTTGGTGGGCGGCGACTGGGCTGATTTCACGAAATGGCGGCCGACCCTCTGGAACAAGAATCACCCTGTGGCAGCGGGCTCGTGTTGCCTAATTGTGCGGGGATCGGATCTGGTGAGCGTGAGCCTACGGTCGGAGATATCCTGGAAGCCCTGGGATCCCTGCACGCATCCCTGGCCCCGGGCGTCTCGGTGGGTCCGCCACGATCTGCCGCCATTTTGGGCGGCCGTTTCTTCTTGTCGCCCTCTTGTTTCAATGACTCCATTGCCTCGCCCCCCTCGATTGACTTGAGTGTTTCCACCACTGATCGAAGATCGTGTTGTGTGCCGGTGACTTTGGGGCGCCCTGTTTTTCGGGGTTCGGACCCCGGGGACTTGGACACTGTGCCGCGGCCCTGTTCGACATTAATGCCTGGAACTATTGGTGGACTGCCTCCTGTGCCTGCTCCGATGACTTTGCCTGTGTCTATAGTGGAGACCACCTCGCCCGCTCCAGTGGCGAAACTGAACTCCTGTTTTTCATTACTCGTACTGCGATTGTTGATGTATCTACACTTTCTGTTTGGACTTCTGCTCCCTTGCGGATCGATCTACCCCCCATGTAGCTATGCTAGTCACCATTCTACTCGATTATATGCTGGTCTCGTATTTGGTGTTTGGTTTTGCATTGACATGTGGTGGGTGGGATTTGTCGCTCGAAAGGGTTGGGGGTGATTTGTGCAACTCCTGTTTGATTCCTGGTGTACGACTTGGTGGCACAGTTGTTTCTGGCCGTATAAAGGTGGGAGGTCCCCTTCTCAGTATGTTTTGTGGCGCGTGATGGGGTGTCGTCCGGGTCTGTTTTTGGCTGTGCTTGTTTGGTTGGGCGGAGGGCGGCGGCCGACCATTCTGATTATTGTTATTATGCTCCTCCCTCCTGTCTTCTTCTTTCTGCTTCTGTTCCCTTTTTGTCTCGTTCTTCTTTCTTTCTTCTTGCTATATTTCGGGTTCTGGTTTAGGGCGACAGGCACGCTGTTTGAAGGGTAGGCCATAGCCTTCTACAGGGGTGCAGGGTGGGACGGGTGGGTTGGGTTCTACTTGTTGTTTGTCTTCTGGTTCTATGGCCCTTTTGTATCTCTTTTTCGTGAGGCTGCGTCTGTCCCGACCTCCTGTGGGGTGTTTCGGGTGGGGTGTGTGGCGTTGTTAATCCTCCTGCTATGATTAGGCTGCCTTTCTCCTCGATCGCCATACCCTCACTTGTGCTGCTACTCCTGTTGTCTCCTATATTCCCGCCACGGGGGGCCTGTGTCGACGTGTCTTCTTCCTTTCGTTTTTATATTTCCTTCCTTTTTTTCATTGTTTCACCTTGTCCTCCCTTCCCTTTCCTTTCCCCTCCTCTTCCCCCTCCCTTCTTCGTCCCCTCCCCTTTTCCTTCCTGTTTCCTAGAGGTTACTATGACGGGCTGGTTTTGATGCACTGTTTTTCCGATCCCTCTGTTTTGGCTTGGTTGTGTCTTGGGTGGTGGGCATGTTACGAGGATAATGCTCAGGGGCCGATTATGTCTCACATATCCTGATTTTCTTGAGTACATTGTGTTGTCCCCCCTGTATTGCGGCCCCATGCCCCCTTATTGATGCTGAGGTTGGTTACGGGATATCGGATGTCTCCATACTGAAAGTGAGCCTGTCATACGCCTTTTCCCCATATTATAAAATTAATCCCTATTTACTCCTGTGTCCTGGCCCTTTGGTTCCTACGTCTCTTCTCCCCTTTTACGATTGTACAGCCTCTGCTTTGTGCTGACTGATTCTGTAATATTTGCCTTGAGACCTCTGATTGCTTTGCACATTGCGGCCGGCCGGCTTGGTTGTAGGCCTCGACTTGTCTCTCCTTTTGATGCCAATAAAGGTTTAAAAAAAACAAAAAAAAAAAACAACAGCAGATCCCACATTGGGGACCCCATGCTGTAACAATTTTGAGCAATTGATGCATGGCAATAAATCGGAATTGAAATGGGACTAGCCATGAGCCAACAGCAAGGAAAGCAAATGGTAGCACAGAAGTGGGTAAAATCTTTTAAAATTCAAGCTTGAAAAACCTACAAAAATTGGAATACCCTACAAAGTGAGGAGGCGAAGCCCTCACACCACGGACGTCTCCAGGAAATGATGTGAGGGCATCGTGGACGAGCACAAGCGCTACTCAGGGGTCCTGCAAATAAGTTCCAGACCAAACGTTGGTGGCACCGTGTTGCAGGGATTCCAGCGAAATCACGAAACTTTGCTTGGGACCATAGAAACTTAGTAGGCAGGTACTGATTTCTTCTATCACCTTAGTATCCTTGAGCCCTGTACTGACTAGCTATAGGACCCCATTTGACCTCCTACTCATTCACAGAGGAATTAGTGTAAGACACCCCAGAACGCAGCACTACTGACTCTCAGGAATTGAGGTGAGAGGAAACACCCCCTTTCGCTCTCACACTCGTACTTGTCCACAATAGGATCTGACAGAGACACCAGAAATGTTTAAAATATTTATTTTACCTACTGTGCTCTAGTCTTTAGTATAAATGCCACAACAAGCAAGAAGATGTCTAACACAAACACAGTCAGCATAGTAAGTAATCCATAAACAATAAAAGGAGCTGTCATTGTATTAAACAGGGTAAACTACTCCCCCCACTACTACTGAAGCAAAGGGATTATATATGTATATATATCAAAAGATCCCTGGGTGATTGCAGCGGACCCCGTACCTTTAGCATGCACAGATGAAAGTTATACATCTCAGGTGTAGTTGGGATCTCCTCAAAGAAAAATCTCTCTTTAAGTGTGTGTTATTTCATTTCTGTGCATATCTATATGACAAAGAGTATGTGTTCTCAAACAACAGCTGCATATGTGTGTTTTGTCTAGTTGCAAGAGCATGACCAGAACAGAATAACAAGGGGCATTGCTGTTTGACTTTGTCTAAGGTGTTCAGACTAAATCCCAGGAAAGTACAGAACAAAAAAACAGTGCCAGGTTCTGTATCAAAGTACAATGTGGCATAAAGCAAAATACTTTGTATAGTAATGTGTGCAAAGCAGGGTGCAGCCTACATCATGGACAGGCTAACGTAGGGAAAATGAACAAGTGGCTGCACAGAACACATGACAATAGCAAGACGTAAGTCACAGCTACTCAGGGAGGTTGAGTTGGGTTGAATCAAGGTCATGTAAGAAGCTGGGTCTGCATATACTATACCAAAGTAAGGTATAGTGTGCACAGAGTCCAAAGGTAGGCAGAGGTAATAGTAGATAACACCTTACTCTCTATTTGTGGTAGTGTGGGCAAGCAGTAAGGGTTTATCAGAGGGTAGTGTTAAGCATTTATTGTACACACTCAGACAAGAAAAGATGTCACACACTCAAAGACTGAACTTGGACCAATTGATTTGTATAAAAATATTATTTTAGTTACATTTATTTTGTAGAAACAAGCCAGGCCTGGTACAGGTAAGAATAGAAATACTTTGCAAGCATATGCAGTGTAAATACAGTTTGAATGTAGTGAATTAGCTATGGAAGAATTACTTTGTCTTTGCAGATATTCAAAATTACTTTACAATTATTTTTCTTACTAAGCCAAGGATCTCTATATACTAGGCTGATGTTTTTCCTAGGAGAAAGGAAAAATGATAATACATTTTGTAATATAGTTACAGTTTTGCAAGGTTACAGGTTTGTGAGTAGGAGTTGGTAAAAATGGCACAGAGTGAATGGATTACATGTTAGCCAACAGGCTATGCATGGCCGTGGGTTTGGGGACTGCGGGGAAGCAGACCACCAGGTTAGGGAATAAAAAGCTCCTAATGTCCAGGTCAGCACTTTGGGGCCCAATGGCCAACAAGATCTACACCACCAGCAGCGGTGAGGCGGCCGGGTGTAGGATGTGGTCTTGGCTAACCCGGAGTCGGTTAACAGCTGATGAAATTAATGGGAGCTTTGGGAGTCAATGTCCAGTGACCACAAGCATTCAGTGACGGAGTCTGTCGGACGGTCGTGTTTGCTCCTTCTGGACTGCTTCAGTTACAGAGTTGGCCAGAGGGTCGCCTACGGTCACAGTTGAGGGGACCTTCCGGGTCTTAGCTGCAGGTTTAATTTGGGAGCTTATTGAGGGGAAGGGGTCACCATGATTCGGGCTAGGATTGCTGGGGGAACTCCTTAAGGCATTGGCAGGCTCGGTCTTGGGGTGCCGGGAGCAGAGTGTTGGAGACTCACGGAATCGTCCGGTGTCAGATTCGGTTTGTCTGGAGCATGTCCGGTGCACACGGGGGACAAAGTCTTTTGGGAGTGCGAAGGCAGTGCAATATCTCTGGATTTTTTAGGTCTGCTTGCTGCAGGACACACCAAGGTTCTCCTGGAGGGGTCTGAGGTTGAGACAGACACGCCTGTAGGGCTGGGGCCTAGTCAGTGGGTTCCCTCCTCTTCTTTAAACGCTGTTTGGTCCTTCTTCTTCTTGTTTCTTCTTTTCGGCTCTTGTGTGAGCAGGCAAGGTTCAGGGGTGCTTCTAAATACTAAATTTAGGGGAGTTATTGGTAGGTACATGTCGGGTCCAATGGTTCCCTTTCTTGGGGTGAGTACACCACCTGTTATGCCACCCTCCAGTGGGAGGGGAGCATGTGCCTCACTCAGGTTGGTTGGGTTCCCTCATCTGTAAGGTGGCGGGGTCTGAGAGTTGGGCTTCACCTCATCTCTCCCACCTGAGGAGTGAGTGTGGCAAAGGTGGACACATCTCTCTTCCTATGTTTGTTTTTTGCAGATTCTCTGAAGTGGAGGTCAGAACAGGTAGGGTCAGTTGCCAGGGCACTAGAGTAAGTTCGTTTTTTAGGGGACATCTCTAAGACGCCCTCTGAGTGCTTTTTTCATTAAATCCCACACTGGCATCAGTGTCGGTTTAATGTGCTGAGAGGTTTGATAAAGAACTTCCCAGTTTTCAGTAAAGCCATTATGGTGCTGTGGAGTTCTTAATGGCAAACTCCCCTATCATACACTCTTTGACTTAGACACCGTAGGGGTACAGGGCTCATGTACCTGTACCCTCACCACTGGTATAGTGCATCCAGCTAGAGGGGTTGCTTACCTATGCCAGGGCATAGGATTGTAGGCATGGCACACAGTGTGTCATGTCGACTCTTCACTTTGGTTTGCACCAAAACACGCAGCTTGCAATAGCAGGGTGTGTGTGTGTGTGTGTGTGAGTGTGTGAGTGTAAAGGTACAGGGCCTCTAAGGGTGGCACAATAAGCGCTGCAGCCCTCAGAGGTCTACCCTGGTCACAGTGCCCTTGGGACCCATGGTGCCTTTCACAAGGGATTTACATGTGGCCAGACAGTTGCCAAATGGGTGTTGCAACAGGACAGTTTAAGGCAAGAACATAGGTCCCGGGTACCTGTTTGTCAGGAGCCCAGGGCACACTCAGTTGAAGTACATCGACACTTAGGCAAAAAGTGGGAGCAACCATGCAAAAAGAGGGCACTTTCCTACAGGTCAGAACTCAACATTCACCCAGCAGCACAAATATTGATTGTCCAGTCAACTACTTGTCTTTTATGAAATAAAATACACAAAAAAATGAAACTGAAGGTTCATAGTTTGGGCCCTCAGATTTCGTGTTTTAATCCCAGTCTGAAAATCTTATCAATGTGAGTCCTTTTTTTCCTTGCGTCCTTGGTCAGGGCATGTAGCATGAACCTGGTGCGGAAGATGTTGAGCTGCTAGTTTGTTAAAACTCCAGTAGTGTCCATAGAAACAGCAGCTGTTGAGGCCGCTACCTGGACTCTGTCTGGAGGACAGGGTGCAGCATCACTGACAGTCTCCGGTCATTCACACTGTCATTCCACACTCAGGGTGAGTCAGGAGATGTTAAACATTACCGGGCTAAGGAAGGCATTTATTTTGGTAGCTGTGCTGCTCTGGCATAACGTAACAGGTGTATTTGTAAAGCGCACGTTCACCCCAGCAACGGGGCATCTTGGCACTCAAATAACAGATGTATATTCTTACCCAACTCAATGGTACTCATTTTACTAATTTTACCGACCTCAAATGGATGAAAAGCTGAGTGGACCTGCCAGGATTTGAACCTGTGACCATGAGGTCAAACACAGGACCCTGCAGTGGATGCATTAGTCCACTGAGTCACCAGACCCGGAAATCCTCATACTGCGATAGACTGCAGCTTGTGCAAAATGTATTTTCAAACTTGATCACACATGTACTGTTGTTTTGGGAATGAAAAATCCTAGCATGTGTAAAAGTGTTTTTTTCTTGTTCTTGTTAACTAGGCCTCAATTTGGGCCTTGTTGCCATGCTTTCCAAAATGGATGTCACCTATAGTCAAGCAGAATAATATTTGCTTATTTCAATGTCATTGTTTGTGTTGTTTTCAATAAGCTTTCCCTAGCTCATTCATAAAGTGGAACTTCATCCCAAGGTCTGTTCCACTACATCACTTTGCCCTATCAATAGAACACAGTATTGTTTAGGTATCTAGTTTATTCTATCATCTCTGGATGACATTCATAGACAGGATAGAAACATTATTCATGTAGTCAGATAGTGCTTAGGTGCTAAGGCATTATATCATTTTATTTGACTGTACTCTGATTTGCTAAGGAAATTATACATTTGTTCACACCACTGTTATTCTGCAGTTGTGGAAATTTCATATGTGCAAACAATGTATAAAAAGCCTCAATTTCCCAGAATGGCCGGAGACTTTTGTCTTCAAATAAAGATTCTCTCTGTTTCTTTATCGGTTTTGCTGCCAACTTGGGACATAGCCTAATTTTTTATTTTGCATTCCCCTGTAATGACTTATTCACTGACAGCCTTCATGGTTTTGACTCTTTTGCCTTACTTTTGAATTTTGTTCTAAAATCTTTAACTATTCAACTGATCTAGAACTCAGATATTGAGTGGGCCTTTTTACTTCATTGACTGTATTTCTCATATATTGAATATGTGTGAGGTGCTTTAACTCAGGGAGCATATTGCCTCATAAAATTGATGTTTATCACCATCTCTGATTCATCGAATTGTGGACATTCAGATTGAGGAAAATGTTACTGTGGGTGCTCTGCACCTACTTTATCAAAAAGGATTCCTTTCTGTGTATTAGTCTTTCAATAAGTGACCTTGAGGCCTACACATTTAAATCAATTGTTATTACTTTATAGTTATAGTTTTTAGTCAACATTAGTACTCCATACTAGAATGTCATTTTTAGTTACTCTCAAAGTTTTATTTTTTTAAAGAAAGACATTTGCATTTATAAACTTTGTATTGAATTATAGACACTTAAAATTATTAAAAGGGTGCTCTGTTACACTTTTAACCACTATCTAACAATTCCAAATTACGGTTTCTAATTCAGAGTCACACCAGGTTAAAAAGATTTTGTATATTCAAATTAAGTACACAATACAAAACAATTCATATACAGTTAAAAAGTCCCATTGTCGACGCGTTTCGGTGCGTAGGTTACATTTGTGGCATCTTCCTCAGGACAGACGAAATTTTAAAACCAAAGTTTTTTACTTCTTTCTAAAAAAAGGAAAGATGAATATAATCAGTACATTGTTCCTATGGAGAGTCTTTTTTATTCTAGTTGTGGACTAATCTAGTAGTAATTGCTGTTTAATTTGTTAAGTCCCCTTACTTGAAGTATAGGGATTGTGGTCCTTGTGTTAATTTTCAGGACTCTTCTATTTCCGTTTGGCGTTGCACTTTGAATCGTTCACACCAAAGTCTTATTCAATCATTGACTTTCTAAAAAGAAAAGCGGATTATACCGCCTGTACAAACAATTAACCACCATGGGTCTCAAGGTAAAAAGAGTTTGAGACTAGTCAATAGTGATCACAAGACGCTTATGTCTATGGGGCGACCGGTAAAGGTTAAAACGGTACCATGTAAATATGTGTAGGACATATGCAATGTCAACCTTTTGGCCCACGACGTCCCTATTGAACATGATTTATTGATTCTTTAGGTCGGGAGCAGATTGAATTGAAAACATCGCTCCAACCCAATAGTGAAATCTGTAGCGGCACAAGAAAACCAAGAGCTGCACTTCGGGCCAGCATCAAACATTTCACCTTAACTAGGTATGTACATCATACCCTTCGTCCAAAAGCAATTACGATAGGGCAAAAAGATAATCTAGAATCAACGGATATAAAGACATTAAAGCACAATGCTATGTCATTTTCAATACAGGTATCAAGACACCACGTGAGAGGGTGTAAGTAAGAACAGCCTGAGTGTCGGCATTAGGCGACAAAGTGATTGGTAGGTATTGGTATGACCAACTCTACATAGTTAAAGTAATCTAGGACTATGGCTCACAATCCCCAAGTAATCATTGTGTTATTTATAGGCGCAGTAAGATTACCGAATGTACATGGGGCATATTGAAAAACGGCACCTGTTTTGATAGACACCTTTATTTAAAGGGTCAACAAAAACTCTATAAGTAAGTGAGGCATGAGATATGGACGAACTAGCCACCACTATCTCCTAGTATGGTATATAATCCCTCGCTTTTCTTTTTAGAAAGTCAATGATTGAATAAGACTTTGGTGTGAACGATTCAAAGTGCAACGCCAAACGGAAATAGAAGAGTCCTGAAAATTAACACAAGGACCACAATCCCTATACAAAGTAAGGGGACTTAACAAATTAAACAGCAATTACTACTAGATTAGTCCACAACTAGAATAAAAAAGACTCTCCATAGGAACAATGTACTGATTATATTCATCTTTCCTTTTTTTAGAAAGAAGTAAAAAACTTTGGTTTTAAAATTTCGCCTGTCCTGAGGAAGGTGCCACAAATGTAACCTACGCACCGAAACGCGTCGACAATGGGACTTTTTAACTGTATATGAATTGTTTTGTATTGTGTACTTAATTTGAATATACAAAATCTTTTTAACCTGGTGTGACTCTGAATTAGAAACCGTGATTTGGAATTGTTAGATAGTGGTTAAAAGTGTAACAGAGCACCCTTTTAATAATTTTAAATGTCTATAATTCAATACAAAGTTTATAAATGCAAATGTCTTTCTTTAAAAAAATAAAACTTTGAGAGTAACTAAAAATGACATTCTAGTGTGGAGTACTAATGTTGACTAAAAACTATAACCATAAAGTAATAACAATTGATTTAAATGTGTAGGCCTCAAGGTCACTTATTGAAAGATTAATACACAGAAAGGAATCCTTTTTGATAAAGTTCTTGATACCCAGTCCTTTCTGGTCCCTGGGAAACTCTCTTCTTTTGGAGATTGCTCTGCACCTACTACAGGACAATCCTATGATATAGGCCACTTCCAGGGTCAGATGGATAGCAGTGCTGTGTAAAGTCTGTTGGGGCACACATTGGCAGTGCCATGCAGACACTTCAGACTCATTGCAGCATGGTCTGCTTTGGGTACACTTCAGTATAGTGGCACCATGCAGGTTGCTCTCAGGGTGAATGTTGCACAGTCTGCTCAGCCACACTTTGGCAGTTCCACAGTCCAATAACTTGATGAAAGAGAATTAATGCTGTAGTTCAAAAAGACGTCCATTGCTCATTCAACTCGTTCTGTGTGAATACGCATGTCCAAAGTAAGCTGCTTCTGCTTACCAGGATTGTCAGCACTTCTTGCAGGGTTGGTACTCTCCTCTCTTCTTCTCAGTCTGATGAGCGTCCCGGTGAATCAGCTCAGGGAGACTGCTCTTCCTTCCAAGTTATATTCCAGGTGATGTCCCCTCATTTTTGGGAAGCCGGTTATGAGGCAGACACAAGTTCTGGTTGCACAGACGTCCTTGAGGCACTGTGAGGAGCGCCCCTTTCCTTGGTCATAGAGATTTTGGAACTGGACCAGCATTTGGGTCAGCATCTCCCCCTTTCACATAAATAGATGGAAGATGTAGATTTCCTGTCTGCACTTTCAATACCAGTTTGAGTTGGTCCTTCTTTCACGTGCCCTTTCCAGGCTGTCTTCCATATACAGCTTTGTGTGTCGCTTATCATAGCAGTGTTATCTACAGGTTGGCGCACCCACAACTAAGACACAAAGAGGTGCGACCTTCTGCACCTGGCTTTACACTACCACTTTGAACAGTGATCTGGAAAGGAGACAAACTGTTGACCTCCAATTAAGGACCTAGAGCTCTCTGAACAACAGAAAATGCGATCCCAACCTTCACCCCCTCCGTTTACCAAATGTCAGTAATCACAAAGATTAGTCAGCAGCTCCTTTTAGTAAAATGATGTAATCAAATTTCTAAAAGGAACCTGGCTCCTATTTCCCTACTTCAGTGTCTAGGTCTCTGTTGTCTAGCTTCTGGAATATCAGCAAAACACTTCAACAGTCTGGGAAAACAACCTCACCAGCATTTTGTGTTCATGAAGAAGACAAGGGCAGAGGCTTCCAAAATGGAACCCACAGGCCTCCTTTACTCTGGCTCACTCATGCAGACAATGTATCCACCATGAAGGACACACACAGACATACACACTAACATGCACTGTGATGTTAGCACTTTGGCAGTGGAACATTACTTGAGTGGGTCAGTAGGCCTGCACTTAAGTAACTTATAAAAAGTTCTAGTCAGATTATTTATTTATTTATTTAAAACACTTATATAGCGCGGCTGTCACCTTGCTGGTATCCTGGCGCTGGAAATTGCTCCTAAGGTGGAAGGCGGTGGGGAACAACGGAGAGCAGGTAGCCAGAGTAGACAATTAAGGGAAAAGCCAGGTTTTAATCCGCTTTCTGAAAGGAAGAAGTTGCGTTGTTTGGCGAATGTCAAGGGGCAAGCTATTCCACAGTTTTGCAGCTGCAACTCTAAAGGATCTTCCCCCAGTCCTGACCTTGTTAAATCTTGGTACTGTGACAAGGCAGGCTAAGGAGGAGCGGAGAGCTCTGGTTGGGATGTACCAGGTGAACATGGCTTGCAAGGATCTGGGCCCGACTCCGTGCAGTGCTTTAAAAACAAGACAGAGTGGTTTAAAAGCCACTCGCTGCTTCAAAGGGAGCCAGTGCAGCTCGGCCAAGGCCGCTGTGGCCGAAGATCTCCTGGTCCAGCCAAGGGCCAATTTAGCAGCGGCCGTCTGAACTCTTTGGAGTCGGTCTAACAGTACAGCTGGGGCCTCGAGCAGCATAGCGTTGCAATAGTGCAATAGGTGGAGAAGCGTGGCTCAGTGGTTAGAGGCGGCAGACCCGGAAGCTGAGATCGGCCGTGGACCAGGGTTCGATTCCCCGCCTCGGCGGGTCTCGGGCTCAAAATTCCACGATTCCCCGCCTCGGCGGGTCTCAGGCTCAAAATTCCACGGACTCGACAATTCTCGCTCCGGTGCCTACTCGACTCACGGGGTCACACTCTGCGACTCTGGGCAATAGCTTGCTTAATCTCCACTACGGCCCCTCGCGGCGGGATGCCTGGCTTTCACCTTGTGGATACCCTGCCGGGGTATCTCACAGGGGAATACCAGGACGGGTTCCCTAAGCAAGCGCCTTGAGACCCCTGGGTGATTCGTGCGCTATATAAATCGAAATACATTTACAATACATATACATAGTCAAGGCGACTAAGAATAGTACACCTGACTATTAACGCTCGGGCCTGTGAGGGGAGGAGTGGCATGATCTTGCGTAGAGAGCGCAATAAGGCCGAGCAAGTGGACACTGTTTTCGCAACCTGAGTTTCCATGCTAAGCCTATTGTCCATCATGACACCCAGGTTGCGGACAGTGGTGACCGGCTGTGGCTTTTCCAGGGCTTCCGGGGGCCAAAATTCGGCTGGGAACAGACGAGGAATCCGGCTTCCGGCACAAAACAGAACCTCGGTTTTGGAGGAGTTAAATTGCAGGGAGTTTTTGTGCAGCCAACCAGCTGTATCTCTCAGACAGTCATGAAATGATTCCAAAGGGATCGATTCTTCACCCTCCCAAGAGAGGATGAGCTGGGTGTCATCCGCGTAGTTTATAGCTTTTAGCCCATGGGATTTTATTAACGTAACCAAAGGTTTAAGGTAAACGTTAAAAAGAATGGGGCTGATGGACGAGCCTTGAGGCACCCCATGGGGTACTGAGGAGAAGGCAGATTGAAACGGGGGAAGGGACACAGCCTGCTTCCTATCCCGCAGGTAGGACTGAAACCAAAGCAGGGCGGTGCCGTCAACCCCAGCCTCCCCTAGTCTCTTCAGAAGAATCACATGATTGACCGTGTCGAATGCGGCAGACAGGTCCAGTAAGATCAAAGCTACTGCCTGGCCCCTGTCTGCACGCATACGAAGATCCTCCATGGCCGTGGGGACAGCTGTTTCGGTGCCATGGGCTGGACGAAAACCAAATTGAATTTCGTCCAGGATGTGATTCTGCTCCAGATGTTTAGAGAGACAAGAGCTCACCCAGCGCTCAGCAACTTTCGCCGGGAGTGGTAACAGAGAGATAGGCCGATAGTTCAATAAACACTCGGGGTTCAAGGAGGGTTTCTTCAGCAGCGGAGTGATAAGAGCCTGCTTCCAAGGAGTCGGAACAAATCCGCAACGCAGGGATTGATTGCAGATCCTGTAAAGAGTGCAGAAGAGTTCTGTTCCTAAAGCTTTCCAGGTTTTAGGGGGCAAAGGGTCGAGAGGGGAACCCGAAGAGATCCCATGCGCCAGTCTATCGAAGTCCGCTTCCAAGATGGGGGGAGATTCCCGCAAACAATCCATGGATTGGCACCCTGGGTTCACCGAATCAGAGTCAGTAGTGACAACCCCAGGGCCGTTGAGACGGCCCAGTGAGGGGGAGGTGTTCAGGTTATGGATAATGGTCTCAATTTTGTCCTTGAAAAACAGCGCGAGATTATCGCAGAGTGCTTGAGTAGGAGGGATTGTTTTTTTGGCACATTCAGGGTGGGTGAGGTTGTTAAGGATCTGGAAAATGCTTTTGGAGCTGTTGGCGGCAGTAACTATAGTGGAACAGAAGTAGGTAGATTTACATTTAATAATCGCAAATTTGTATTCCAGGAGTTTGTTTTTCCAGAGTAGCTTATTGGTGTCGGAATATCCTTGCCTCCATTTCCTCTCAGCCTGTTTGCAGGTTAATTTGAGGGCTTTCAGAGAGTCATAGAACCAGGGGGCTGATGCTCTGCCCTTAGGCTTACATCTTTTTAAGGGAACATAGGAGTCAGTAGTTGAGGAAATCCTCGTACAAAAGGCCTCGTAGTTGTCCTCTACCGGATTATCGGGGGAGAAACTGTCTTCCACTTGGAACACGGCACCAGTAGTACTTTTCCAGAGCTTTCCGATCTCTGTACATGAATTCCGAAGAGGTGCTGTGTGCCGGCATTCTTGCCCCCTTACTAGTGATATAGAATTTAAGAAGAGCATGATCGGTCCAGCCCATAGGCAGGATATCATTCAGGTGTACTAACTGAGGGGTAGAGAAGATAAGGTCGAGTCGGTGACCTGCTTTATGAGTGGGTTCCTTGACCAGTTGATGGAGTCCCATGCTTTCACAAGAAAGCAAAAGATTGTGCAGTTCAGTATCTAAAATACCGTTTGGCCATAGATTGAAATCACCTAAAATGATTAGCTTGTTGTGGGAGGTCGCCATGTTGCTGAACGAGGTGAGTAGCGATTGTTGTTGTTGGGAGTTAAAAGTCCCCGGAGGACGGTAACAGATAATTGCCGTGAAAGTGGCTCCAGTGTGACTGTTTATAGAGAGGCCGAGGAGCTCGATCCCAGCGACCGGATCCATGTCTAAGGTGGTGACGAGCCACGAGGCTCTGTAGATAATACCTACTCCACCACCGCGGCCTTTGGGTCTCGGGAGATGCAAGATTTTAAAATCCTGTGGACAGGCCCAGTCTAGTTCGATGTCACAGTCGGCGTGGGTCCATGTCTCGGTTAGAAAAAGAACGTCTAGGTGATGGGTGTCAATTAGTAATTGAATTTCATTGGCGTGCTTTGGCAATGATCTGACATTAAGAAGTCCACCCAGGAGCAGACCCCTACTGGCGAAGTCATGCAGTGGGAAGGCAGTGTCAGTAAAAGTAAGATGACCTTCGTGCGCATACTCTCTCAGATTGAGCAAAGTCTCACGAGTATAAAGCGGGGGGGGGACACAAGGCCTTGTGAGAAACTGAGCAGAGTGGTCCGCGCTTGTCGCGTCCTGGTCGCAGACGGGCTTGCCTTAGGAGCGCCATCGGCGCGCAAACGGCGTGCCCGCTGCGCTCGTCCGCTGCGCGTCCTAAAGTTGAGCATTGAAGTAAGGATCTGAGAGGGCGGGAAGGGGGCGTGGCCTAAAAGTGGGCGTGGCCAGCGGCCTGTGCGTCGGCGATAGGAGCCGAGTAGAAGGTGGGTCCCGTGACAGCGATAGCTCCGCTGCACGGCGCCCAAAAGTGCTGATTGCAGGTATTTAAAAACAAGGTTATACACACAATTAAAATACAAAATGCTACTTCTCCCGGCTTTCCGCCTCAGGAGACACAGTCCAAGCAGAGCGCTCGTAGTCAGCGCTTAAGAGTCTGAAAGGGCGGGAAGGGGGCGTGGCCTAAAAGTGGGCGTGGCCAGCGGCCTGTGCGTCGGCGATAGGAGCGGAGTAGAAGGTGGGTCCCGTGACAGCGATAGCTCCGTTGCACGGCGCCCAAAAGTGCTGATTGCAGGTTTTTAAAAACAAGGTTATACACACAATTAAAATGCAAAATGCTACTTCTCCCGGCTTTCCGCCTCAGGAGACACAGATCTACTTATTCTCAACACATGTTAAGCTTCCACCACAGCTGTACAAGCTAAATATAGGGAAACAGTGAGAGAGAAACGTTTTTTTAATAGGGAATACTCCTTGTCCCCTTGGCCAATAATAAACAAACACATGGAGGTATACCCCCAGGAGGCGCCTCAATGCCTCCGTCAGAGATATAGAGGTGCACACAATGCTTAGAAGGACAAATTCATCCTTTTTAGAAGACCCCTCACTCACCAACCCAGTTGGTGACATGTTTCATCATCGGGGTCCCACCCGGATAGCCGAGTGCCATCTGGGCGTGAGGCGACACCTGACTACAGTGGGGCAGGTTCGTTTTTGGGATTTTTTTGTGAGAGTGAAAAATGTGTTAGTGATTTAAAAATTGTCCAGTTAACTACTCACTGTCAAAACTTTATTCTGGAGTGACTGGGCAACAATATTGGACAACATGCCAAATTAGGTAGATTATGTTGTGAGATAAAATTGAGATAAAATTGGTCTACATGTTTCAACCGCTGGTATAATTGTAGGGTTTTCGTCAGGACCAGTGATGGCAGCCCGTGTTGTATACACTCGCTAAGGTGTAAACTGCCCTTGACTACTTGAAAAAAAACACAAAAAACTCTCAGTGGTTGTAAAATGTTCTTCTCCAGGGTTCCTAGAAAAGAAAACCTGCAAAGGAAGAAGAAAACAAGAAGAAAGACAAACACACAGTACAATACATTAGACATAGAGCGTATTTGAAGTGCTCCTCATATTTGACATCCAAAGTGATGATGAAATATGGTGGATGTTAATGCATGACTCACAAGTGGTCATGCCGGGGTGCCATTGAGGTAAAATGCACTAAACTAAACAATTGCCAATACTGTTATCCTCAATTCAATTTATTTATCACAGCACATTGGAGTTGAACCAAACATGAGTCAAAGACTTATGAATCAGTCTGAATAAATCATTATTTTTATTAAATCACTGAAAGTACATTTGTCAGTTATTTTATGTCATTTACACAATTTTTATATCCCTACAATCAACAAATACATACACATGATGCAATCGATGATAACTCCACTATATACAATCCAAAACATTTATTCCCAATCAATCAACACATTACACACTCACACTTTGACTTTCACCCCAGAACAGAAGAATGTATTTACATGAACAAATTCAAAAAAATCATTATATACAAAACCATAGAAAAAACATTCTTTAATACTTGTATTTTAAAACAGTGATGCCTATTTTAGAGATCTTATGGCGTACAAAATAGCGGTCTAAACGTTTCGAACTCCAAACTGGTTAGGAGTTCTCATCCAGCCCTCATGGCTGTGAAAAAGAATAAGAACAGGTATTTGGGTTTTGTAGTCTGCAAATATCATAGGGTGCCCTGGCACTTTGGGCAGATTTATGTCGGACGAGGTAAAATGAGCACCATTGGGCTTCAAAAAGAGCCGGTGAATGTATATTACAACCCACTCAATGCTGTGTCTGTGCACTCATAACCCACTCACTGGTTCAAAACGTGAGTGAAAGAGAGTGCTGTTCCAAGGGAAGGAAAATCGCTCCCCAATCCACAAAAACACATTCTCAATTAGTTCTATTAAAAGTGGGTGTCAATGCTCATGAAGTTCGAGTGTGATTAAAATCGCAAATCGGCATACTGACATACAGTCCAACAGACGGGCAGACAACCAAATGCACACACACGCACAGCGAGAAAACTGTGACGCTTACTTGAAGCGCTATGATAGCATGCCTCATGGGCGTCGGGTTTGCCTGTTATGTGGGGACTTGCGCCTCGTTTACGCCGCCGTTGAGTCACGCAACGGCGGCATAAACGTGGCGCATCCCTGCAACCCATTTACAACGTGACGCATCTAGGCAGATGCGTCACGTTGTAAAACCCTGCGCCACATGTGGGCGTTCCGGCGCAGGGTGGGCGTTCCGGGGCAGGTGCGCCTCGCAAAAGTGCCTGCGTGAAATCTACAAGATTTCACACAGGCACTTTTAGGCCAATGCTGCGTCGAAATCCAGCGCCTGACGCAGCATTGGACAGATAGGACCCCCAAGATCATTGCTGGATCTGCGTCGCACTTGTGACGTAACTCCAGCAATGCGCCGCCTTTACGGCACAGATGCGTCATGCATCTGTTCCATTTTGCCCCATGGTGCGCCGCAAGAAAAGTAGAACTAAAGTGTAGCTGTCAGGTAGAGGACCAGCGAGAGTTGAGAGATATCAAATAGTTGGAAGGCCCCACACCAAAAACTACTTTATGAAAATGTCTGGACTGGTAGCAAGTGCAAGTTAATAAGATGGGAGGAAATGGTAGCACATTTAGGAAGTCATAGTATAGGTCCACCTGCCGTATTCTGAATGTGCTGCCATCTCTGCATCAGATGAGATTATAAACCAAAAAACAATGAATTGCAATATTCAGGTCTAATAGTAATGATTGACTGAACCAATGTCTTCATGGATCAAAGTAGGCACATTAGATTCTATTTTCATGAGTATCTCATCATGCCAAAACAGATAGACATACTTTTATTAATATGAGACTCACATAAGAGTTTAGCTTTGAAGATGACAATATTCTCAGTCACTTCTTCGAATTAGATTCTGGTTCTATATTAGACCTTTTTAGTAGCCTGAGAGGAAAAGGAATTAATGACAATTTAAATCTTAAGGTATAGTGTGATCATTAGGAAAACTGATTTAAAATTCTAAGTTAGTAACTTAAAGTTAAAATAATTATTACAAACTAAAAGCCAGACTAATATAAATCAATCTCAAGAGAATCCTGTAAAATTATAAGATTAATAAAGGAATATCAGAGCGGCGTACACTATTAATCCTCAACAGCAAAGATCCTATAAGGAACTCTGTTGCAGCTATAGAAACAAGCACTGACACAGCAAATATGTCTTGCCGTTGTACCTTATAAGTGTTTAGCCAGAGCTAATGGCTTTGCCAATGTATTTAAGCTGTATCGTAGAGCAAAAGACACACAATTTATGGACCGAATGCAGAACAAATCAACACATTCACTCCCAGTCAAGAGATCTGGGTTAAATCCATCATTCTTTTGTTCACCATGCCACCCCAGTTTAAACCTGGCCATATGCAAATCAGTCTTGAGCCTGTGGCTCATGGGAACAGTCAAGCCCGACCTGCTAAGCCGGGGCCTCTCTGGACTGTAAACAAGCATCCTAGGACCGGTTTCAGGGTTTCACCCCTCACCCCTCTTCAGCCAGGATAGCTTGACTCCAGTGGCATGGAGAGCATGGGACTCACGTCTGAGCATACCCGTCCCACTCAGGGTGACAAATGCAAAAAGAACAATTGATGGACAGAATGCAGAACAATGTCATACATTCACCCCAGTACAGAGATCTGGATCTGCTCGCCATGCCATTCCAGTTTACCACTGACAAACCTCAAGGTCGAATACTCAATAAATATTGCACAAATGGCAGTTATCAAAAGAAGTTTCAAAATGGGGCCCGTAATTCCATTTCCTAAGCTTTCAAACCATCAAGCAAATGAAGCAAACTCATTTCCAATGGCTTCCCAAGCAATTGTCACTTCCAACTCTTTCAAATCCTTTGTAAATCTGGATATATTCCTAATGCATTTCTCCAAACCCTTACTTTCATCTGGAAAAAGTACACATTGCTGAACTTTCAACATCCGACAGACTCCGCCCTCTTTGCTGAGCAAAATGTCCAACGCAAGTCGATTCTGCAATACCATAGACCTCATGACAGTCATCTCAGTATTTACAGGTAATAGGGAATTTGCAGTACTAGAAGCCAATTTGTCCACTATTGTGGACAGCTTTCCAGTTTTAGAATAATTTAGAATTACTCTCACAGACAGAATTATAGCACCTAAAATATCTCCTACTACTTCTGCTGCACTTGCACCTCATTGAGTTCTGGAATTCTCTTCAAATACAGGATCGTTAAAATGTTCCACATGATAAATCTTCGAGAAAATTATGCCAAGATAAAAGGTACCATGCCATCTATGTTGCAATTTGAAGTATGCATGTTGTCCACACATAAAATAGACTGTAGGGATCATAGCATCCTGTCCTTCCAAGAAACAAGAATGTTTTCCTCTCACTTAAAAAGTATGTTTGCATTCACTCTCCTCTAGAAACAATTGATCTATATAAATCTGTTCAACATGCAGACACAAATTTCCTTTGTGATTCAAATCTAAAACTAAGGCGGGCACATTTGGTTTTTGGTTTATCCTAATGTTCAATTTCTTCACTACTATACTTTTTAAGATTCTGATCCATTTCAGTTTGAGACTTTGGGTCTCTTCATCTATCCTCCACCAAATTCAAAAATTTCCTTTCAACATCTGCGAACCAGCGAGTCAATTTATGCCTCTCTGCAGTGTCTAGTGTCTTAAGACATACCTGCAATCTGAGCACCTTTAAAATAGGGATTCTTATTTATATGTTTAATTTGGATAACTTGTGAGAAATCATAATTCAAAAAATAATATTCAAAACAGTCTTCCCCATAGAATATACTTAATAGAAGACTACAAGAAAAACATATGTCAGAGGGAGATGATGTCAGAGGGAGATGATGGGAGAGGGAGATGATGATAGGGCATTCAGAGGTCACAACACTCCTGAGGTGGAAGCCGGGAGCACGCTCGAATTTTAAAAAATTCACTTGTTAAAACTCTGAATTGTTTTACCTGTTCTCCACTTTCCCCAGCACACTCTCCTGCCCTAATCACTCCGAAATCGCCGCGCAGCCGATCTTAACGCTGCCACGGCACAGAGATTTTCGCCACCATTCTTCTCCCTGAGCCCACAGGCCACGCCCACGGCCCTGAGGCCACGCCCCCTCTTGAACCTAGTACTTAAGCCGCGTTGATATCCAAAGCTCGCATTCAGAGGTCACAACACTCCTGAGGCGGAAGCCGGGAGCACGCTCGAATTTTTAAAAATTCACTTGTTAAAACTCTAAATTGTTTTTACCTGTTCTCCACTTTCCCCAGCACACTCTCCCGCCCTAATCACTCCGAAATCGCCGCGCAGACGATCTTAACGCTGCCACGGCACGGAGATTTTCGCCGCCATTCTTCTCCCTGAGCCCACAGGCCACGCCCACAGCCTTGAGGCCCATCCCCCTCTTGAACCTACTACTTAAGCCGCGCTGCTATCCATAGCTCGCATTCAGAGGTCACAACACTCCTGAGGCGGAAGCCGGGAGCACGCTCGAATTTTTAAAAATTCACTTGTTAAACCTCTAAATTGTTTTTACCTGTTCTCCACTTTTCCCAGCACACTCTCCCGCCCTAATCACTCCGAAATCGCCGCGCAGCCGATCTTAACGCTGCCACGGCACGGAGATTTTCGCCGCCATTCTTCTCCCTGAGCCCACAGGCCACGCCCACGGCCCTGAGGCCACGCCCCCTCTTAAACCTACTACTTAAGCCGCGCTGATATCCAGAGCTCGCATTCAGAGGTCACAACACTCCTGAGGCGGTAGCCGGGAGCACGCTCGAATTTTTAAAAATTCACTTGTTAAAACTCTAAATTGTTTTTACCTTTTCTCCACTTTCCCCAGCACACTCTCCCGCCCTAATCACTCCGAAATCGCCGCGCAGCCGATCTTAACGCTGCCACAGCACGGAGATTTTCGCCGCCATTCTTCTCCCTGAGCCCACAGGCCACGCCCACGGCCCTGAGGCCACGCCCCCTCTTGAACCTACTACTGAAGCCGCGCTGATACCCACAGCTCGCATTCAGAGGTCACAACACTCCTGAGGCGGAAGCCAGGAGCACCCTCGAATTTTTAAAAATTCACTTGTTAAAACTCTAAATTGTTTTTACCTGTTCTCCACTTTCCCCAGCACACTCTCCCACCCTAATCACTCCAAAATCGCCGCACAGCCGATCTTAACGCTGCCAGGGCACGGTGATTTTCGCCGCCATTTTTCTCCCTGAGCCCACAGGCCACGCCCACGGCCCTGAGGCCATGCCCCCTCTTGAACCTACTACTTAAGCCGCGCTGATATCCAAAGCTCGCATTCAGAGGGCACAACACTCCTGAGGCGGAAGCCGGGAGCACGCTCGAATTTTAAAAAATTCACTTGTTAAAACTCAATTTTTTTTTTACCTGTTCTCCACTTTCCCCAGCACACTCTCCCGCCCTAATCACTCCAAAATCGCCACGCAGCCGATCTTAACGCTGCCACGGCACGGAGATTTTCGCCACCATTCTTCTCCCTGAGCCCACAGGCCACGCCCACGGCCCGGAGGCCACGCCCCCTCCTCTCATATAAAAACAATGTGCCTTCCCCGAACGCACAGCGGACGCGCGCAACGGGCGCGCAGCCTGCGCTCTGAAGGCGCGCCTAAGGCAAGCCCGTCTGCGCCCGTCCGCGCCGGGCCCAGGGGCCAGCCAAGCCGGCTATTCTATCTCATACTCGGCTGACTCCATCAGGGACCTACAACTCCCTCACTTCTCCCCCTCCCCCTCCACGATTAGACGTATCACCACAGCTGGCATCATCTCCTCTGATCAACCTCCCTCTAGCCAGAGCACTCCCCCCGCCAAACCGGCCGAGAGTGATACTACCATCCGGGTGTTATATCTCAACACCCGTTCCCTAGTAAAACATCAAGCTGACATCTTTATCCTTCTCTCTACCGAGAAGCCTGACGTACTCTTACTCACCGAAACCTGGTTGACTGCAGATTCCCTCCCTGACATCCTGGCGACCCTCCCCCCAGACTACTACATCCTCCTTGCCGACCGTCCGGCTAACCGCCCTGGGGGTGGGGTGGCTGCCACAATTTCATTTCCACTTCCTCCCTCACCCTTCCGGAAGTAGACAATCTAATCTTCAGCTTAAAAACGGACATAGGAGCCTTATCACTCGTCCTTCTCTACCGACCCCCCCACCCTATGCCATCTTTCTCAGCCACCCTGACCGAACAGCTGATTAATCTACTCACCTCTAACCCCAGACTCGCCCTCTTCGGCGACCTTAACTACTGGTTTAACGACGGGCCCCATGCCACAGAGCTCTTCGAGGCTCTCACCAGCCTCAACCTGATCCAACAAATCACCTCGCCTACCCACATTAAAGGCCACATTCTGGACCAGATCTGGACTCAAAATCTTACACTCTCCCTCCCATCCGTCTCCCCCTGCACCTGGTCAGACCACTATCTAATTGAAACCACCCTCACTGTCACTGGCAGAACCTCTGCCCCTTTGATGGCTGGCGGCTTTTAACGCAAATGGAGCTCCTACGACTCTCAAGGTTTCCTCGCGACCCTATCCGACACCCGGCCAGCCCTCAACCCGCTAACCAATATCGACAAGTTGGAAAGCGACATTGGTACCTGGCTTAAATCTGCCAGTGACCAATTTGCCCCCTTAACCAAATTCCCCCCGACCAGACACCACAACTCCCATAGATGGTTCTCGGACGACCTCAAAAAACTCAAACTGAAGGTACGCCAGCTGGAAAGGATATGGAGACGCAACTACTCCGAATCAGATAGACTGCAATACACCTCAGCCTGCAGAGATTACAAAATCGCAATCTCCTCAGCTAAATCGGCCCACTTCTCAAACCGTATCTCGTCCGCGGACAACAAATCTAAGGAAGTTTTTAAAATCATGAATGAACTCACCTCCGACAATAGAACTCTTCCAGGTCAGACCCCCACCCAACAAACTTGCGACGCTCTCAATCTCTTTTTTATTGAGAAAATTATCAAAATCACGGCCTCTATTCCCCCCCGCAGACTACCGCTTCCGACACTCCCCTCATCAACTCATCCATCTTCATCGATTTCCCTACCCTCAACCCTGCCTCCTTAGCGGAGCTCACATCCCGGGTAAAATCGGGCTCTCCAAATGATGGCTGCCCTCCCTCGATCCTATGGAGCGTCTGTCACTCCTTTCCCGAATGCATCTTACCCCTGCTGAACGGCTCGCTCAGCACAGGTATCGTCCCCACCACTTTCAAGGAGGCCATCTTAGTACCTCTCCTGAAGAAACCGGGTGCGGACCCAGCAGAACTTTCCAACTACCGCCCCATATCGCTCCTGCCATACTTCTCCAAACTAATAGAAGCTCATGCCACCCGATGCCTCTCCAACTTTGTCGAGACCTCATGCTACCTGGATCCCAATGAGGCCGGCTTCAGGCCAGCCCACTCCACTAAGGCCGTTATCCTGGCTGTCCTCGACACGCTGAGGAAGAACGCTGACTCTGGGACCCCCCAGGCCCTTGTACTCCTGGATCTGTCGGCCGTGTTCGACACGGTTGATCATAACATCTTGCTTCACCATGTCGAACAGGCTGGCATCCAGGTCCCTGCCCTCAGCTGGATCCAGTCTTTCCTGACTGGCAGAACACAAGCCGTCCGCTGGGGTCCCTACACTGCGCCCAAAACTCCTACGACCTGTGGAGTCCCCCAGGGCTCCTCCCTGTCACCCCTCCTATTCAACCTTTACCTCCAGCCCCTGATCCACTCACTCCGAGACTGGGACGTCACAGTGTATAACTATGCTGACGATCTGCAGATCATTTTCCCACTCAACTCCCCGAACGCTGTGGACAACTGCCATTCCGCCTTGTTACACATTCAGGAGTGGATGAACTGCAACCAACTGAAATTAAACCCTGGAAAAATCGAGCTTCTTCTTCCTGGCTCTAGCCCCTCTTTTTGGGGAGCCCAGTTCTGGCCCACTGAACTGGGCCTCCCGCCGACCCCTGCAAAATCTGTAAAGAGCCTCGGCGTGACCATCGATGCCGACCTCTCCCTCCGATCCCAAGTCGGCACCGTGATATCATCTTGCTCGTTTCAACTCCGAAAAATTCGGAAGGTCAGCCACTTACTACCATCAGCTGCTCTGATCCAGGTAGTCATCTCCTTGGTAGTCTCCCGTCTGGATTTCTCCAATTCCCTCTATCATGGACTCTCTAAATCACTACTCCACCGCCTCCAGGTAGTGCAGAATCAAGAAGCCCGCCTTATTTACAAAACTCCCAAATAGCAGTCGGCCAAACCCCTGCTGCACAAATTGCATTGGTTGCCCATAGAACAAAGGGCGGCCTTTAAACTGGGCTGCCTTACGTTCAAAGCTCTCCACTGCACCAGCCCCGTTTTTCTGACCTCACTCGTCAACCCATACCGCCCAAATCGCAATCTACGTTCAGCTCATCTTCATACGCCTGTCATACCCAAAACCAGAACAAACACATTCGGCGGCCGTAGGTTTGCCCTCCTGGCCCCGAAATTTTGGAATCCTCTTCCCCTGATCATCAAATCCAGCAGCTCCCTCGTCCATTTCAGGAAGCTGCTTAAAACCTTCCTTTTCCCCCCTCCCTGCTAATCCCGCATCTTCTTCCAGCCTGTTGTCTCACCTTTGTTCTATAGCACCAGGAAACCCATGGTGTCAGCGCGCTCTACAAATTTCACATAACATAACATAACATTCTCTTTGAAGCAGCAGGAGGTAACTGACTTGAGACATAAAAACTTCTAGCATTCATTGTATCTATATACTCATAAAACTGTCTAAAATAAACATTTGAGGTATAATCTCCTCTTGACCAAGTGCGGGGTCTCATACTGAGTCTTGAGACCTATTAATTGGCGGGGCAGTCCTGCCATTTAAGATTCAGTCCTCCTTTTTTTCAGATACTGTGGTTTTGAATGAAGTATGAGTATGATTGTGTTGGTATGTTGTGCTTGATTGTATGATACCAGGGTTATAATTATTTGGGTAAATTGTTGTTTTTTTGTGTATATAGCTATTGTGAGATTATGTCTTTTCTATTGTATGAACCATGAAAATATTTATGAAATTAATATGTAGTAAAATGTCTCTTTTATGAAGTATAATGAAAAATATAAAAATATTAAAGCATTGAGAAATTGAAAATAAAAAGCTTTATATATTTCTAAAAAACTAAAAAAGATTGTTGTGTCTCTGTCACCTATATCATATTAAGAATAGGATTTATACTAGTACTGAAATATTGTGCCCACTGTGGGAACACTGTTGTTCTAGTTGTATAATCTCCTCTTGATACATCTATATATACTTTCTTAAGCCCCAACTACTGCTTGTTACTATCAGAAGATTGTGACGTGAAGGGGCAACAGTAGACTTATATTCCACTGTGCTTTCTGTAGCTGAATATAACCCTATAATCAAGGTAACTAATACAACAACTAAGGTCATTAGTGTGCCTACTATGATGTATTAACGCCTACAAGTAATAAGGTTGGCTTCCATTACTTCATTGGAATCTAAACCTTTGGTGAACTGTAGCAGCTGCTGAGACTTCTCTGTCAATTTCTACTAGTGCAAACAGCAAAACCAATTTTCAATCAATATGCAACAAGTTCTACACAGATTCTTACTTAGCCCTACTCCTTGGTCTTCGAAATGATGACCTTATGCTCCTTGGGTTCTATCGGACTATGAACCTCTTCTTTCTGCCCTGCAAAGTCTGCGAAATGCATTTAATAATAAATGCTTCTATTTCCCTCACTAGGAGTCCCATTATGATATCCTTAAGTTCATCATCTTGTACAGGAAACTTGTTTCCATCCATAAAGGGAAATTGAGCCACATCTAAGATAAGATGTCTCAAGGCATTCGGTCTTGTCAACAAAGGAAGTTCAAAGGTAAGATCAAACAGAGATCAAGTTCCTGATGTTTCAATTGAACTTTCAGGGTGATCCCAAAATTGAAGAAGTCATTCTTCCTGTCATTTGGAAGAAAGTATGTCCATTCAGGGGATGAGTACCTCTGGCAGGGTACTCTTACTCGCTTCGGCACTCCTGAGTGTTATCTTTTCTCCTCCTTCCCTCGTGTCTGAATCCTCTATATCCTCTGGGTTATCTGGGAGTTCACTTTATGCTTGCGGAACCAATCTCCATCTCTCCTGCCTTCTCAGCCACCATTCTTCTGCTTCCCCTCTCGGTTCTCTAGCATTAGGCCCTTTGTCAGGGTCTGAGTCTATCTCTGTTAGGACCACTCGATTAGCCTCTCCTTCACCAGTTTCGTTGTTCAACTCTCTAACACCTTCATAAGGCCAATGAAGTGCTATTTCAGTTTCTGACTGTCCCCCTACAGTTTTACTTACCTGCTCCCATGATCTCTTGACTACCAATGGCTTTTTTTGTGGGAGGCCCTGCTATTTTATCAAGGGGACATCGAACTCGGTGAGTATGGGCAACATGGATCCAATTGGGGAGACCTCTGCCCTTTACAGCAGTTGTAGTTACAAGTATGACGTGGTATGGCCCATGTCAACGAGGATCCATGCATGTCTTCCGTACATGCTTCTTCACCATCACCCAGTCTCTGCGATTTAGGTTGTGGCACTGCTCCTGACGTGGCGTGGCTGTGCCTGCTTCAACCTGCTAAGACACAGTACACACCGCTTCAGCCAAGCCTTTGCAGTAATCTCGTATCAGATAATCAGTAATGTTCACAATTGCTATTGCAGATACTGCTAGCAATTGCATTACCCTTCCTATGATGAAGTCATGAAAAGACAGTGCTGTCCTACGAGTAGGAGTGCTGAGCAGACTCATCAACACCAAAGGCAAAGCATCTCAATATTTCAAAGACATAGAAACACACACATTGGTAATTCTTGATTTCAGAGTCCCATTAACTTAATTTTCAACATCTGGCAGATTTCACCCTCCTTTGCAAGCAAAAGGTCTCACACATTTTGATTCTGCAAGACCATTGAACTTGTCGCAATCATCTCAGTATTGACAAGTAATAAGGAAGTTCCGGAACTTGTAGCCGATTTGTCCACTAATATAGACAGTTTTCTAATTTTCATGTAGTTCAGAATTACACCTCCAGACGGGATTATAACGCCAAAAAAATCTCCTACTACTTCTGCTGCGTTAACACCTCCTTTGGTTCTGGATTTCTCTTCCTATATAGGATCTATAAAATGTTCTACATGATAAATCTTTGGGAACACTATGCCAAGATAAAAGGTACCATGCCATTCATTTGGCAATTTTAAATATGTATTTTGTCCACAGATAAAATAGACTCCAGGAATCATAAGATCCTGACGCTCGACGAAACGAGAATTTTCCCTCTGGCTTCACAAGTATGTTTCACAGTCCCCTAAAAACAACAGATCTATATAACACTGATCAACATGTATACACAACTTTCCTTAGTGTTTTCAATCTAAAACTAAGACAAGTAAATTTCCTTTTTTCTGATGTTCAATTTCTTCACTACTCCAATTGTGATTTTTTAGATCCTCATCAGTTTCAGTTTGAGATTGAGATACGCCAAATCCGAAAATGTATTTCAAACATCTGACATCAAACAAGTTAAATTATGTCTGTGTGCATACCCCGTATCTAACGATTTAAATGATGCAAAATATGTGCCTGCAACCTCTGCACCTTTTGAATAAGGAATCTTATTTGAAAGTTTGATAAGGGGAACATGTGGGTAGACTACATCATAATTTAACCAATAATATTGAAAGCTATCTACTCCATAAAATATATTTAATAGGAGACTGGAAGAAATACCATATATCACAGGGAGATAGTGATAGGCAATTCCCTCTGAAGAAGAAGCAGGTAACTGAGTACAAACATAACAACTCCTAGCACTTATCATTTCTATATACTCATTAAGCAATCTAAAATATACATTTGAGGTATTGTCCCTTCTTGATACAGCTATTTGTAATTCAATAACCCCCAAAACTGCATGCCACTATCAGAAGAATGTGGCAACAGTAGGGATAACAGTAGACTAAAATTCCTCTGAGCCATCTGGAGCTGGGTATACACCTACAAGCACTATATAACTAATTTCACAACCAAAACCATTAGTGTGCCTACTAGGATGTATCTACACCTACTAGTATTAGGAGCAGCCATCTTCTTGTCATTGAAGATCAAGGAGCAGCACATAATCTGCCAAATCCTCCATACAGCTGTCTATCCACATGCTCATTGCTTCTCAAGCTTTTCCTGTATGCCTGCTACATAGTGCAGTCATCTTCATAAAAGTTATCCATCTGCGATCCAGGTACGGACTGTCTGCATCCAAGCCCTTCCTCCGCTTTAACTTTTTAATCCTTTAATGTGATCCTTATTATTAGATCTGACAGCCTTAGGGTAGTCTTTCCCCAACTTTTTGCCTACCTTCCTTGATTTTTCTAACCTCGTTTTTACTGGCTTTAAGACTCTGTGAACTTTACCCCTCAACAGTGTGACATTGGCTTAAACTCAATTGGCATATTTCATTGACTTATTAGTCCCTAGTAAAGTATACTACATATGCCTAGGGCCTGTAAATTAAATGCTACTAGTGTGACTGCAGCACTCATTGTGCCATCCACTTTAGTAGCTCTCTAGCCATGGCTCAGGCCTGCCATTTGCGAGTCTGCATGTGCAGTTTATACTGTCACTTCGACCAGGTAATATAAACCTCGTCAACACAAAAAGGAGCACAGGGGGAAGAAAAGGTCAAGCCTCCCCCACTCAAAACATTACCAACAATAAAGTCCTGACTCATTGGACAAATAACTTTAATCCTCGGACTCGAAGGGGATCCGTACTCTTGCACAATGTCTCCTACAATGATACAGACCACTACCGCTCATTCAAGTGTCCATATGTCCAATTTATCCCAATGTCACTATACTGCAGCATAAAAATTCCCAAGAGAAAATATACAGTTGAAAAAATGTAAGAGAAATTGTGGGAAAAAATGTGAGAATGGAAAGAAATTACCTCACTGTAGCAACACCAAAGGGGGTCTGGCTAGTTGGTACTCGCCAGCACACTCACTTCATCATTGGTTGCTTTCTTGCCACAAAACGGAAATGTGTCCCAACATAAATTGTCTCAAAAGTGAAGAAAGAAACAGTGAAAGAAAATAGAATAGGTACTGTAAGTGCAGATGTCACAAAAGTGCTGTGCTGGTCTCCGTGGGAAAGGAAATGGCATTGCAGTTCCCAACATTAAAAATGAGAACCTACTCACTGGCTAATCTTGTTATGTTATGTTATAAAAGTATTTCTAGAGCGCACTATCACCGATTGGTTGCTTGGCGCTATGATCAGTAATAGCATGAACATAAAGGGAAGAGGATTATTGGAATGCTTGTCGGAACAGCCAGGTCTTCAAGGCTTTCCGGAAGGAGAGGAGGTCCTGACAATTCCGGGTCTCCAACGGGAGAGAGTTCCACAGGCGGGGGGCAAGGATGGCAAACCTGCGGCCTCCTGCGCGTTTTAAGTTGAAGGAAGGTGGCTGCAGGAGGTTCTGGTGGAGTGAGCGAAGGTTGCGGGATGGGGTGTATTTGAAGATCAAATTGTTGATGAATAGTGGGCTTTTGTGGTATAAGGACTTGGAGATTATACAACCGGTTTTGAAGGCACATCGCTGGGCCACAGGGAGCCAATGTAGTTTCTTAAGGAGGGGAGTGGCTGCCTGGCGCCTAGGTTGATTCAAAATTAACCTTGCTGCATGATTCTGTGCCATCTGGAGTCGCTTCACTAGGTAGTTGGGAAGACCTAGGTAGATGGAGTTGGCGTAATCCAGGTGGGACAATACAGTAGCGATCACCACTTGGGTGAGTGCCTCGGATGTAAGCAGGCGGCGTACCTTCCGAATTTTCTTCAGTTGGAAGAAACATTTGGAGACCACTTGACCAACTTGGGTTTTGAGGGATAGGTCACGGTCCACAGTGACTCCTAGTGTTTTGGCTGACAAAGTGGGTGTTGGGGCTTGGCCCAGTTCGGGAGGCCAATAATGCGGGCCCCAGAACTTACCACTGTCGCCAGTCAGGACTAGTTCCGTTTTGCCCGGATTTAATTTAAGCTGGTTTTGGTCCATCCAGGTTTTAATGAAATTCATTGTGGACTGGAAGTGCCGTATAGAGTCTTCGGAGTTATCGATGGTGAACAGCAGCTGTAAGTCGTCTGCGTAGTTGAAGACTCTCACCTGATTGTCTCTCAAGGTCTGGATCAGAGGGAGTATGTAAAGGTTAAATAGATGAGGAGATAGGGAGGAGCCCTGTGGCACTCCACAGGTGATATCCTGTTTGGTGCCCATTAAGTCGCCAAGGCGTAGAGTTTGGTTGCGGCCAGTCAAGAAGGATCTCAGCCAACCGGCTGCAAGATCCCTGACGCCGGCTTGTTCGACACGGTCGACCAAGATGTTGTGGTCGACCGTGTCGAATGCGGCCGAGAGGTCTAAGAGCACCAGGGCCTGTGGAGAGCGTCTGTCCGCACAGTCGCGCAGGGCGTCCAGGACTGTCGTGGCTACTGATTCGGTTGAATGGGCCGGCCGAAAGCCTGCCTGATGGGGGTTGAAGCAGGAGGATTCCTCGAGGAAGTTGGACAGACATTTGGCCACATGTGCCTCAAGGACTTTTGCTAGGTAGGGCAACAGTGAGATCGGACGAAAGTTGGCCTTACAGGCTGGGTCAGCCCCCGGTTTTTTTAGAAGTGGAATGACTATGGCTTCTTTGAAGGCTGTCGGAACTAAGCCAAGAGTCAGGGATTTATTCAAAATTGTAAGGGCGGGGGTTGGATGGGCCAGGAAGCACTCTTTTAAAATGTGGGGCGGGCAGCTATCTGAAGGAGCGCCAGATTTTACTCTGGATAAAAGTGATTGAAATTGGTCCTGGGTGATGGGTGGAAAGCTGCTCAGAATATGGTGGCTGGGTTTAATTGACATACCAGAGGTGAGAAGACACACTGGTCGAGGGATACTGGCTTTGATGTCCTGTATTTTATCGACGAAATAGACGTTGAGTGAGTCACATAGCGTCTGGGTCGGGGTGATCTTAGGACGGACTGTGTCAAGGTTTGTAAGATCATTGAGAATGGAAAAGATCTCTTTAGATTTATTTGTAGATTCCAGAATTTTCGAGGAAAAGTAGGACGCTTTCGCCGTCTGGATATCTGTCATGTATTCTTTCCGAGCTTTCGTAAAGATCTCTTTTAAATCAGGGTCGTACTTTTTACGCCATTGGCGTTCAAGTTGTCGTAGGGCCAATTTCTTTACTTTAAGGTCGGTGGAGAACCATCGATTAGCATCAGCGAGTCTTGCCCGTTTGATTTTTTTGAGAGGGACATAAGAGTCCCTGGCTGTGTTTAGCCAGTTGGTAAGCGAGGAGACCAAGGGGTTGATCTCGTCTTGCATAGGTGGGATGGTGTTGGCTAAGGACTCCAAAAAAGCGGATTTATTAGTTGGATTCCAATTCCTGGCTAACCCGCCTCCAACAGAAGTGGCGGTGGTCATAAGAGGGATGCAGAGGTTAAATTGCAAGAGGGCATGGTCCGACCAGATACATGGTGTTATAGTAGGAGCGGTGGTACAGGTGGTATTGGACCACAGCTGGTCGAGGATGTGGCCCTTACAGTGGGTAGCAGAGGAGACTAACTGAGTGAAATTAAGATTAGTAAGAAGGTCCGACAGTTCGGCTGAGTGGGGGCCCTCCAGGGGATCTTTGTACCAGTAGTTTAGGTCTCCAATCAGAAACATTTTAGGGTGCTCGAGTGCTAGGTTAGCAAGTTGGTCGGCCAAGTTCATGGGAAAAGTCGGCATTGAGGTCGGGGGCCTGTACAATAAAACACATGTAATTGTCGAGTTCGAAGTAGTGATTTTTAGCACAAGATTGTCTGATCCCTCCAGCGAGAGGTCAGCGAGGTGGGTGACGGAGAGGTTGGAGCGGATGATAGCCGCTACTCCACCCCCTTTCCCGCTAGTGCGGTCAGCGTGAATGATGTAATAGTTGGGAGGTAGTGCCGCAATGATATCAGGGGCAGAGTCAGGGTTTAGCCATGTCTCCGTGAGTAGGAGGATGTCCGGTTTCTCTATATCTAATAGGATAAATATATCCAACTGGTGCCTGACCAGGGAGCGAGTGTTAAGGTAGAGGATGGTGAGCGGTGGCGGGGGTGCATTTCTCTGCGTATGCTGTAGCGTCGGGGTAGTGAGATGACAGCCCTGGGACAGGATGCCATTGGAGCAGAGGCGACTGAGAGTGTCTCTTGGTAGCAAGCCCTGTCCTTTGTATCTATATCTCAGTAGTGCTGACCTAGAATAGGTGCTGGGACGGGCAGCATGGACTGCCCCTGGTCCCGGCCGGTCGCGGACGAGCGCAGACGGGCTTGTCTTAGGCGCGTCTTCGACGCGCCGTCGACGCGCCCGCTGCGCTCGTCCGCTGCGCTTCCTGGGAGGATGATTCATTAGTAGCCGTAGAGGTGGGAGGGGCCGAGCACAGTGCCGCTCGCCTGCTCCTCACCTGAAGGTAATATCCGCTAGGCTTCCCGGCAGCGCCTGACAGCAGCGGTGGGGCGGGAACAGGGAGTGAGGTGTCGCCCAACAAAGGCGTCAGTATCACAAGGAACAAATAACAAAGATAACACTTCCAAAAATTATTCTTTTAAAAGCGAAGGAGTCCGCATAACACAAAGACAACACTTTTAAAAATTATTCTTTTAAAAGCGAAGGAGTTCGCAGGTTTTAAAACAATTAACCGCAGAGCAACAAGTTTCATCCCAGGTCCCGGCTTTCCGCCTCAAGACCTCCACATTCAATGCACACTATCAATCGGTGTTTGACTGTGGCTGGGGTTTTAAAAGATTAAAGGTGGGAGGGGCCGAGCACAGTGCCGCTCGCCTGCTCCTCACCTGAAGGTAATATCCGCTAGGCTTCCCGGCAGCGCCTGACAGCAGCGGTGGGGCGGGAACAGGTAGTGAGGTGTCGCCCAACAAAGGCGTCAGTATCACAAGGAACAAATAACAAAGATAACACTTCCAAAAATTATTCTTTTAAAAGCGAAGGAGTCCGCATAACACAAAGACAACACTTTTAAAAATTATTCTTTTAAAAGCGAAGGAGTTCGCAGGTTTTAAAACAATTAACCGCAGAGCAACAAGTTTCATCCCAGGTCCCGGCTTTCCGCCTCAAGACCTCCACATTCAATGCACACTATCAATCGGTGTTTGACTGTGGCTGGGGTTTTAAAAGATTAAAGGTGGGAGGGGCCGAGCACAGTGCCGCTCGCCTGCTCCTCACCTGAAGGTAATATCCGCTAGGCTTCCCGGCAGCGCCTGACAGCAGCGGTGGGGCGGGAACAGGGAGTGAGGTGTCGCCCAACAAAGGCGTCAGTATCACAAGGAACAAATAACAAAGATAACACTTCCAAAAATTATTCTTTTAAAAGCGAAGGAGTCCGCATAACACAAAGACAACACTTTTAAAAATTATTCTTTTAAAAGCGAAGGAGTTCGCAGGTTTTAAAACAATTAACCGCAGAGCAACAAGTTTCATCCCAGGTCCCGGCTTTCCGCCTCAAGACCTCCACATTCAATGCACACTATCAATCGGTGTTTGACTGTGGCTGGGGTTTTAAAAGATTAAAGGTGGGAGGGGCCGAGCACAGTGCCGCTCGCCTGCTCCTCACCTGAAGGTAATATCCGCTAGGCTTCCCGGCAGCGCCTGACAGCAGCGGTGGGGCGGGAACAGGGAGTGAGGTGTCGCCCAACAAAGGCGTCAGTATCACAAGGAACAAATAACAAAGATAACACTTCCAAAAATTATTCTTTTAAAAGCGAAGGAGTCCGCATAACACAAAGACAACACTTTTAAAAATTATTCTTTTAAAAGCGAAGGAGTTCGCAGGTTTTAAAACAATTAACCGCAGAGCAACAAGTTTCATCCCAGGTCCCGGCTTTCCGCCTCAAGACCTCCACATTCAATGCACACTATCAATCTTGGCTTTATTCAATGCTGTGAGCGTCCTCTATAAAAAAAACTTAGACCATAATTATTATGTCCAAAGCGCCAACATGTTTCGATGCTACTACTTTGCGCAACTTCATCAGGGCTGAGGGGATGACCAGTCTTCACTTCACTTAGAGAATACTTGGTCGAGTAGTTGCCAGTGTCTCTCGTACCTGCAACTACCTCGTTCTGCGGTACAAGCTAAAAGGTTGCGTTTCCGTGGGGTGACCACACATGGTTATAGAACTGCTACCGGGATAAGTAGGCGTTCACAGGCTCCGTCCTCGCTACGTGTCCGAGGATTAAAGTTATTTGTCCAGTGAGTCAGGCCATTATTGTTAGTAACGATAAACCTCTTTCCAGGCCTAAACATTCCCTTTTTATGCATATAAGTCACCCCTGTACCTTTTTCCTCCACTGCTTTTTGCATTCTGTGTCTTTGCTTCAATGCTGTACAGATATGGCACCACAATAAAAAAAGCATATTTAATAAAAAAAATAATAAGTCACTCCTAGAGTAGACCTTGTTTGACCCACAGAGCAGGATATAATTAAATAAAAAGGCTGAACATGTACTTTTAACTTTTACATGTTTTGGTAGTGAAAAACTCCCAACTTAATTTTTCATTTCTGCAAGACCTATCTCTCCCATAGAATAACATTGGGATTACATTATTATATCAATTAAGTGTAACTCCCAATTCTAAAGGTATAGACTTTTTCAGTTTGATGTCACTAGGCTTACAATTTAAAATCGCAACTTATGGAGAAGTTGACTTTTTAATTACAGTCTAGCAAATTGCCACTTTTAGAAAGTTGGCATTTACTTACTTTAAGATTCTGTGCCTGCTGCCTGTCTCTAAAAACACGCCTGGGGTGGTTGACCACTGCGCTTTGTGCATTCCCTCTAGACACCCACACCTATAGGGAGCTCATGTGTGACTGATGAGCCAATTACATCCTGATGGGCCTGACTTCTACACCTGAATAGGCCGGACTCTTTCACCACAGAAAGGGATGCACACCCCCAGTAGTGAGTAGGGAGCCAGAGCAGGAAGGGAGGACCTCTGTGCACATCAAAGCTTTCTTTGAAGTCAACCCCACTTTAAATGTGCAGCTGGGTATAAGTACTGGACCTCTGACACTATAACTTCAGTACACTTCTGGACTCGTGACTACTCTGACAGGAAGAATAGCTGTGGCACTGCTGAAAGGACTGACACTCTGCTGGACTGTTGATTTGCTGAACTTCTGCCTTGCAGTGCTCTTACCTTGCTGAGTTTCACAGCTGCCTGCTGTCCTCCTGTCTGGTTGAGAAGGACTGGGCCTGTATCATTTGAACTCAGAATGACTTCAAGGACTTGCTGGCTTGCCTCCAGTTCTAAGTCTCTGGGATATCAAAGTCTTCAACTACCTTCAACTAACTCTACATACTGTGAGTCTGCCCTAGCTAGTGGTGCCACCCCAGTACACGACCCTTGGATGTGAGGACTAAGGTCCTTCTACAACCAGAACCCAGGTATCCTCATAGGAACCGGCGCATCTTTGCTTTTTTGTGAGTCGGAACTGGAGCATCTTCGCTTTTTGCATGAAAACAGCACCAGTACATCATTTCAAAGCATGAAACGGAGCCGGCGTATTTCACTTGGAACCAGCGCATTACCTTCCACATCAACGCATCACCTGCTGCGGAACCACTAGTCGTGCATCACCTTCAGAACTGATGCCTCGCACTCTGAACCAATGCATCAAGGCCATTGTGTGGAGAATCTCGACGCATCTCACCCACTGCTTGGCTTGCCACCAATATATTGCTTCGGCTGCACCTCGCATCTTCCACGTTAACGCATGAACCCCGCTCTAACATATTGCTTTGGCTGCACCTCGCATCTTCCACGTTAACGCAAGGCCCGATCTAGGTACATTGCTTCAGCGGTCCCAAGTAGAGGCCCAAGTAGGTCCCTGTAACTGGCCCGAGCTCCATTGTGTTCGGCCTAAACTTTTGACTTTGCCCTGGTCTAGCGTGACCAGATAACCTACTTATGGTCACGTCTGAACTGGGGTGGTGTGGAGGGCAAAAAAACTATGGATTTAGGCCCAGATCTCTGTACTGGGATGAATGTATGACATTGTTCAGCAATCTGTCCATCAACTGTTGTTTTGCATTTGTCACCCCGAGTGGGATGGGTATGCTCAGACGTGAGTCCCATACTCTCCACACCACTGGAGTCAAGCTATCCTGGCTGAAGACGGCTGATAGCCAGAAACCGGTCCTAGGATGCTTGATTCCGGTCCAGGAAAGACATGGCTTGGCAGTTCGGGCTGGACTGTTCCCATGAGGCACAGGGTCAAGGCTGATTTGCATATGGTCATGTCTGAACTGGGGTGGTGTGGAGTGCAAAAAAACGATGGATTTAGGCCCAGATCTCTGTACTGGGGTGAATGTATGACATTGTTCTGCATTCTGTCCATCAACTGTTGTTTTGCATTTGTCACCCCGAGTGGGATGGGTATGCTCAGACGTGAGACCCATGCTCTCCAGACCACTGGAGTCAAGCTATCCTTGCTGAAGACGGCTGATAGCCAGAAACAGCTCCTAGGATGCTTGATTCCGGTCCAGGAAAGACATGGCTTGGCAGTTCGGGCTGGACTGTTCCCATGAGGCACAGGGTCAAGGCTGATTTGCATATGGTCATGTCTGAACTGGGGTGGTGTGGAGTGCAAAAAAACGATGGATTTAAGCCCAGATCTCTGTACTGGGGTGAATGTATGACATTGTTCTGCATTCTGTCCATCAACTGTTGCTTTACAGATAACCTACTTAGGCGCTCTTAGCTTCTAAGTGCTACTTTACATTTATTCTTTAAAAACTCATATCTTGACTTCTATTTGATGGAATTTAGTTGTTTTGGCAATGTTTAATTCATAAAATTATGCTTTAGTGTTCTAATATGTTGTGGAGTCTTTTCACTGTGTACTGTTTGAAGTGTTACTGAAATACTTTACACATTGCCTCTTAGGTTAAACATGACTGCTCTGTGCCAATCTAACAGAGGATGAGGACAGAATAATTTAGGATGTGATGTGACTTACCCTGACAAGGATTGTGGTTTCTGTATGGACAAGGTGCATACTCTGCAAACCAGAAACACAATTTCTAGCATTGGTGGCAGCGTTGGGAATGGATTTGTGTTTGTACAGTGCTATACAGTAACAAGGTGTACACTACCCATCTACATCCAAGACCTTTTGATTTTTTTTATATTTCTCCCTGATTTGCATTTGTTTTTTTTTCTTCTATACATCATGTATGCCTGCTGGTTCTACATCTGGAGCCATGTAATTTGAGCTGGCCAATTCGGACAACTACATAGTGGTCTAGCTTAATGGATTTTGCAATCAAATGGGGGTTCCTGCCAAGGGTGCCACCAAGAAGGTGGAATTTCAAAAGGCACAGAGGGCCTGGGTAGAAGCCTGCTCCAAGGAGAATGATGAATTGGGAGATTCTAGAGATTGGCTCTTCTGATGAATCACCTGCAGTGGCTGTATTTGAGCTCCCTGTAAGAGCAGGAAGAAGTGCCTCTTCTTGTGACCTATCCCCCAAGGAACTTAGGGATAGAAGGGAAGACAGAGAATTCAAGCTGCATATTGCCAAATTAAAAATAGAGGCTAAAAATAAAAAGGCTGAAAGGGAGGCTAAACAGGCTGTGAGGGCCTGGGAGGAAAAGAAGGGGTAAAGAGCTTTGTCCGAAAAATATTTGTTGTTAAGTCATGGGAGGAGCTTAAGAGAGCTGGATATCTAAGCCAGAAAGGTGGAGTCCAGCAGTGATGGTGGCAGCATACATGCAGTGCTTGATAGAGACAAGAATGTCCATATACCCAAGGATTTGATGCCTAGTTATGTGGTGGGAGATGACATGGATAATTATTTTTCTGCTTGTGAGGTTGCACTGAAGGTACACAGAGTTCCTGAGAAGCCCTGTGGGGGAGGACTGTGGAAACACAAGCGAACACTTGGGAGGGACACACTTCTGACATTAGAGGTTGGCAACCAAACAAAGCACACCGCTAATAAGACCATTTTGATTTCCAAAGTGGGGCTGACTCCTGTAAAGTATTGCTGAAGATTCAGGGACAGCCAGAAGCTTCCAACCAATTCTGAGTAGATTTTGTTGATTACGCCAGTAAGGCACTGAAAGGCCAGGTGAGGGGCAGAGCGATTTCAATAGGTTGTACCATTTGGTCATGAGAAAACACATGCTCAGTGTTGGACTTTACCCTTTTTGCAGGGTTATCCCAGATCTTTTTTTGACTTCCTCCTGTATTTATTCTGACCTGTTGTTTGTGGTTTTAGGACTCTAGGCACTTTATCAAGGCTGATCAGTATTAAAGTGCATGTTCTGTCTATGGTAAACTTGGTAAGATTGGTCTACATCTTTTTGGCATATTTAATTTACCTATCAGTCCCTTGTACAGTGGAGTCCCATATACCCAGGGTCAGTTAATTAAATGCTACTGGTGGCCTTGCAGCACTGCTTGCGCCATCCACCGGAGTAGTCTTTAAAACTTATCTCAGGCCTCGGTCACTGCAGGGCCTGCACGCACAGTTTACTGCTGATATGATGTGGCACATAAACATAAAGTGGTTGCCACGTCTGCAAGTACCCTTTTACTACATAGCAGTCACCCCTTAGGTAGGCTCTAGCTAGCACTATGGGCAGGGTGGGTGTAGGTAAAAGGTAGTTCATGTGCCTTAACTGTGCGTCATGTCCTGGTAGTGAAAAACAACATATTTGGTTTCTCACTGCTGTGAGACTGGCCTATCATAGGGATGCATTGGAGATTCCCTGAAATGTGCTTCAGTGGTAATTCCTGACATGAGAGGGGTAGCGTAACCTTGTGTGGTATGTTTGGAATAGTAGTGATAAATCCTGCTTATTGGTAAAAGCAGATTTATTAATACTATTTTAGAATACTATGTGTCTTTGTGCCTGACTGATGTGTATTGACCGTCTGGTTCTGACTCGTAATAAATAGGGGATGTGCATTCACTCCAGCCAGTCCCTGAGGGGGTTGAGGTGTGTCCTGCCCTGCCTGGGTGATTCAGCGCTAGGTAGATTAGACGTTGGCTGAATTTAGAGCAGCGGGAGGGGCTTTCCCTTTCACCTGAATAGGCCTGCTCTGCATTTGGAGTGGTGGGAGTAGTAGTACATGGACCTGAATAGGGCTGTGCCTGTCTCTTACAATGTGGTGCGCCTGGATCCAAGGCTTACACTAAGAATAGAGGGTGCTGTACACTGGTAATTGCATTTTTAAAGTGCCCCCAGAACTGGATTGGAGTGGGCTTAAAGCCCTGTGCCAGGGGAGAAGAAAGATGTTTGGACTATAAATATTGGGGCTGTGACCCCATGGTTGTTGTACTGGGACCTTGAGGAGAAGACACTGTGTGGACTGCTGTGTGCCAGGAGGAACCATCATTTGGGACTGAGCTGCTGCCTAATTAGTGGCTGAAAGGACAGCCACTCTGCTGAGTGACCCTGTGTGCTGGTGGTCTGCATGTCCCTGTTCTGCTTGTGGTGATTTTGGAGACAGTGCATGGGGAGCACAGTTTTTCCCACCCTGTGGCTTCAGAGCGCATGTGTAGCACCTTACAGGGTCTGGAGACGGCCTTCTCCTGCCAACTAACTGGGGCACTTTTCATTTCCCTGATGGGAGGAGTGTTTGGGTGACTCCACTCACAGATACGTGTATGGGGAATGCTGTGTTTGGCAGCCAGTTTTTAAATTGAAGTGCAGGGTGGGGACTGAAATTATTCCCAGAGCTCGAGATGCAGGCCCACTCTCAAGGAGCTGCTTCAAGGAGTGACGGCTCGTTACCACCCAGCAGGAAGCCCTGCGGGTGCCGGAAGCCAGCCAGGAGTAACCAGCCATGTGGCGGAGCCTGGCTATGGGCGGGGTACCACAGCATTAGAGAGGCCGAGAGGAGCAGAATGGACTCGACAGAGACTTCGCTCCATGTCCTACCACAGCAGCACTTCACCAGTGAAGGTGAGGAAGAGGAGAGCGGAAGGGTCGCTGCACCCTGCCTCTTCTGGCCAGTGCTGGCTTTCGCATCTAGGTATTTCCCTAACCCAGCCTGCAGCCACCGCGGTGAAGTGCTCCACATTCCTGACATTGTTGCAGCTGCGCCACCTAATCGCGGGAAGCTGCCCTCTTACATGATGTTGGGGGCACTTTTGAATGGCATTACGCCCCAGTAGGGGCCCCGGATTTGGAAGTTGCCGCCTGTAAGGAGCCACATCGGATCTCAGTGTTAGGTTGCAGCAAGACCTCCATGGAGGACCCCAAGTCCTGATGGAGGAAGGAACCTCCACGACATTTCCGCATTTCTCTTAAGGGGGGTCAAGAGGCCTCTGTGCTTAACGCTGTGTGGAGAATTACAACATCATGGGGCATATGGGTGGGTTGCGCCCTGGTGTAAGGCTGCCCATAAGAGTATCACTAGAAGGTGTGCAGCTTACAATGGTGTACTAAAGGGCACTGCTAATGAAGTGTTGCATAATGCTTTATGCCCGTGTAAGCCTGCCAGTAGTTACTGGTCGGCCTATTGTTTGATGCTCACATGTAGGGGGGGATGCATTGCCAAGGTTGGAACCCTACGCACCACTGTGGTGATCTGCATAGGCCTAAGATAGGCATGATGTATTTATGATGTGTGCCCTGCTGCAAATGCTTACAATGGTGCAATGATAATTATGTTTAATTATGTTGATGCATAATGTGTTATGCTAAGTTCAGTGTCTACCAGTAGTAACTGGTCGCTCTAACTGATGTTTGTGACAGTGGCCTGATAGGACGAGGGATTTATGTAAATCCCTGTGAAGTCATGACAAGTGCCTAGTGGCACACTGATATATATGTGATAGTGTTCTACTGTGTTTTAATGGATAATACAGAGGCTATTTTATATAACCTTGTGTGGAGTTTCTTTTGTGGTGTGTCTAGTGTGTCACTGCTGTGTGAGTGTGTTGCACAAAACGCTTTACATATTGCCTTTGGGATAAGCCTAACTTCTCTGCCAAGCTACCAAGGGGGTGAGCAAGGGTTATCTTTGGTGTGTAACTCCATTGCCCTGACTAGAGTGGTGGGTTCTACTTTGCTTAGGTGCATACACAAGCCAACCAGAAAGCCCATTTCTTACACTCAGTATCTGTTTTCCTGAGTTGTGCCAGCACCTAGTTGACAGTAAGCTGACTAACCACAGGAACCTTGCTGAGAAAGTGGACCTCTGGACTAGCACCAGAGTGTCTAAAAAGGGATATGGGGGGGACACCCACGAAGGTGGTCAGGGCTTTCAACAGAAGAAGGAGGGGGAGAGTGGGTGGGTGTAGCTTGAAGCCAATAGAGTAGGTCATAGCAATCGGAGCTCTGTCTGGCTGGGGCTCATCCAGTGTAATCCTGACCCACTAATTTGCCACAGTGGGTCCTGAAGCACAAAGGACCACAAAAGGTGCCTGGAATGACCGGCATAATGAAAAGCAGAGCCATCTGGGATGTGGTAAGCCATCAAGGATGAGCTGCAGTGAAACTGCAAGGTCTCCGCCCCAAAATGGAGGCTCTCCCAGCCGCTGACAGCCCCTGGATGCAGCCTGCTGGGTCCAGTGGGGGAGGAAGCCAAGAAGATAACAGTAGGCCAGACGGGCAGCTCCCCTGTGGCGCCACAAGTCGAGGGCCAGAAACAGTAGTGTGGAGGGAGGCGCGAGTGCTGCCTTCATGTACTGAGAGCCTGGGAAGGAGTCATGACCGAGGATGGCCTTTGGCAACTGCTTGCAAGACCCAATGAGGGCAGACATGCCACGTGGCTCCCCTGAGACCCAGGAAGTTACAGGTGAGAGACAGAAGAGCGGGGGCAGCGAGGGGGTTATCTTTGTGCCTACCCCGTGTACCAGAATTCACTGATAGAATATCGATGCCCGAAATATTCCCGTACACAAATATTGAGTCATAAATATGGATCTAAAAAATACCGACATCCTATATTTATAATGGTAAGTATAAAAATATTGGAAACAAATATTGATGTAAAAAATATTGATGTCCATAAATCTATTTTTTTATATATGTAAAAAATAATGGTAAATACATTAAATAATGCAATTCACTTAAACAACGTTATTTGGATATAATATACATTGTTAAAAATATAACAAATACATTTAAAAAAAAATGTAAACATACATATATAATATATATATATATATATTTTAATATATACATATGGTTACTTTAAAACAATTAATAAACTATTAATTTTAATCTATTTTTACATTTTATAAATACATAAAAATGTCCAAATAAATATATACATATATATATATACATATACCTTTAACATAACATCTAGTAAAAAAACATTGTATTATAAATTCAAACATTACAATATTTAATAGTCTTTACACCTAAATTGTGCACTCCAGTGAGTGTAATAGTAGGGAAAGTGTTGACTAGTGGAGGAGTAAAAATTACTATTCCCATTCTAGTGAGTGCAACAGTAGGGAAAGTGTTGGATAGCGGAGAGGTAAAACTTACTATTCCCTCTCCAGTGAGTGCAACAGTAGGGAAAGCGTTGGATAGTGGAGGGGTAAAAATTACTATTCCCACTCCAGCGAGTGCAATAGTAGGGAAAGTGTTGGACAGCGGAAGAGTCAAAAATCACTATTCACACGCCAGTGAGTTTAACAGTAGGGAAAGTGTTGTATAACTGGGGGGTATATCTCCAGTGAGTGTAACAATAGGGAAAATGTTGGATAGTGGAGGGGTAACAATTACTATTCCCAATGCAGTGAGTGCAACAGTAGCGAAAGTGTTGTAAAGTGGAGAGGTAAAACTTGCTATTTTCAATCCAGTGAGGGTAACAGCAGGGAAAGTGTTTGATAGCAGAGGGGTGAAACCTACTATTCCCACTCCAGTGAGTGCAACAGTAGGGAAAGTGTTGGATAGCGGAATAGTAAACATTACTATTCCCACACCAGTGAGTGCAACAGTGGGGAAAGTGTTGTATAGAAGAGGGGTAAAAATTAATATTCACATTGGCGTCAGATCAAAATTAAAAACAGACAAAATATCAACTACAACACAAAAGATTTTAGAAAATAAAAAAAGAAAACATAAATAAAAATATTAAACATTTCAAAAAGATAATAACATATTATAATGTTAAAAAGATCTAACAAATACCTAGAAAGATTTTTTTTTATTTAAAAATAATTTACAAACAAATAACTATTTTTAATATAAATTATTTATAATCAAAAACAGTATTCTATAAATGTATTCTTTTTAATTTCCTTCCCTAAACCAAAAAATAATTCATAACACACATCTCAATTTAAAAAAAGAAATGTATCTCTATAATTTACATAATTAATTATCAAATAAAAAAATACAATTAATTAAAAAATACATTAAAACAGATAAATAATAATGTACGCCCCAACGTTACCCCATAAAACTGAAACCGCACACAAAATAAAAATAAACAATTACCATAAATATTTATGAATTGATGAATTAATATTAATGTTCAACTAATTATTAATTAAGTAAACATAAATAGCTTACCACCCTCTACCCCAATAAACACCACAACTCACAATTAAAAATCATTACACAATTTCCATAACTAATTAAACTTTAATAAATTACTATCAATTAACAACAACTTATTCATTATTTTAAAAGATGTTACTTCCCACTCTTTACCACTAAATTATACAGTTGCCATATTTAGATTGTAATTAATTAATTAGCATTAATTAATAAATATGTATTAATTAAATCTAAATAAATTACTTCCTACCCTATTCCCCTATCAACCACACCAATTGCTCCTAAAATAGTAACACCATTAACATAATTAATTACCAATTAATTAATTAATTAATCATAAACAATCAATTAATAAATACTTAGTAATGAAATAATCTCTACAATTAATACTATAAAATATAAATTAAAGAATTATCAATAAATACAAAACATGAATAACTTTATTATAATTAAATTACTTCCCACCCTATTCACCTATAAACCCACAACCCGCTCCTAAAAAAATTACGCAATTAACATAATTACCAATTAATTAGTTAATAATAATTAACAACCCACTAATAAATTAAATACATAAACAATATTAGTACATGTATTATAATTAAATTACTTCCCACCCTATTCCACTCTAAACCCACAACCAGTTCCTACAAATTGACACAATTAACAAATTACCAATTAATGATTTAATCATAATTAACAACCAATTAATAATTAATAATAAATTAATTCCCACAATAAAAAATAATAATTAATTTATTATAATTAAATTACTTCCCACCTATTCCCCTATAAACCCACAACCCACTACAGATCTAAAAAATGCAACATTTAATTAAAATAAAATTAATAACTACTAAAAAATTAACACATATATTAAAAAATAAAAGTAATACTTATACAAAAAATAGTTCCCATACTTGTAAAATAAATATTAAAATACATAACATTAATCAAAACATTGATGTTTTAAACAACTATATTTTTGCAAACGATATTAATGACTTCAATATTTTCAAAAACAATATTTCTTACCTCCTAGTCCATATTCTTGACCGCAATAATCTTGCTGTCGATATTTCTACATCACGATATTTCCATCTCGATATTTGTGTATGTCGACATTCAAAACTCGATAGTCTGACCTAGACATTGGGGGACACAGTCCTGGAAGCACCGGAGGAGTGGAGTGCATGGCCTTAACGGCACAGAGCTGGAGGCACAGGGATCTGCAGCTAGACGTGGATCTCTGTATGGTGTGCAGGCCTGATAGGGAGGCATATTTGAGCATACTAAAGTAGTGTCACGAAAGCTTCTGAGAGAATCGTAGTAAGTCTGCCAGAGTGATTGGGTTGCGAGGGGGTTGCACCCGAGGTGCTATTTCAATGACCTTGCTGCAGCTCTGTATCCCATTCGTGGGGCACCTCCAGTGGGTGCTGCCCTGGGGCCCTGGAGTCTGAAGAAAACTTGGAGAGGCTCACCGATCATGAAGGGCTCTTATTAACCGTAGCCATCTACACTGTACACTTGAACTCCTACCAGAAGATGTCGAGAACAGTTTGCGATGAATTAGTGAAAAGGGTCACCATGAATGAGTCGAAGGAAAGGATATACTGGCCTACCTTGAGAAATGAATCTGAGTCGAGGCAGCACTAGAGAGAATATCCTCATTCTGTGCCCTGAAGAGGGCGTACAGAGTGCCTACTGGGCCGCTACTCCCTGGGGCTCCATCGAGGCTGGTGGTGGCCCGCCTGCTGTTGTACAAGGACCATGACTACAAACTGGTTCAAACTAGATGTAAGGGAGATACAGTAGTTGAAAACAGCAAAGTTAAAATCTTTCCAGATTTCTCCGGAGAAGAGCAAAGACAGCGCTCCACAGCACAAGTAGCTTTAGTGGCTCTTGTATAGCGCTCCACGGGCGGGGAGCCTTCCTTTGGCTTCACCCCCTCATGAGTAGATTTGCCCTTGTGTTGGAAAGTCCTATTACTGCCAGTACAAGTGACCAGAGAAGCCATTTTAAAGCATGTGCTGGACACTGGTAAATACGAGTTCCCCAGCTACATGATGGCTTCACTGAAGATAGGGATGTTTGGTATCAGACATCTTGTATTGATAAGTACACACTGATTCCAGTGATGGATTTACCAATACTTGCTCCGCCAGGGCACTAAGAGGTGTCCCCTGAAAACCTACCTGCCTCTGATGTGCTCACTGAATGGTTTCTGCCAGCCTGCAACCTGAGACACTGATCTGACCTCCTATGGTGAGAGCCTCTGCACTCAGGAGACCCAGAACAAAAGCCTGCCTGGGAAGAGGGTGTACCACCCCCTCCCACGGGATGACCTACTGATTAGCCTTCCTAGGCTGGCAAGCTTCATAGAGCTGCCACAATTGGATTGTGAGTTAGGCTCTCCTCACACGAGAGCTGAAGCTGCCACCTTTGTCCAGGTCCCTCTTGGAACCTGGACAGGAGAGGAGATTAGCTGGGCAGGTAGGTGAGCCAGCTACAGGCTAGTACCACCCCTAAGGTGGACTACACCTAGGTGGACACAATTTTCCAAACATAGGCATCTTTGTGATGGCATGCTTAGGAATTGTGGGACAGGGTTATGCCCACTCCACACAGGGGAGTAGGGACCCCAGGGGTCAGTAGCCCATTAGCTACAACTTTACACTCCCCTAATGCCCCTAATGTCAGTATTTAGGGGAGTCCCTAGCACCTGAGAAGCAGACCATGATGATCTAAGAAAAGAGAGCACACCAGACAGCTGAAAAAGCAGAGATTAGAGAAGAAGCAGCTGACCTCGTGCCAGTCCATTTGGCATGTCTGCATCTCTTGTCTAAAACTGTGCCAAAGTTGACTCGTCCTGCACCTGTTGACTCCAGAAATTTGGGAGGACAACCTGCCTTTGATAAATATCCAAGACCTCCCATGGGACAACAGACCTGCACCCTGCATCTTGCAGCAACTTCAAAAGAAAGGACTGTGAGGTCTACAGAAATGTCAAAACCAGACACCTGAAGCTACCACTGCACTGCACCCGTCACTTCAACCCGAGTCAAAGTGGGCCAACAGTGCCAACAATGTTCCCCATCCCTCCAGAGCCCAAGACCATTGTGGTTTCACCCCTCATGGACACTCTAACATCACTTGCAGCCTCTGCATGCAGGCTCCCTCTACCACAACTGCTCCATTGTGGAAAAACCTGACACCTAAGGACACCTCTTCACCCAGCACCACTAGGCTATGGAGAAGAGCATCCCAGTGTCCCCCATACCCGAGCTTTGTGAGGCCTGAGTCCCCCCTTGTAGTTCAGCCAGACTGATCTCCTATCAATCGATCAATCAATCAATCAATCATAACACTTGTATAGCGCGCTACTCACCCGGAAGGGTCTCAAGGCGCTTGGGGGAAGGGGGCCGCTACTGCTCGAACAGCCTGTTCTTGAGTTGTCTCCTGAAGGCGAGGTGGTCCTGGGTAAGCCAAAGGTGGATGGGGAGGGAGTTCCATGTCTTGGCCGCCAGGTAGGAGAAGGATCTGCCTCCGGCGGTGGCTCTTCGGATGCGTGGTACGGCGGCGAGGGCGAGGCTAGCGGACCGTAGCTGGCGGGTGGGCGTGTGGAAGGTCAGGCGGTCGTTGAGGTACTTGGGGCCCAGGTCGTGGAGAGACTAGCGAGAGCTTGCAGCCTCTTTTCACATAGACCAATCTCCATAGAATAACATTGGGCTCCCCACGCTGTTTTGCACACTGAGCACTCTAAGTCGACATACTATATCTGTTTGCAAAACTTGTTCTTTCTTCCATGGGATAACATTGCAAAACTCAAAAATTGCACTGTTTGCTTTTTGAACTGAAAAGAATTTATATTTAAAAACATACTTACCTGAACAATTTCTCCCTGATGCCTAAACATATATAAAGATACCTGCTATTTTTGCATTTTGGTGTGGATCTCCTTCTTGAGTTGTGTGTGGCATTTATTGATCATTGTGTGTATTTGCAGATGTCTCTCAGTTAAGCCTTAGGCAGTTCAACCACACTACCCATAATAGAGCACCTTTGGATTGCTCTTGTTCACTTATAAGGGAGCCACTGTACTCTTAAGATGGTATATTAGATTATTGTTATTTCACATAAAGAGCCAGCTTCCTACAACTACGCACATGCAGTCCATGTGGGATGAGTGCAGTGTAACGTATAAGTTCACCACACCCTATCACTCCCATACCAACAGTCTTGTGAAGAGATTCAACAAAACTTTGAAGATCATGATTATGGGTCTGCCTGTGCCCGTATGGCATAAGTGGGACGTCCTGTCCTCATGCCTTCTTTTTGCCTAGAGGGAGGTGCCACAGATGGGAGTTGAGTTTAGCCCCTACAAACTCTTCTATGGCCACACGGTGACCAGAGGTCTGAGCCTTGTAAAGGAGTTAGGAGAAAGCTCCCAAGATACTCGCCCAGGACGTGGTGAGCTACTTGATGGCCCTCTGCAATCAGATGCATCTGAAATAAGGGTAGATTCCATAAGTTGTAGGTAATTGTATCTGATTTATTTCTGAGGCTACACTCAAGTGTATTGCCCGAGAGAGGCTCTGCAATGTAACGGAAAAATCTGTATCTGTATCTTCCTCGTCTGGAACAGGTGGAAGCTGCTTAAAAAATGTTCTTCCATCAGTGTAGTGTCCTTGCTCGCATAGATACATGGACACAGGGTATTATGTTGGAGCTCGTTTATTGCACGTACATCTTCATCTTGGTTCATCGGATAACCGCCGTCCCCTGTCTCTGGCTCCTCCCTATCCGCCCGCCCTCGGTCTCCCTCTGGCAGGTCCTAGTGCCCCGTGCGTGCGCGTCCATCATTACATCTCCCCCCTCTGTAAATAAAAAAAAACACAGCAATGTATCAACACCTTTGCTTTCACGTCGCTGAAGATTGCCACTTAAAGTTCTTCAATGAGGCGAGACGGTTTTCTAATAGTCCGTCTGGGGCGCGACTGAGGATCAGTGATTTCTCGCTCGTGTTCCTCAGGAGTCCCCATTAATACCTGGCTGCTGCTGAGTGGTGTCTTACGTTCATTGTTCTCGACTAGTGATTCAGTCAATAGTTCTTTTATGCTAGGGCTGCACTTAAAGTGTGTCACATTCCTGGTGACTCGTCTTCCGTCTGCTTCCGCGGTGATCATAGTTCTGTTCTGTTTCACAACTTTCAACGGAGGCTCATGGTATTTGCAGTCGGTCTTTCTGTGCTGTTATTGCCGCGCCAACACCAAGTCTCCTTCCCGAATTTCAGCTTGAGAGGCATGTCGACGTTCATCCGCATATCCCTTCATTTTTTCTTTCTTCAGCTTGTCCATGGCCGTAATTTCCTCATGGTCAGAATCCGGATATGGTTTACTCACCGGGACATTCATCATGGGCAGTCTGGTCCACACTGACCGGCCCAGCATGAGGGTGGCCGGACATTTTCCCATGGTGGAGTGCGGTGTGTTTCGGTAGGCACATAGTATTTCATTTAGCGCTGTCTGGATACTCTTTCGAGTGAGCTCCGCCTGCTGAATGGCTTTCTTGACCGTGGCCATTAAGCGTTCAACCATTCCATGTGCCTGCGGCCAGAGCAAACTCGGCGAAGTCGTGGCTGTTGAATGGGGGCCCATTATCAGATTTTACCACTTGAGGAATGCCCCACGCAGCGAAGACTTCATCTAGAATTGGTATGGCACTGGAAGCTTTGGTGGATGTGCAGAGTTGTGCAATGGGGAATCTGGAATATTCGTCCATGATGACCAAGACATATTGTCCCGACTTGAACGGCCCAAAGAAATCAATGGCAATGTGTTGTCAGACGCCATCTGGCAGTGGAGACACTTGCAGCGGTGCAGGGGGATCTGGACGGCTCAGTAGCTGACACTGTGGGCTGTTCTTCAACATTGTTTGCCCCATTAGACCCAGTGTTGGAAACCAGACCCGCTCTCGAAGTGCTCTTTTCGTGGCTACTATGCCTCTGTGTCCTTCATGGGCTAGATTGATGACCCCGTGTCTTAGCTGTCTTGGAATCACAATCCGAGTGTCTCTTAGGATGAGACCATTTATCGCTATTGATAGTTCATCATGGACGTGTTTGAACGCGGACATCTCTTGGTCACCTTGTCCCTTGGTTTCAGAATGTCGCCAGCTATTGGTCTGTATGCGGCGTTTCACTTCCTGCAGGGTGACGCCTGACTGTATTGCCTCACAGATGGCTTCCAGCGGAACAGCAGGTGGTCTGGCCTGATCTACCACGAAATGGATGTATTCGTCCGCAATCGACTGTTTGGATTCCTGGTCCGGGTGGGGTGTCTGGACATGTAGTCGGCAGGGTTTGCAGCTTTCCCTGGCTTGTGTACAATGGTGTACGTGTATTCTTGTAACCTGAGGCCCCATCTCTCTATTCGTGCCAGCATTTTGGCTCGAGGGTTTCCAAAAATTGTGATCAGAGCTTGATGGTCAGTGACCAAAGTGAAATGTTTTCCGAAGATAAAAATGTGGAAATGTTCACAGGCCCATACCACAGCTAAACTCTCCTTTTCTGGCTGGGAGTATGCCTTCTCCGCATCTGTGAGACTCCTACTGGCATATGCTACGATGTGACGTTGATCTGTTGATCTTCATCTCTGTCATACTGTGCTAAAAAAGGCCCCTAGCCCCACAGGGCTGGCATCCACGGTTATTTCTGTCTTCTTTTTTGGGTTGAAGTAGGCCATGTTTTCAGCAGATTCCACTGCTTCCTTGATATCTCCGAAAGCACGTTCACATTGAGTGGACCACTGAAATGGCTGCCCCTGTTTGGTGAGAGTTCTCAGGGGGTGACTTATTGTGGCGTAGTCTTGTATGTACCTGGAGCAGTAGCTGGCCATGCCCAGGAACGAGCGCACATCGCCAACGTCACCTGGGGTCGGTGTATCATTTAGCGCCGCTACCTTTTCGGGGTCCGGCTTCATGCCATTTCCGGAGAAAACCTGGCCAAAGAATTTCAGTGTTGGCTTATGAAATTCACACTTGTCCTGATTGAGCGTATCTTGAGTGGTGGCTCCATATACTAGGATGTCATCACTATAGTTCAGTACATGGGGAACATGATGGATTGTTCTCCTGATTGCTTCCTGAAATAATTCCGCGGCTGAGGACACCCCAAAACTGAGTCTTTTGTACCTCAACAGCCCTAGATGTGTTGAGAATGTCGTGATGTATCGGGACCACTCATGCAACTCTAGTTGGTGGTATCCTTTGTTCAAGTCTAATTTTGAAAAAATGTTGGCTCCATTGAGTGACGTGATCATGTCACTGATGTGGGGGCCTGGGCGCCTCTCCCTCTCTATCGTGGTGTTAGGCACTCTCATGTCCACACATAGACGGACTCGGTCTGTCTCTCCTTTCTTTGGAACCACTACAACCGGGGAGACCCAGGGTGTTGGTCCATCAGTTCTCTCTATGATGTCAGCCTCGAGTAAGTCTTGGAGCTCCTTCTCCACGGCTTCTTGTAGATGAAATGGGATTTTCCGGTGGTGTTGTGCCACTGGTGTGACTTGTTTGTTGATGTGGAGTCTAATTTGGCAGTTTCTCATCTTCCCGAGACCTTGGAAAAGCATTGGGAACTTCTTAGTAATGTCTAGTTTGTCATCCACTTTGTATAGTATGTCCACCAGCTTTAGTCGTTCTGCGGTGGGCAGGCTCAGTAGGCAGTCCGCCTCAGGCCCATCAATGACGTGGATGTAGGCTTGGATGGTGCGATCTTGATATGATAGATCGCTCGTGAACTTTCCAAGACAGTGGAGTGGTTTCTTTGACATCCACGTATATACTCGCACGTGGGCATTGATCAATTTGGGAGGTGTCCTCATTCTTTGGTATTCCGCTACAGGTAAATAATTTAGCGATGCCCCACTGTCCAGCACAAACTTGGTGGGGTGGGAACCAATTCTAATGTCTAGCCGTGGATATTCCTTTAGACAATCAGGATCCGCCTCAAAACATATGTATTCATCACAGTCCTGTGAGATGGCTGATAGGGATCTTGACCCTCTTGATGACGACCGTCGAGATCGATGTGTTCGGCAGGAGTGACAGCTGGATTGTGACAACCCAGTGGATGAGTCTCGTCTATCCTGTACTGCTCTGACATGGTGACGGCTGCTTGAGGGACGATATTGCCTGGTACGTTCTCGTTGATCATCCTTGTGGGAAGTCCCACACATGCTTTCGAAATGGTTGTCTCAACCACACTTTCGGCATTGCTGGCCTAGTGCTGGGCATGTGTCTGCATGGGGAAATCATAGCCGCAGTTGTAGCACTTTAGTTGTCGTTCTGATCTTTTCTTGGTGCGACTCGTGCTTCTGCGCTGACGACTTGAAGGGTGGTACTGTTTTTTGGATCTGGAGGAGCGTGCTTGTGGTGGGGATAGTCCGTGCACTTGTTGAGACTGCATCCTGAATGCCTGCTCACGTTTCTCGCTTCTCCCAGCCTACATCTTCTTCGCATGCTCGTTTGCTTAATCATCAACTCTTGTAATTTCCTCAATCTCATCTATGGGGTAGCTTTTCTTGAGCAACTTGCGTCTCAAGGGCTCTGACAGAGAGCCTTCTATAATTCTCAATCGGAGGGCATCCTCCGTGGAAAAATTGTCAAAGTCACAATATCTTGCCAAGCGTCTCAGACGTGTGATGAAAACACTCATTCGCTCACCTTTCTCTTGTGATGCCAGGTAAATGTATATCGCTCGTAATCGACATTCCTTTTGTGCAGGAACTTGCGGTTGAGTGCTTCACAGACATTAGTGTATGAAGCAGCGGACTCAGCAGGTAATTCTTTTATGATCTGTCCAACTTCTTTGCCTACAAGATTCCTGAGAGCTATTAATTGCTGTCCAGCATCAGTTACATGGGACCCTTTCATGAAGTCCATGAAATCTTCTAGCCATTCTTTCCACCGCAAGCCCATACCCCCACCAGATTCAAGAGTGAGGGGCTCCGGAGGGCGCAGGAACGATACTCCCAACACACCCATGGGACCGGAGTCAGGTATCACTTAATCCCGTTCCTCCGACACTTACTGACACATACTTCTTGCACTCACCAGTGTTTGTTTACTTGTTTTCTTACACTCGCCAGTGCTTGTTTACTTTTTCAATGCACACACCAATGCTTGTTGGCTTGTTTTCATCGCAATCGTCAATGCTTGTTGACTTGCTTCTTGCACTCACCAGTGCTTGTTTACTTGTCTCTTACACTCGCCAATGCTTGTTTTCTTTTGGGCACCATGCATTTACCAGTGCTTGTTGGCTTTCAGGCTCTCTGCCTGACCCCAAGATGGCCCCCAAAGATCCCTGACAGGAGATTGGACGAACCGCCTGATTCCAAGATGGTCACCGCGAGAATCTCGTGTACAGCGAGATTTGGCCTTCTTTAGCCAGAGACACGGTGCTTTCACTGCATCTCCCTCTCACCGATCGTCGGTGCCAGTCATTACTCACCCTTTGCAGGATCACCAGGTGAGGCAGCCTTCATTAATAATTAATATATCGCCGCGTGGGCTCCCGGCGAGCACACAGATTTCGCGCTCTAACCCCAGGACGTGCCACACACACGTGCGGTGCAGCGGGGTGAGCTCCGGGCAAGTGAAACACACCTCCGGACAGCTGGGGTGGGCTCCCAGCGCGTGAGGACGCTCGCGCCGTGACTCAGCTACGACGCGGTCACCGTCCCACAATGCTGGATGCTTACACAACGGTTAAACTTCCAGGGACGTGCGCCGACAGAGTTAGCCGTCCTCCTCACGCCACAGGTTCATTGGCCACCTTCGTCGCCAGATGTAGTGTCCTTGCTCGCATAGATACACGGAAACAGGGTGTTATGTGGGAGCTCGTTTATTGCACGTCCATCTTCATCTTGGTTCATCGGCTAACCGCCGTCGCCAGTCCCTGGCTCCTCCCTATCCGTCTGCCCTCGGTCTCCTTCTGGCAGGTCCTAGTGCCCCGTGCGTGCGCGCCCATCATTACAATCAGCACCTAGACAGTGCTTAAGATGTGCTATCTTCCTTGCTGAAGTAAAAATATCAGCCCTTATTCAAACCCTTTTTGCCATTCTTCCCATGGTACCACAGGTTTCCCTGGGTCATGCAAAAATATTACCGGGGCTGATCAACTCTCCATAATACTGGTGTTGGATATTTCCTCTTAAATTCAGTGAAAATTCTTGGGGATTTTGAAACAGTTCCACTAAAGTTTGCCTGTTAACTATTCAAAATAGCTGCTTCAGTACTTATTTCACACACAATGCTAGCAATCGATCATTGCCATGCAGCCTAGATGTTTGAAACATGAGGCACGCACCTGTCACTAATCTTTTTGCGTACGCCCTTTAAAGGAGGAAGAGCTTTCCTCGCTTCACTACGCACTGGTTCCCGATCCAAGATGGCCTCCTTTCTGTCACTGTCCTGACGCTGTGCTTCATGTTCTGATTTGCTCTACCTCACGCTCCCATTTGCAAGTGTCCCCCCAAGTGAGCATCCCTGAGAAGGGACTCTTTCTCATGCATTGGCTCGCGCATGCACAATACATAAGGTATTTCTAAAAAAATCTTGAAAAAAGACTCACAGAAATCTCTGTCTAAATAAACACGCATGTCTCTGGAGACATGGACAGGCCACACAAAACTTGGGATTATAGAGTTCCTTCACCCGGGCAGTAAATGGCTTGAGACTCGTTGAGCCCACTCGTTGCCAGTGCAATAAGGCCATGTCCACAAGTCTAAGCTTGAGTGTACCTCCTAGGAGAGGCTCTGCAATGTAACTGACAAAACAGCTCATCATGGAATTCCATTTGAAAATGCAATTCCTAGAGCTGGTAATAAAGTAAGACACACATTATAACAGCATCTCTTCTGGAAGAAGGCAAAAAGCAATTAAAGGCCAGCCATAAAGTTATAATACTCTGGTGCGGACCAGAAGACCACACTGGTAGAGTTTCAACCTGGCCAGAACGTGTGGGTCCTGAAGGGAGTAGAGCCCTGGGTTCTCCAGGACAACTGGACTGCCCCATACAAATTAGAGGATATTAAGAAGTAGGCCATCTGCTTGGTAGATCTTCATACCCCTCGAAACCTCCTGAAATTGCTCCATGTAAACAGACTAAAGCCTCACTTTGAGAGGTCCAAAGTGAGCACACTCCTTGTGACAGATGAGGGAGTGGAAGAATAGAGTGAACCTCTCCCTGGCCACTTCTCTGCACAAGAACACGATGGACCAGTGGAGGGTGTCAACCTCTCTTGCACCCTGACCCCAGAACAGCTGAAGGACTGTTACCAGTTGCTGGGACAGTTTGCCTCACTGTTCTCACCACACCCCCGGACTCACTTATCTGTGCGTCCATGATGTTGACACTGTACACAGTCCACCTGTAAAGATGTTGGCATTAGGGGTGATCGAGCCCTCTAATAGTCCCTAGAACAGTGGGTCATTACAATATTAAATACACAATTACAAGCACCGGAATAAGATCCTGGAGAAAAGAACTACATCTGGCTGAAAATGGCCATAGGGCTGAGACCTACCAGCTCTCATTTATTTATTTACTTATAATATTGGTAATGTGTGATATTCGCTGCCTTTCAACTACTTACCACAAAAATTTTCTGGCAACTGACCTATGTCAAGAGAGGGGTTGGGAGCCGTGACATCTGTTTTTTTCAGCCAATACTGCTAGTCATCATGCGGTTTTATGTGTCCCATCTTAAGAATGGTTATTCAAGTGCACGTAGGCTTCATACTGTTAGGATGAAAACAGCGATGGTTTAAAATCACTTTTATGACTTTGTGCATTAATTCCATAATATTTACACTGCCACTGTTACTGCTGAATGACAACACTGGTATAAATGGAACAGAAAAAATAATATTGGTTCAAACTCAAAGTGTTGCTAGTAATTAACCTGCAAACCTTTTGTCTCGAATCAGACCTGCTGAATTGCTGTTTCAGGCTTGCTTTTGTTACCAGGCAACATAAACCGTGTCAACAATGCACACCCCATTCTCAGCTCTGACAGTTTTTCACGCAGCATGGACAACCAAACTAACCCAAGGCTATATGACTTTGAAAGGTTTCTGGCTGGAAAGGACTCGGGCTTTTAGTCTGCCAAATGTACTCTGTGAGGAAAACGCTGAAGGGTTATCGACTTGAAATGCAGGAGTAGACTCAAGAAAGGTATGCGCGTGCTTGTATATCGTCGATAATACCTTCGCATTTGTCCATTTGGTCCGATTTTTACTTTCGGTTTCAGTTTCTTCTAGTAAAGAACGTGGATTCACGTGCCACCTCTTGCTCCGCACTGAACTCACAGGGACACGTATTAGCTGTAGGAATCCGATATGGTCACGCGCAATGTAATGCTTGCAGTGGTTAATTTGTAAAAAAAAAATACCGGGGCTTTCGTCAGGAGGCAGCTACCATCAGACAGTTTTTCCTACTAGCGTCGCCTAAAACAGAACAAACTGTGAAAGTCAGAGCCAGAGCTGCCGATTTCGAAGCAGGGGGACCAGGCTCGAGTCTCGGCCTGAGCACAACATCCTGTGATTCTAGGCAAATCTCTTAATCTCTCTTTGCCTCCCATAAATAAATTAGTCCATAACTGGTGCTCATGAAAAGTGCCAGTGCTGAGCACCGGATAACACCAGCTCAAATTAGATTTACAATGAAAGTGACTCTGTGCATTCCGCAATCCATTTGCCTGCGCCGCACTGAGTCACTTTCAAAGCACAGGGATGCAACATATTTACAAGGATATGTTGCATCTCTGTGCTTCACCCTGTGCTGGAGCACAAGCTGCTGCCATGCGCCGGCAAAGGGGAATTTTCCTGCAAAAAAACAATCACTACAGACATTTTCTTCTTATTCAATCTGTGCTGTAGAATGCAGCATGCATTGAAAGAGGAAACAACGAGGAGAAAGGAAATCTCCTCGTTGCTCCTCCCTATGCCTCCCCTGGTGAGGCCTAGCATTCAGACGCATTTCCAGATTTAGGATTCCTTGTAAATCTGGAAATGTGTCTGGTTCCATGAGTGTTGGTTGGAAAGACCCACAGCAACACCCATAGAACGCCCTTTCCATGCAAAGTGCTGCCTGTAAAGGGGCCGTATTTACAAGGACAGGAAAAGTCACGCAGGGTGGCTTTTCCTGTCCTTGTAAATATGGAGCAGGAAAATACGCCACCAGTAGATCACAAAAAGTGACGTACTAGTGGCGCAGTGAGGTGGTAAATCTGCCCCTGAATGCTAGCAACTGCAGAACAGATTTACAAGCCTCTTGCGCCACCAGTACGTCACTATTTGTGACATACTGTTGGCGTATTTTACTGCTCCATATTTACAAAGAGAGGACAAGTTGTGGATCAGGGGTCAATTTAGCCTTAACTACAAGATACCTTCGGTGGAACCCTAGTTAGTCCGATAGTTCTGGAGGAAATCAAGGTGCTGCAACCACCACTGAATGAATTACAATTTATTGTATTGATTACATTTTTCACCAACTTTTCTGAATTACATGGATTGCACTTGTGCAGGTTAAATTTGCTGAAACATTTTTTCCAACATTTGGCGTGAATAACCAATGCAAAATACCTTTAATGCATTGGGCCAGTCGGTGCAAGTGTAATTTTTAGGTCTTGTCTACGCAGCGCACATGCGCTGCTTAGGAGGGCCTTTAGCCGTTGCTCTGCTCATTTTTAAGCACACACTCATGCTTGTGGCGGTATCCACCTTGCGGGAGCGAGAAGGGGCGCGCCACAAGCACAAGTGCAGTGCCTAAAAATGAGCAGACTGCTTTCAAGTGCGTGTGCCTCTCTCCTCGCCCACACGTTTTTTTTACTTGTGCTGCGTTTTAGCTATTTACCTGAGCTTTGTTTATTTGGTTTTGCCATCTGCCAATGGAGCCTGTTCCACACTGATAGATTTTCGAGGTAAACATTTTTTTAAAGACTTGAAATGAGAGCTCCTCATGCGGCAGGACGTGGTGCTCGGCATCTTATGAAATCACAGCGCCTTCTATGCTGCGGCATTTTTAGCACTGCATACTTAACTACTCAGGGTATGATGATAGGATTGGCAGATCTATTCCAGCCATCAAGACCAGCAGATCTCCCCGTAGCTCGTGAGATTTTGCTTAAGGACTGCTTGTGTGGGCTCCAGTTTGTTCTTAATTTCTGCAAAAAGGTGAACCATAAAGCTTTTGGTATGGGTGTCTGTCACCAGGGATGGTCACTCTGGGCTGGTATTGGGCAGGTTATCTCATCTATGCTGAATCATCACTGTGTCTTAGTTGGTGTGCTTGGTTTCTCCTATCTCTTCCTCCACGTTGCGGAAATGGAGGGGTTGTCTTAAGTAATTATGCCTCCCCCTAGTGTGCAGCGCTGCCCCTAGTGCACTGTGGCCTCACACATAAAAAAAATCCGTGAGGACTCGTGCGGGCAGCAGTGCCAGCGTAGACTCAGAGACACAAACAGCCCGCCGCAGAACTGAAGACCCATACCGCTGCAGCCAAACACCCAGCCGATCCTATCGGCCTCAGCATGGACATTCCTGCAGCCTCAGTGACACCCCCTCTAGATCCCGCCTCCTTCAGTTGCCCCTGCCCGACAGCCAGCTACTCCCAGCCAACTAAACTGCCCATCCTAACTGCGAGACACTGACCTGCTATCTCTCTATGCTGGAAACGGCACTCATGTTTTCCAGCCTACCTTCGAGCATTTGTTGGTGTCGGGCTTAACTCTGGGAACATGTAGTGGGGGTATGCCGGCCCCGCCTCTCCTGCATGTGTTCACTGGCCTCTCGTCGTACCCTGTCAGGGGTGGCAGTCACACCCCCCACATCTCCCAGGAGTGCTTATGAGATTTATCCACGCAGCTCTTCCAGCCCTCGTCACCCCTACTGCCCTACCTTCTTAATGAAACACACGTCACTAAGATAGGGTTTGATTGCAGAAAAGCCCTGCTCGATAACACCTCCCACCATATAAATTCCATTCAATCCTGGGAGTGCATTGTGTTGTACACACCACCACAAAGAAAGAAAAGTGTTGTCCGTTGTTCTGCCACTTGCTCCCATACAAAAGAGCGTGTTTAAAATGACACTGGTAAATAAATTGCTGTTCCTCACCTGGCATGTTGCTTGCAGTGAGTGAAAATACCGATGTTCGGATTGACACCAGAAAGGCAAATAAAAGGAAATTACTAATATCCGGAATGCGCCCCTAGTCTTACTTATGTGACAGTTTAGGGGAATCATAATTTAAACAAGCATTAGCATAGGCAATAGGTCTCACTTTCGGAAGTTATTCGACACAACATCACTGGTGCATCAACATTAACTGTTGCATGGTTAAACATTTATAAGGTCCCAAAGGCGAAACCTATTGGCTATGCCAATGCTTGTTATACTTGTCAGGATGTTCAAATGTTGATGTAAAATTGTACCAGTTTCCTACATTTGTTGCAGCCACTAACAAACATACATTCATTCTGCAGTTCACAAGAGGAATATTGTAGTCCAGCTGGCTGTGCAATCTTGGAAACCGTCTCATATATAGACATATCATGTCCATAAAGTGGACGGTTCACCCACATAGAACAATTAGGTTCATGCTCTGTATGGTGGGCAGAACATGAATATGCTCACAATCCGTGATGAAAAAATCTGTCGACAGCAAAACCCGGTAATTGTGATGGCTGTTGTGGCTAGAGTACCAAAGGTGCACATCACACTCTCTCTTATTTTAAGTGGCATGCTTGGGAAGTGGGGTGCGGCACTACACTGCCTCTTTTAACTCCGCTCTATTGGAATGCAGATGGAAATGACAGTACCCTTAGAGTGAATGGGCAAGCAGACTATTGATTTTCTCCGTGTCCGTCAAAATATAGTTGAAAAAACTTAAGAAACACAAATATTGTATTTTAAATATAGCTCCGAATCGTAGAGATAAGTCTATCGTTTCTTTAATGTTTTTTATTCTTTTTGCTAAAATATTGTTGCTTATTATACTGTTGTAATTTATAGCATTTGATTACGCATATCAGTGCATATTTTTGTTTTGATATATATATATATTTATATTTAATAGCTTTTATTTTTTGTATAACATTTTTAGGAGTGGGATATTTGATTTATAGGGGAATAGATTTGGGTAGTAGTTTTTATCTTAAGTTTAATATTTACAATTGTATTTGTTATAATTTGTTAAAAAATTATTTTTTGAGATATACATTCTTTTTCTAGTTCTGTACAATGTATAGTAGTATTAAATGTAACACATGTGTTCATATTGTTTTTTTATAACAAATTCCAAAAGGCTTATTTTTGGCTTATATTTGATCAAATTTGTTTTGTTGCTTAATATTATAATCTTTTTATAGTAATTTAAATAATTGAACTTAACTTTCTTAATGTATTGGCTCTTATTTAAGGTGTTTTTCTCCTTTTGTATATTGGGAGATTTACAGTTATGGTATTTAATTGTATATGTTTTCAAAAAAAGTTTTTTAATTGTAAAGTTTTTCTAAAAGTAAGGATTACACTTATTAATATTTTATTTATTGTAAACCATTTGATAGTTGGCTCATTTAACCTATTTTCATTTTGTCAGGTTTTTGGGGTAATTGAAATGTATTTCTATAAAGTACTTTTTTTAGTATAATGTATATTATACACTTACAGTATCAGTTCATTTTTAATATTAAAAGTGTATCATTTCACTTAAAGTCTTTAAGTTTGGACTGGAAATAGTAAATTCTATGCCCCAATGGTAAAAGGTCTCCCAACCCCAAAGTTTAACACTTTTAACAATGTGGTAAGGTTTGGAGTGAGCATATTAAAGTGGATCCAGCCGTTCCCAAAGTCCAACACTTTCCTCAGCGTCGTTAAGTTTGGAGTTAGAATAGTTATTCTGAACACCCCAAAGCCCAACAATTTACAAAATGTGAATAAAGTTAGAGAGGGAATAGTAAAGTTAGAGTGGGAATAGTTAATTTGAACCTCACTGAGTCCAAAACATTTCCCAATGTGGCTAGGTTTGGAGTGGGAATAGTAAACTCTAACTCCCTGAAGTTTAACACTTTCCCCAACGTGATACAGTTTGCAGTGGGAATAGTATATCTGAACCCTACAAAGCCCATCACTTTTACCATTGTGGATAAATAAGGTGTTAGAAATTTAAATTGGATCTCCCCAATGTCCAACACTTTTTCCTAATGCGGTTAGCTTGGAATGGAAAGAGCAAATCTCAAACCTTCAAAGTTCAACACTTTCCCCAATGTATCCACAATCTCAACGGAGGACTCCTAGCTCTGCACCTCATGCTAGTTCTGACAAATCCTTGTCCTGCGCAATACTTCCCAGTGCCAGCCATTGTGTGATGCATCTGTGCTCCAGATCCAGACAGATTACTATAAATGGGGGAGCGCCAGGCAAGGAAGTCCAGTAGACTTAATGTAGTATCAAAAAAATCCTTTATTCCAAATTGGTATTTTATATGAAAGTTCAATAGTAAGCAATTCTCAGCCAATACGCTTTGTTCCCTCAAGGGGTACTTTATCAGGGCTTATAAAGTCATCAGATGATATCTGAAAGTGTAGTGGCCCATTCACAATTCTCTCCAGTATATTGCACTGGAAACCATTGGAGTTCTCACAGTCATAAGACCTGCAGATTGTGAACCGCAAAACCGCAAGTCCAGCTCACAACCGCACGTCCAGCCAAACTCCAGTTTGGCTGGACGTGCGGTTTTGCAGTTCAGAACATGCAGTTCTTATTATGCCTGTGAGAACTCCAATGGTACCAAGGGGCTGTGACCAGAGAGGACCAGTGTGGACTGCAGCATGTATTATGCCACCCTCGGAGATCCCTCAACTTAACATGCACACACTGCCATTGCAGGTTGAGCGTTTTGGTGCAGACCAAACTGAAGAGTCAACATGGCACACAGCCCTGTGTTGAAAAATAGCTTGTGCATCGTGATGTACCAAGTTCAGGCTGCCTTGCTAAGTAATAATTGCTGAATGTCAACACTCGTAATCTATTTATTAATCAATTTATTTTTCATTTTCCACTGAATCTGTTCTTGTATGATAAACCAGTCAAATTCCTAACTTTGAATGAACTAGAAATGCCCATCTAGGCATCTTTCATTAGCACATGGAATGCCCTGTTCATCATAAGTAATTGTACAGCTGTCCACCCAATGCATTTCGGGCATTAATTCCTTTCATCAGGGGTAACTAAAATAAAGGGAAAGCTCATCAAAAATAGTAAAGGACCCGATCAAACACCTACAAAAGTTATCTGTGATACATGCAATCATGTATCACAGTTTTCTTTTGTAGATGTTTATTGGGTGACATATAGTTGTGCTAATTGGGCACACCACACATCGGGTCGGCACGCACATTTTTGCCTTAGAGCATACTAAAATGTTGTCAAGATTGATTAAACTTGGAGTGCATTCCATCACTACTTTTGGCATGACACATCCCTGTGTGCCATGCCTACCAACACTCACTGTGGCATGGGTAAGTCACCTCTCTCGCAGGCCTCAAAGCCGTAAGGCAGGGCGCACCATCCAGCAGGTGAGGGCATAGCTGCAAAAGCAATATGCCCTTACAGTGTCTGTGCCATTCACAGACATTGTAAGTGCAGTGAAGACATATTAAGCACATTGGCTGGTAGTCTGTCATTACAAACTCCACAGCTCCATGATGGCTTTACTGAAAGCTAGAACGTTGGGTACCAAACTTCTCAGGATAATAAACACACACTGAAGCCAGTGTAGGATTTATTATAAAATGCAATCGGTGGGCTTCTTAGAGATGCCTTCTGACAAAACAAATAACTTCTAGTGCATTGGCTGACTGCCAGCCACCACCAGCCAGATTTCTGACCTCATGGGATGGATGCCTTTGTGCTCTCGGAGGTCAGAAACAAAGCCTGATTTGGGTGGAGGTGCCTATCACTTCCCCCTGCCAGGAACAGCAACACTTGGCGGTGAGCCTCAAAGGCTCTCACCTTGTGATGAGCTTATTTGGGCCACTCCAACTAGTGGAGATACCTACTCTTCTGTCCAAGCCCAACCTTTTGCGTAAAAATTAATAAGCCAAGTAGGAGTCTCCACCTTAGCCTGGTACTAACACTTGGGTCACGAGGAGCTGAGGTGAACCCTTCTCTTAGAAATTATCCATCTTGAATTGGAGAGTTAGGCCCAATAGGAACAGGGATGTGTACCCTGTGAGACGTTGGCCTGGTATATGATGTCCAGTATTCTAGTGGGCACCTTGCACCAGTCCAATCGACCCTTATTGTTGGTAGGTTGTAAAGTCAACCTTATAGAAAGCTATCCTAGTGGTAGTTGTGGAGAGCAGCCTTCAGGCTAAGACTTACAGGCGAGTTAAGCAAACTGTTTTACCATTTATAATCTCTTGAATGATCAAAAGCAAGCACACCACACAAGGTATATATATGTATTTATTCTAAACACAACCCCTCTGGACTCTTTATGAGGTCAGAGGTGAAAGTACAATACAAGGAACTTAATTAGCATGCGATAAGTTGCACAGTATACGCTATGCCCTAGGGGCCTCACAAACCATATACTAAAATAGTGGTATAAGAACCACGTGAGAGTTAGAAAGCAGGAATAGGGCCTGTAGAACCGCTGGGGCTACCTATAACCACCTACGGTTAGAATGCAGGAGGCCCATGGGGAACGCGTGCAGTGTCTAAAAACAGCTGCGGATTACTATTGACTTTCTATGGAGAACGAACAAGTTACAATTTTAAAGATAAAGGACATTTAGAGGTGAACTACGATGGAACGCTTTTAGACTTAGACACTTCGAGAGTCAAGACCCACGGGAGCACAGGAGTACTCGAGTTACCTCATCCACGGAAGCCGGGTGCATAGGTGTCTTTTGGTATCGGGTTTCGTCATCGATTCCAATGGAGAGCTGCGAAGAAATGCTGCAGGTGACCAGAGGAAAAGTGTCTGGGTGGATCCAAGGGTGGAACGGAGATCTGAAGAACCTGAAAGCAGAGGGGACAGAGTCTGGGTCACTAGCCAGTGACCAGGATGGCCAGAAGATGCCAACCGATGTCGGGTGATTTCAGGTGAAAGAGGTGAAGCTTGACTCTTCAGCCACAAGGTCCAGAAGGCGTCGACGACGACCAGGAGCTGGATTCGAGCTGTCCCACGAAGGATCTAGTTGACTGCGGTGTCGGAATCCGGATTGGACCTAACAAGCCTTGGCAACAGCAATCCATGCAAGATGACAAGATTGTCCTTTGGACCCAAGAGGGCTCTTCCCACAACAGGTGCTGTATTGGTTCTAAAGGGGTATAGCTTCTGGGTACCTGGTGGCATGATCCACTACCACCAGGATAAACCTGTGCCCAGAGGCTGTCTGAGGATCCATTGGTCCAAAAATATCAATCCCCACTCTTTCAAAGGGAACCCCCACCACAGGTAGTGGTATAAGGGGGGCCTTTGTAGTGGCACCTGCTTTGCCACTGGCTTGGTAGGTTACACAGGAGCGACAACACTTCTTTGTGTTTTCTGACATGTGGGGCCAGTGAAAGTGAGGGACAAGCCTGTCCCAAGTCTTGTTCTGGCCAAGATGTCCTGCAGGAGAAATATCATGGGATAGTGTTAAAAGGAAGCCCCTGAAAGCCAAAGGTATGACCAACCTCCTGGAAGCACCAGGCCTGGGGTCTCTACCCTCTGAATACAGGAGACCTTCAACCCAATAAACTTTATGGGTGCCACTAGCATTTCCTGCAGCCTCAGCAGCAGCTTGCTGTCTGAGGGGTTCAAGAGAATGGCAGTCCTACTGTGCCTGTCTCAGATCTTCCCTGGAAGGGCCCCCTGTCCAAAGAAACTCAACCTGAGCACGTTCAAGTTCTTCTAGGACAGTTCCTTCTTCAGGCTCACAATCAGCTTCCTCAGAAGACTGATCCTCACTCTGAGGCAGGAGGAAGGCACTGCCTTAACTCTACTGCTCTTTTTCCTGGGAGGCAACTGGTCCAATATTCCAGAATCCAGTGCATGTTCAGTGTTAGACTTTTTTACCTGTGACCTAGTCACTGCAAGGACATATGCTGAGATTCCTAACATTTCTGCATGAGTCCTAAACTCCACTTCAGACCTGACTGAAGTCTCTAGGCCATTGCCAAGCAAACATTCTACAGGGAGGTCTGAACTAACAACAACCTTCTTAAGGCCAGTTACCCCTCCCCAGGAGAAATTAACTGCCATAGTATGTGTGGTAGTGACATTGCTAGCATTGGTCACTTGGTAGGTTTCACCAAGTATGATCTGTCTAGGGTCCCCAAAGTCAGGTATCACCATTGTGACACTGGAACATGTGTCCCCCTAGACCTGAACCTTTTTCTCATTGACTAAAGGAGTTTGTCTGTACTTGCCTAGGTTACTGGGACTCACGGAGGAGGACATATACATGCCTCCATGACAGATCAAAACAGCTTGATTTGGTATTCTGACTAGGCCAGAATCCATCTCAGTTCCCAGAGTAACCCCAACTACACCCTTCTGTGGAGAACCACCACTTGGAGCTGAACTAGGGGGAACAGTTGCCTTAGGGGCAATGGTGGTTGGAGCTGTCTCCTTTTTTTGTGCACTCACTAGTCCAGTGAGTTTTATTCCTACAAAAGTTGTACCATGGTTTCTTTGAACCTTCTTTCTTTTTGGATTGTGGACCCCCACCATTAGAAGCTTTTTGGGGACCTTGTGAAGACTTCTGGTCTTTACCTTTCTCCCCACCCTTTTGGTCTTGCTTCTTCTGGTCATCACCTTGGTTCTGTACCTTATGCTTCACCCTGGTTCTGACCCATTTGTCTGCCTTCTTACCCAATTCTTGGGGAGAGGTCAGATCAGAGTCAACCAAGTGCTGATGCGACAACAGGTTCTGACAATTACTAAGAATCTGTTCTCTCATGATTAGATTATACAATCCTGTATAGTCACACACTTTACTACCCCATAACCAGCCCTCCAGAGCCTTCGTAGCACAATCTACAAAGTCAGTCCAGTCCTGAGTCTGTGTCTTCTGGGTATCGCTGAACTGCAACCTATACTGCTCAGTGGTTAGGCCAAACACATCTATTAGAGCACTCTTCAGGACTTTGTAAACATCAGCATCCTCTACTCTGACGGTGAGGAGCTTGTCTCTACCTTTGTCTGCAAAGAAGAGCCATACGATTGCTGCCCACTGCTCCTGGGGTACCTTCTGTACTTTGTAGGCCCTTTCCAGTGCAGTGATCTATTTGTGGATGTCATCTCCAGTCTGATAGGGAGGGACAATTTTGTTTAGGTTTCTATGGTCATAAGACCTATTCCTACAACTAAGGATATTGCTGCCACCAGAGGATTCTAGCCCCATCTTCTTTTTCTCTTTCTCAAGAGCTAGGGTCTCCTTTTCTAAGGCAATCTCTTGCCTCCTGATCCTGAGCTTGACTTCTCTCATTATAGCTTCATGTTCCCTCTTCTCAGGATAAGTTATTCTCCTATGAGATGAGGCAGAAGACCCTATTGATGAAGTAGAATGGTTAGTTTCCACTGAAGGTGATCGTTGCCTTCTCGGTATACCATCAGGTCTATGTGGGGGGGATGGAGGGAGGCCATTTTGGCCCACTTCATCTCCAGGCAGCCCTGTTTCTCCCAGGTGTGGTGTACACCTACTTACACTACTTGGTATCCTACTAGAACCTCTCTAGAAGTTGTAGTCAGGGTGTGCTAAGCCCTTACCACCTACAACTTCTAAGTTCTGTAGAGATTATGTATTATAAGCTTGATTTATATGTACCTACTGGTACCTTAATGTGATTTTTCAAATGAGATTCTCAAGATTATTTGGTAAAACAATGCAAGCTGTAATCCCACACGCTGCACACCAATGTGAGAAGTTGGCCTGGGATATAATGTCCACTATTCTAGTGGGCACTTTGCACCAGTCCAATCAACCCTTGGACTTCACACCTCTCACATATTTATCCAGTGTTCTCTGCGGACAAGCAGGAAAGCACCTGTGTCCAATGAGGTACAGGGCAGAACCCCAGAGCTTTACAACTTCTTCCAAAGTGTGGCATAGTTTTGTCCCAGAAAACACTATTCTCTCAAAATCCATAAAGCCTGAAATTTCATTAGCTAAGCAAGAGCTAACTAAACCAAACTCAGACTATGGCTTAGTTCCATAAACTCCCCCCACTCACATTCCTTTCTTAAGCCTCCCATCTGTCAGAGAGAGGGTGTGGCCAGACTGACTAGCTTGATTGACCTGTTCTTCCTTTGAAGCTGATGCTTTATGGCCCAACCCCCTGCTATGGCATTCCAGTGCCCCAAAAAGCTCTCCCCATCAGATAGACTCTGCCCGGCCAGGCCACTTATCACTTAGTCAAGGCTGCCTGGCTAATCCCCTCAAGGCTGACCAATCAGGGAAGTATGCTAGAGGCTGGATTTTAGTTTACAGAAAAAAGGTCTTATAACTTCTTTCCTCAATCAATCAAGCAGGGGTTTATATAGCGCAGCAACTCACCCGTAAGGGTCTCAAGGTGCTATGGGGTACTGCTGATCCGTCTGGGCGCATAGGTTCAGTCAAAGAGCCAGGTCTTGAGAACCTTCCTGTATTGGGTTAGCAATGGGGATTGCCTGAGGTGGAGAAGGATCTTCCACCGGCTCTGGTCTTGTGGATCTGTGGGACGGTGGCCTGAGCCTGTTGGGCTGAGCGAAGGTGTCTGGTGGGTACGTTGAATGAGAGGCAGTGGTTCAAATATACTGGTTCTGTGTCATGGAAGGCTTTGTAGGCATGTGTGAGGACAAGCATAAGTTATGATAAATTCAGCCATGCCAAATTGCTGGATTTATTAACACCATTATGTTACGCCTTTTAATTACATTTTTACACTCTTGCAATAGTTATGCATCCGTAACCTATTAGCATGTTGCCTATGAGGCCAACTATCTTCAAGGGGAATAAATAAAATGTACAATTTCTTCCTCACCTTCCTTCTATAAAGCCCCAGCTCATATACACAGGACCCCCACCACTGGAATACTTAGAGGAGACCTGATGGGTTCTTAACATGCAAAAATGATTTTGGGGGATCACTGAAATTATATCGAGCACGAGGCAAGATGGCGGCGTCAGGCTAGACGCCGGTTGCTGCTCTGAACGGGTCAGCCGAGCATGCCATAAATCAACCCAGAGTCTTATACCCGATTATGAGGAAATGAATGGAAAACACTGCGATGAGTGTGCCAATAGCCCCGAGAGATATGGACATCAATTTGCGATCTATGCAGCCAAATGAGCTTGAAGTCGTACCTGTCACGGCTTCACTTTCCACAAGAACGCTTTCACTGCTCTCCTCTGCGATTGGATTTGCCGTCCTCCGCCTGCTGATCGGTAATCACCGATCTGTGTGTACACTGCGCTCCTTGTGCTGGCTCTTCCGGTCAGACTTTGCAGACTCTGCAGATACCCTCAACCTGGCGAGTCCCGCGACCGATACGGAACGCCTGAAACCTGTTACCGGCAGCAGCTCACTAACCCCGTCAGCATCAATGGCCCCGAAGAATGCGGCCGCGGTGGCGGCTAAGACAAGGGCTGCACGTCAGGCGCTGATGCGAGATCAGGAGACAAGCAAGACAAGTAAGCAGCAGCAGCGTGGTGCTACAAGTGGGGGAGTGCAAGGAGTGCAAGGAGTGCAAGGAACAGGAATGCGCACTGAGACAGCTGACACTGCAGTGGTGGCAGAGAAGACAGTGGGAAAAACGCCAGCCCGGAGGGGAAGCCTTTCAATTAAAACACCACTAGCGTCCCTATCAGCAAAAAGTGCTACAATAAGTTCTCCAACAGTTGCTACATTGTTTCGCGCCGCCAGTCAAAGAACAGTGGCAAAAGAGGCACAGCAGATCACTGAGAAGCAACTAGTGACTGCCCCTATGGAGGATGGTGGTGTGTCTATATGCCTCGCAGCTTCAGGCCAGGCTGAGGGGGGTGCAGTACCAGGTCGGATGGGGGCAGAGAATGCCTCAGTAATGCTATCGGTGCAAGTTTTTGAGACAGAGACTGAGACTGCGACTGTGCCCAGCAGCGCGCCCGAAAAATCCGGTAGTGTTAGCGGGCAGGTAAGCCATCTTACCCCTTCTACCCCTTCTATCTCTGCGCCTCCTAAATTCGGCGCTAGCGTTCAGCTGGGCACTGATAATGAGGACGCGCATAACACTGACTCAGTGGATAAAAGTATTCTAGCTAACCAAGAGGGGGGCAGTAATAACATCCGCAATGTCACTATCAAACCTGCACTAAAGACTATTAGCATACATGGTGATCAGCGGGGGGCTACAATTCTCCCCACTTTACACCCCGAGAGCAATCGGAACGACGGGGTTGAGCGGACTAACCAAGGCCCTGCCGCAGACCCTCGAAGTACCACGGGGATGCAAGCAGGCCTCTTGCCTGAGAGTTTAACAGTCGATGCTCAACCAAACTCATTCGCCGACTTAAATCACGAGTCACAAGCTGGGATCAGCAACCCCCCCGAGAGTGGGGCAGGGAGCGAGAACTTACAAATCTCAGAGGCACTACATCCTGACATGGTAGCACCACAATCTAGCTCCAGAATAGATGTACACCCCGCTGATGCTACCGAGGCTCTCGAGACCGATAAGGACATAACTGATTTTTACTCTTTATCCGAGGACATCAGCTGGTCAGGCGATACGGATGAACTAGAGGATGTGCAAGATCCAGAGAATGATTCAGGTTCTAACTCAAGCTCGGATGCTGAACTCAACCTACCAAAGGAGCAACGCGACAAAAAAAGAACTATATTAAAAAAGAAAAAAACTGGGCATCACGGCGCAAATGATTTATCATGGGACTATACTCCAACAGCCCTAGCATTAAACCAGAGCCATACTCTTGATTCAAGACCTCAAAGATCATCCTCGGAGCAAAATCTAAACAAGGAAACTCTCGAGGCTTCAGGAACCACATTAACTCAAGTAATGGAGACAGTCCTGCAGGCCATAGCATCACACCGAGAGGAAACTTCTAAAGACAGTCGCAAAGCCCGAGCAGGCCTACAAAAGGTTCAAGGAGTGGTCCGCAAACTTTCTAAAACCATGGGCGCATTTACAGAGAGGTTAAACGACATTGAGGATCGCATTGTGGTCAATGAGACAGAAGCCACAGCTACAAACGAACGACTTGAAACCACCGAAGCACAGGTTCATGACATCAGATGGAAGCTAGAAGATTACGAAAATAGATTGCGCAGGAACAATCTTCGAGTGCTGGGAATTCCAGAAAAAATGGAAGGTGAGGACTGCCGCACCTTTATAATACAACTATTTCGTGATACTCTTCCTGAACTAAACACCTGGGACTGGGGTTATGAGGTGCAGAGAGCTCATAGGGTACCTTTAACTTTAAAATCCACGGCACCTACGGGTAAATACCCACGTGCAGTCCTAGTCTACTTTGGAAACTTCCTGCTTCGTCAGGCCATTGCGGAGAAAGTCACTCCTGATAAACATCGTAAAAAGGATTTAATATCGTACTTCGTGCGTCCCGATTTCTGCCACTGGACTGTCGAAAGGAGGTGGCGACTCCGGCAACTCATCAAACCCTTCCAAGAGAAGAAAGCTGTAGTATATTTGAACAATCCAGCAAAACTAAAAGTAATATATATGGGGCAGACTACATTTTTTACATCGGAGGTCAGAGCTAAGGAATACTTAGACAGTCTATGAGAAAACAACTGTTCGCACCTGTGAGTAGGGTGGGGAGGTATTTTGATGTAGGCACGAGATAGAAACAGAATTAGGCTACTAGTTACCGGTCTCACAAGTAGCCTGATACATCAGAATACAAACTGCGTAGCTGATAGTAAGAAAAACAAGAATTAAGAATTAAGAAATCGAACAGATGTCATCCAGAATTTTCAATTATTGATCTTTTCACTCTTCTACACTTTTCTTCTATTTTCTGACCCTTATCTGACCCTTATCTTTTCTATTTTTATTATGTTGTGCAAAGTATGTTTTCTCCATTTATAACTTTCTTCCCGTTTTAGGTAATTGTCATTTCCTGTACACTGTAAATGCATGTCACGCTAGTCCTGAACAGAGCAGGCTAATCCATCACCGCAGACTCTGATGGAGTCTCACTGCCAGGTTCGGGAAGGTAAGGGGTGGGGAGGGTGGAGTGGAGAAGGGAGGGTGGAGGGTGGGAATCTGGGTGCACCGGGTGCACTTGGGCTAGGGGGGGGGGGGACAACAAAAAAATATAAAATGAGCAAACTGATACGTATGACAGAACGTTGGCTAATGAACCTCGATGTAAAAATAATACAATTAAATGGGTAGACTAAACATAGGATGTTGGAATGTGGCAGGTTTAAACGACAGAGGAAAGAGGGCCCAATTTTCTCAAATAATGGCTTATAGCTCTTGTGACATCATTTGCATACAAGAAACCCATATACCAATAGGGGAGATTAACAAATTAAAAATACCTGGCTACCATATTTTAATTACAACAACTCAAACTTCAAGAACTAGGGGAGTCACTCTGCTTGCAAGAACAAGATTTGGTAGCCCGCTACGTAAAAAAGCTGACGACCATGGACGATGGGCCATTGTCCAACTAGATGTGGGCATTACAATATGCTCTGTTTATGGCCCTAATCTTGATGACCCCACATTATTTGTTGAATTGGAATCAGAACTGGCATCATGGCCAAGCACCTTGATCGTGTGTGGCGACTTTAATTTAACGGTTAACCAGACCCAGGCCCTTCAGAACCATTATACATACTCCGGACGGAAGCCCAGGGTGTTCAGAGCAGTTCTAAATCTAATTCAGACCCATAATCTTCAGGATTTATGGTTGTTAAAAAAGGGTAAAGACCCAGGTTACACCTTCTTCTCTTATCCACACCGGAAGTATGTTCGCATAGATTATTTCTTTGCAACACCTGATATTGCTCTGAATGCCCTGATCTTTAAAGATCCAAAGACAATTTCTGACCATAATTCGATTTTCATTACAGTGGAAATATCTGGGTACAATCGAGCCCACACACAGTGGTCATTCGATAGGAAACTACTAGCCAACCAAGAGTACATAACTTATATAACCCAATGGACGAAAGAATTTTTTGACGCAAACCGATATAGTGCCTCACGATTCATCGTTTGGGACAGCTATAAGGCCGCATTAAGGGGGGAAACTGCCACATTTGTCGCCACTCGCAAGAAAGAACGGATGAAAATTCATAACCAACTGATAAACGATTTGACACAACTAGAATACAAACATGCAATCCAAACACAACGTGGCGAACAGGCTGAGTATACCCTAAGAAAGATCCTAGTGCTTAAGGCAGAATTAAATAATGAGTTGGCTGTTAAAGCCGCCGAAACTGTCCAAGCTTATCGAAACAAATCATACGAGGTAGGCGAAAATGTCGGGAAACACCTAGCTTTAAAAACACGACAGACTCAATCCTATAATACAATACAAAGTATTGAACATTGTGGGCATAATTACACCACCCAGAAAGAAATCGCTAATTGCTTCAAGGAATATTACCAAAAGCTATATCAGAATGAAGATGAACACACGGCCTATGAGATTAATGAGTTTCTAGTCAACTGGCATAGCGAAACTAATATGTTACAACCCGCTGACGATAACGTAAGGAATGAATTAGAGAAAGAGATCACTAGAACAGAGGTGGAGTTGGCAATAGCAGAACTAGCCGCAGGGAAGGCTGCTGGGCCCGATAGGATACCCCTAGACCTATATAAGATACTAGGTAATATAATAATCCCATTCCTTCATGACTTATTCTTAGGTATCCAATGGCATGGAAAATCCCCAGAGTCATGGAAACAAACAAACATATCAGTCTTCAGGAAAAAGGATAAACCCCCTGAGTTAACAACGTCATACAGACCAATCTCTCTGATCAATTCAGATTCTAAAACCTACGCGAAGATTTTAGCCAACCGACTTAGTAAGCACATAGAACAACTAGTGTCTCCTTGGCAACATGGGTTCATACCAGGCAAAAGCACCACCGATCACATACGCCGAGTACTAACACTGTTTGACATAATGAAGATAGAGAATGGTCAAATGTCCCTGGTCCTATTAGACGCCGAAAAGGCATTTGACCGGGTCTCCTGGCAGTATTTATGGGAGCTTTTAGCCCTTAACAACATAGGCCCAGGGTTTATAAAATCAGTAAAAGCCCTATACTCAGAACCTAAAGCTAAAATCCTGACCGGAGGCTGCGAGTCCGAAAGTATAACTATCCAGAGAGGGACAAGACAAGGGTGTCCGTGTTCTCCACTCTTATTTTCATTATACATCAACCCATTAATTATCAAACTTCTAACATCACCAGCAATAATTCCAGTAAAAACAAGTATATATAATACCAAAATACTCGCCTATGCTGATGACATAGCGATTCTAACCACCAACCCTATCGAGGCTATAGATGAAATAGAAGCAGTCACTCGAACATTCGGTCTGTATTCAGGCTACTCATTAAATCGAGATAAAACGATGGTAGTCTGTACTGATAACACCCCATACACAGGCCAATATAAAGTAGCAAATGCGAAGTACTTAGGGGTCACCATCTCACCTAATACTAATGACATCATTACTCTAAATTATGACCCCCTAGTGGCTAAAATTAAAAAAGATCTCCTTAGAGTAAACAACCTTCATCTATCCATAATCGGTAGAACCAACTATATCAAAATGACAATCTTTCCAAAACTGTTATATCTATTTCGAGCAATCCCTTTTTTAATCGATAATATCTATATGAAGAAGATAGATCAAGCAATAACATCATTTATTTGGAACTATGGGAAGACAAGAAGGGCAATAACCAAATTGGTGTTGCCAACAGCCCGTGGCGGATTAGCAGTGCCAAATCTAACTTATTACATGTGGGCTGCCATCTTACAACAGATGGCCTTTTTAATCACATCTAAAAAATCAGTCCATAACAGATCTTTGCATAATATCCCTTCTATCTACGAACTCACATTGGGAAATACAGCACGAGGATTACTGTTAAGGCAAATCGAGCCGTCATATTATAAAAAGATTAAATTTAAGATAGTCACAGACGCATATAAAATCTGGACCAGAGCTACAAAAATACTCTCAATACCCAAACATACCAATTATACACCCTTATGGCATAGCTTCATAGTCCCTCAGTATCTCAATGATAACATTACTAAGCGATGGGAAAAATTAGGTATTGTCACTATTGGTGATTTTCTAAACTCAGATGGTAGTACAACATTTGACGAATTGCGTCTTAAATATCAGATTCGCCCCGCAGACTACCTTAAATTTATTCAAATTTATACATCATTAAGACAATATATTACAAATACCGAGCTACAGTCGCCATCGCTACTAAATTTGATGCAAAAATTTTCAGTTAGAATTAGCGATATATATGGGATCCTTATAAATAACCATCCGGACGATCTCGATAGAATAGAAGATAGCTGGGCTAACAAATTAAACAATCCTAACGTGGACATAGATATGGTGCTACAATTATCCTCTAAGGTCATTCTGGCCAGTAATCTAAAAGCCCAAATCTATAAAACGGTATGCAATTTATATTACACACCATTTAAATTATTCTCATGGGGTAAGGCTAGCCACGATAAATGCCCTAGATGCGCGCTTGGCCCCGCAAATTTAATACACATGTTCTACGACTGTCCGAAACTTAAACAACTAAAAGAAAGTATAGGTAAATACTGGACCGAGATTTTTGGTCGGGAGATTCAAACTTCACCAACCCTGTTTATACTAGGCTTTGATAGCTCCCTGGAATTTAACAACTCAGAAATCTATACGATCTTTCTATCTACCGCTATATATAGAATTATCTTAGCAGCCCGTTGGAAGGATACAGAGGCCCCCACATTTCAGGGATGGATAAATAGACTCCTGGCTATATACAAACAAGAAATGGCGATATACAAAACCAGAGGGAAAAAATCAAGAGCTAAAGGGGACTTGATCTGGGCCTCCGTAGCTAACTGGTATGAACAACAAAGGGTCTGACTACAAAGCTATTTAAACTAGCCAGAAATATCTTTCACCTCTATTAAGAGGCGTAGGGTTGGAAAATGAGGTTATATATCAGATGTGTATTGCTATTCTGTTTTAGGTTTACCTTTTATGTATTTGTCACATATCTACAACATCCAAATTGTAATGTTCATTCACAATTGTTTTTGTATTTAACGTTTTACGTTCAGCCTTGTCTCTCCTTCTCATTGTTGTATATCTAAAGAATGCTCAATAAAAAATTAAAAAAAAAAAAAGAAATTATATCGAGCACAAAAATATCGAGATACAAAAATATCGAGGAAAAAATATCGAGGGACAAAATATCGACTGGCTATCTTCAAACAGGTAAGTACTAAAATATCGACTCCAAAATATCGAGTTACAAAAATATAGACTGTCAAAATATAGTTTTTTTAAATGTCTTTAAATTAAGTTAAAACTAATATAATAATAAATATATTTAATATAAACATAGTTAAAATTATTAAATAAATGTAATATTGATAAATAATTAATGTTAATTAAAAAAAATATAACTAAAATAATACATATATATATATATAAAATAATATTATTAAATAAACATATATAATATTTTTACCGTAGCATAGCAAAATGGTTAAAATTTATTGTAACAACTCCACTGAGTTCAACAGTAGCAAAAGCGTTGGATAGCGTAGGGGTAAAATTTACTATTCCCACTCCAGTGGGTGCAACAGTAGGGAACGCGTTGGATAGCTTTGGGGTAAAAATTACTATTCCCACTCCAGTGGGTGCAACAGTAGGGAAAGCGCTAGATAGCGTAGGGGTTAAAATTACTATTCCCACTCCAGTGGGTGCAACAGTAGGGAAAGCGTTGGATAGCATAGGGCGTAAATTACTATTCCCACTCCAGTGGGTGCAACAGTAGGGAAAACGTTGGATAGCGTAGGGGTAAAAATTACTATTCCCACTCTAAAGAGTGCAACAGTAGGGAAATTGCTGGATAGCGTAGGGGTTAAAATTACTATTCCCACTCCAGTGGGTGCAACACTAGGGAAAGGGCTGGATAGCGTAGGGGTTAAAATTACTATTCCCACTCCAGTGGGTGCAACAGTAGGGAAAGCGCTGGATAGAGTAGGGGTTAAAATTACTATTCCCACTCCAGTGGGTGCAACAGTAGGGAAAGCGCTGGATAGCGTAGGGGTTAAAATTACTATTCCCACTCCAGTGGGTGCAACATTAGGGAAAACGCTGGATAGCGTAGCGGTAAAAATTACTATTCCCACTCCAGTGGGTGCAACAGTAGGGAAAGCGCTGTATAGCGTATGGGTAAAGATTACTATTCCCACTCCAATTGGTGCAACAGTAGGGAAAGTGTTGGATAGCGTAGGGGTAAAAAAATACTATTCCCACTCCAAAGAGTGCAACAGTAGGGAAAGCGCTGGATAGCGTAGGGGTTAAAATTACTATTCCCACTCCAGTGGGTGCCACAGTAGGGAAAGGGCTGGATAGCGTAGGGGTTAAAATTACTATTCCCACTCCAGTGGGTGCAACAGTAGGGAAAGCGCTGGATAGAATAGGGGTTAAAATTACTATTCCCACTCCAGTGGGTGCAACAGTAGGGAAAGCGCTGGATAGCGTAGGGGTTAAAATTACTATTCCCACTCCAGTGGGTGCAACATTAGGGAAAGCGCTGGATAGCGTAGGGGTAAAAATTACTATTCCCACTCCAGTGGGTGCAACAGTAGGGAAAAAGCTGTATAGCGTATGGGTAAAGATTACTATTCCCACTCCAATGGGTGCACCAGTAGGGAAAGCGTTGGATAGCGTAGGGGTAAAAAATACTATTCCCACTCCAAAGAGTGTAACAGTAGGGAAAGCGCTGGATAGCGTAGGGGTTAAAATTACTATTCCCACTCCAGTGGGTGCCACAGTAGGGAAAGCGCTGGATAGCGTAGGGGTTAAAATGACTATTCCCACTCCAGTGGGTGCAACAGTAGGGAAAGCGCTGGATAGCGTAGGAGTTAAAATTACTATTCCCACTCCAGTGGGTGCCACAGTAGGGAAAGCGCTGGATAGCGTAGGGGTTAAAATTACTATTCCCACTCCAGTGGGTGCAACAGTAGGGAAAGCGCTGGATAGCGTAGGGGTTACAATTACTATTCCCACTCCAGTGGGTGCAACAGTAGGGAAAGCGCTGGATAGCGTAGGGGTAAAGATTACTATTCCCATTCCAGTGGGTGCAACAGTAGGGAAAGCGTTGGATAGCGTAGGGGTTAAAATTACTATTCCCACTCCAGTGGGTGCAACAGTAGGGAAAGCATTGGATAGCGTAGGGGAAAAAATTACTATTCCCACTCCAGTGAGTGCAACAGTAGAAAAAGTAAAAACTTCATAAATAAATATAATTTATAGAAATATTATTACCAAATAAATGTAATTTCCTATACCAATTACTTTTATTTACCAATTAAAATTTAATTAATGGACAATTATTAATTAATTAACAATTATTATTAATTTACATAATTCATTATTTATAATTAAATTGCTTCCCACCCTATTCCCCTATAAACCCACAACCCACTACAGAAAATAATTTACTAAAAATTAATGATTTATCAATTAATCAATTAATATTAATTACCAATTATATTTTAATTAATTACCAATTAATTATTATTAAAAAAGTATTATTAATTTACATAATTATTTAATTATAATTAAATTACTTCCCACCCTATTCCCCTATAAACCCACAACCCGCTACAGAAAATAATTTACTAAAAATTAATTATTTATCAATTAATCAATTATTATTAATTATCAATTATATTTTTATTAATTACCAATTAATAATTAATTAACAAGTCTTATTAATTTACATAATTAATTAATTATATTTAAATTACTTCCCACCCTATTCCCCTATAAACCCACAACCCGCTACAAAAAAGAATTTACTAAAAATTAATTATTTATCAATTAATCAATTATGATTAATTACCAATTATATTTTAATTAATTACTTATTAATAATTAATTAACAATTATTATTAATTTACATAATTAATTAATTATATTTAAATTACTTCCCACCCTATTCCCCTATAAACCCACAACCCGCTACAGATTTATATTACACAATTATTACAAATTATTAAAAATTTACCTTATTTTCGATATTTTTTTAGTCTATATTCTATCTAGTCGATATTATGTCTAGTCTATATTTTTGATTCGATATTTTGGCTATTAATATCGATATAACTCGATATTTTTGTAGTCTATATTATGTCTAGTCGATATTTTGTCTAGTCTATATTTTTTCCTCGATATTATGTCCAGTCGATATTTTGGAATCGATATTATGTCTGTGTACCGATTTTGGGTATTATATCACAGTGCTCACGGAATTAGTAGTTTTCCTACCCTAGGGAAAAATAAAATGGGCTTCTTTCACTCACCAGGGTTTATAAAACCTCTTTCAAAGGGATTCTGCTTGTAGTTCCATGATCCCCCACCCCTGGAACACTTAGGGGAGACTCGGGGTTACCTACAATGTACAAATAAGGTAGATTATCACTTAATACCACCAAAGCTGAGTTTGCAGTGAATGGCACTATAGCAGTGACACAGGGCTGCATTTAAAAGGACCTCAGGGTCTAATCAGTGCACACATTCAAGTGCATTCAAGTGCAACAAAGGCTGCTGCTTCTAAACTGCCATACACTATTGTTAGACCTGGGATCATTGGCCCGGGACTCCCTTCCTCTTCTCGCTTCTTAGGTTTTATGTTGGCTGGATTTAGATGCTCTGGGCGCTCTCCCACTGCTAATCCTTGCCACAGCGTGAATGCTCCCTGTGTAAAGATGACTGTATGAATTAGGATAACCATAATTGGCTCATTTGGTTTACCTGCCAGTCCCTAGTATAAGTGCACTCTGTGTGCCCAGGGATGGTAGACCCAATACTGCTGATGGGCCTGCTGCGCTGATTTGCGCTACCCACAGAAGCAACTTTTAAAGTATGTTTCAGACCTGCCATTAAGGAGTTTACCGGCAGTCTAGAACTGCCTTTGTAACTTTGAGGTGCACCTACGTCCCAGTCCCTGCACCTTCCCTTCGCACCATGTAAGACACCACTATGGCAGGGTGCGTTGTCAGTGACAGGAAGAACATGCCTACGTCTTTGTAGCATGTTCTAATACTGAGTTAACCTCCATTTCACTGTTTACTATTGGGAGGTTATCCGTTCTCAAAGGCCAGAATGGGCAGGCTGAGTAATATATTCTATAATCCTACCTGCCCCCAGGAACCTGATAGGAAATTCGAATTTGATATTTTTAAGCTCAGGACATTAAGATACATCTTTTAGTAAGGATCATTAGCATATCCGGTGTTTGAAAATGCCTCTTCCAGAAATAAGGTATTTTCTTGCCTAAGCTTTCCTGTAAGCTTTGCTAGTATGTGTATTGGCCATCTGGTTTTGGATCTGCAGGGCCAGCTGGGTCAGACCTGGCTGGAGAGAGAGATCGGCATTCAGAGCATGGGGAGGGGTGACTCTTTGATCTCAGCAGGGCCGTGCCTGGCCAGGTGAATGATGGCTCCACCTCCCACTGGCATCTGATAGCAGAGCCCCTGATTCTCAAAGGGCCAGATGTTGGTTCATAAACCAAGGGCTCCCTGACCCCACAGAACTGGTTCCGGCTGGATTCAGTGATTTGTGACTTTAGAGAACAAAGACTTTTTAGGTATATAACGCTGCTCTGAAACCTTTTTCAAGTGTGCTCCTTCTGGATGTCAATACAAAACTCTCTCCGAGTGTACAGAGGAAAGGACTTTGAAACTTTCACCAAGCTTGCTGAAACAACTACCTGAGGGCTTGAATTCAGAGCGCCTCCTGCTGACGTCTCAGGGACATTAGACTTCACCCCGGCAGCCATCTGAATTCCTGTGCAAGGGATTCTACCTGCAGGTGAGGCACCCATCGAGTAATTCGGAGTTCTACTGTGAGGAACGCGGACTGGTAACCCTTGTTAACTCTGTGTGGGCCGCCGCAGCTAAGAGAGAGCTGCTGCCGCTGAGAGCACGCCTTAATTTGAACCTTCGGAACCTTCACTGAATCTGTGTGGGCTGCCGCAGTTAATAGAGAGAGCTGTGGCCGCTGAGTGCCCGCCGTTGTGCCAGCCTGGTCGAGTTCATCTTTTGTCCTGTGAGCCGCTGCAGCTAAGAGAGAGCTGCTGCCACTGAGTGCCTGCACTGGTGTCAGCTGTGCATAATTTGTGATTTGTCCTGTGGGCCGCCACAGCTAAGAGCGAACTGCTGCTGCTGAGAGCCCGCACCTTTGCCAACTGTGCATCATCATGATTTGTCCTGTGGGCCGCCGCAGCTAAGAGAGAGCTGCTGCCGCTGGGTGCCCTCACTTTGCCAACTTTGCATTATCGTGATTTGTCCTGTGGGCTGCCTCAGCTAAGAGAGAGCTGCTGCCACTGTGTGCTCGCACCTTTGCCAACTATGCATCCTCGTGATTTGTCCTGTGAGACGCCGCAGCTAAGAGAGAGCTGCTGCCGCCAAGTGCTCGCACCTTTGTCAACTTTGCATCATCGTGAGTCGTCCTGTGGGCCACCGCAGCTAAGAGAGAGCTGCTACCGCTGTGAGCCCACCACGGAGCTGCACGTCGAGAGTCCTCGCCACCACCACCCTGGGCCGCAGCAGCCGGGTGCTGCTGCCGCTGAGAGCTCGCCTGTCCCCGAGTGCCCGAGTCATTGTGAGTGCATGCTGCGGACCACTGCAGCCAAGAGTTGTGGTCGCTGCGAGTCCGCATGTCACCGTCTCTCTTTGAGAAGCTGCGTGCTGTGTCCCCTTCCAACGGCAGGTATCTGGTGCGCAATGGGTCACTTAGACCCAGGCCTTCTGCTCAGTCAGTGTCACATTCTGGTGAATACGTTATTGCATTTTTAAGTCCATACTGATTTATATGCATTGTGGCTTGCTAAAACGCTTTTAGAGTCTTGTGTTAAACCCTAGATAAAGGTACTATTTTTCTATACCTACTCGAGTTGTGTCCTTTTGTGGTGTAGTTACTGCCTTGTTGTGCATGGTTATAAACGCTTCACACACTGCCTCTGAGATAGAACTAACTGCTCATGCTACGTTACCACAGGGTTGAGCATGGGTTAACAAAGGGGGTAGCCCACTTGCCCTGACTTAGGAAGAAGGGTCCCTATTTGGATATTGGCGCCAGCTATTGCCAACTAGAGACCCCCATTTCTACAGCGGTGAGGATCAGGACTTTCATTTATGATCCACGTACAATAACTGGTAGACGCCACTAGTGAGTGCAGACCAAAGAGCAGTCACACACGTTTCTTTTCTCTCTTCAAATTTTTTCTGGTTTGTTGTTCAAGTATTGCATTGTTGATTGCAGCCATGAGTACTGCTAAAATGGGAAGGCCAACCTCCAATGCTTCGGAGGATCTTACGTTTGAGGAGGAAAGATTAGATACCTATTGTGAGAAGTTGGCCTGGTATATGATGTTCACTATTCTAGTGAACACCTTGCACCAGTCTCAACAACCCTTATGGTGATGGTTGTAAGTCAACCTTATAGACCAGCTATCCTAGTGGTAGCGTGGACAGAACAGTCTTAGGCTATAAGAATCTTGAGGGCGTGTAAAGCCAGCTGTTTTACCATATGTAACCCTTTGAATATCAAATGAAAGGACACCACACAGGATATATATAAAATATATATGTATTTATTTACTAACACACTCCTATGAACTCTTTATGAGGTCAGAGGCAAGAGCACATAACAAGTTACTCTTAGAAATACTTTAAATAGCACAATTTACAGTTAGGCCCTAGGCATGGCTTGGCAGTTCGGGCTGGACTGTTCCCATGAGGCACAGGGTCAGGCTGATTTGCATATAGCCATGTCTGAACTGGGGTGGCAGAGTGGGCTAAAGAACAGTGATGGATCAAACCCAGATCTTTTGACTGGGTGTGAGTGTTTGATTGGGTCAGATGCTCCGTCCATCACCACCCCCTTTTGTACCACCTTTCAGAGGTTGGCTGGAAGACTTCAGTCTACCTGGATGACATTGCGGTGTGTAGCTCCTCTTGGGAGAACCACCTGCGCCACCTCTGGGAGGTATTGATGGCGCTGCGGAAGGCAGGCCTCACAATCAAAGCCAGTAAGTGCTAGATTGGGCAGGGCTCTGTAGTGTATTTGGGGCCCCAGGTGGGGAGCGGCCTGGTGGTGCCCCTTCAGCCCAAAATTTAAACTATCCTGGGGTGGAAATCCCCCAAGACTCAGACGCAGGTGAGAGCCTTCTTAGGACTTACGGGGTACTACAGGAGGTTTGTCAAGGGATATGGCAACATTGTTGCACCCTTGACTGAACTGACTACTAAGAAGCAGGCAAAATTTCCAAGTCAAAGCTGCAGCGTTGAAAAACAAGCGATGCGTCACTACTGAGACCCTGGGGATCTTCTCCTCTTGCAGCCCCTCAATGGGATGGCTCTGCGACGACATTTGCGGCGATGTGATGCGGTCTGCAAGCAAGTGGTGCCGCGATCTCACCCAGCGACGACAGGCTCTGCGACAATTCTAGCAACGTTGGTAATCTTCCCGCACCGGAGCGATGCGTTCCGCAGGCGAAGGATGCGTCGGTTCCTGCAGCGGCAACAGGCGCTGCGATGATCTCGATCTTCGCGGCGGAGGGAATTTCCTTGCACTGTCGGGGATGCACTCCGCAAGCAAGCGATGCGTGAAAATATGCAGATTGTCTTAGTTTCTCCTTGTCCAGCTTCCCAAACAACAGGTACAATTTCCAGAGGTACCACAACTGGACCGAGCATTTTAGGAAGGACTGAACTCTCTCAGTAGAGTTCAGGGGGAAGCTGGGGGTGAAGTCCTTTTGTTCCTGGGACTTTTTGACAGGGAGCTAACTCTGCTCAGGCCCTTGGAGATCTCTTCAAGCAAGGGGACACAGCACAAAGCAAAGTCCTTCCCACTTCTTGGCAGCAAACCAACTGCAGGTCAGCCCACAAACATACAGCAGGACAGTCCTTCCTCTTCAGTCTTCCAGCTTTCTCCTTGGCAGAGGTGCCTTCTTCATTCCAGGATGATCTAGAGTTCAGTGGTGTGGGGTCCTGTACTTATACCCCAGAAAGTCTTTGTTCCCTTTGTGCAGGAGGGCTCTGAGCCTGGCCAAACCAGTTCTGGAGCACTCTGTTTACATGACTCCTTCTTTCCTTTCACAGTGCAGTGCAGAAACATAAGACGCTCCGCAGGAGGAGGAGCCAGCATTGTGGAGGGAAAGCACAGCCCTGGAGCACTTTGTTGACATGATTCTTTCTCTCCTTTCACAGTGCAGGGCAGAGACATCAGACGTACCACAGGGGGTGGAGCCAGCACTGTGGGGGCAGGCACAGTCCTATTCAGGTCCCAGGTGCAACTCCTCCCTCCCATCTAGATTCAGCTCTCTCTATTCACCACTGAGCGGACTCATTCAGTTTCCTGGGATCTCCCAGCCCTGTCACTCACAAACCAGACAGTCAATTCACAAACAGCCAAAGGCACACAGAAAGTTGAAACAAGAAAGCAGCCACTTTCTAAAAGTGCCGCTTTCAAACTCAGGATTTAAAAACCATCCTTCCTAAAAGATGTGTTATTAAATTCTGAGTTCAGGGATACCAGACTTCAATATTCTATCTTGCTCCTATGGGAAGATATGCAGGTAAACATTATACACTGCATTCCTCATTATAGCCTATGGGCAAGATGGCCTTTCAATAGTGAAAAACGGAAATGGCTGTAATTCACTACCAGAACATGTCGCACACACTTGTACATGCTCTACCTTTCACATACATTGCACCCTGCCCAGGGGGGTACTGAGGGCATTCTATATAGGTGTCCAATGTGTACAGAAAGGCAAGGGTTAGGCCTGCCCAGTGTGGACACTGGTCAGGGCAGTATGACAGTTAGCAACTGCACCCAGGCACCGCGGTGGCAGGCCTGAGACACCATTTTAGGGCTACTCATGTGGGTGGCACAATCAGTGCTGCTGGCCCACTAGTAGCATTTGAATCACCTGCCCTGGCACACTCAGTGCACTTTACTAGGGACTTCCTGGTAACACACATATGCCAATTGTGGATAACTGAGCACAATAACAATTTACCTAGAGAGCATATGCACTTTAGCACTGATCAGCAGTGGTAAACTGCTATTGCCAACAACCACAGGTCAGAAAAAACAAGGGAGGAAGAAGCAAAAAGTTTAGGGATAGCCCTGCAAAAAGGGCAATTTCCAACATCCAAACAGACACCTCAGAGCATGGTATAGGGGCTGTTCTGTCACAGATCAATGAGGAGGGACCAGACCAACCGGTAGCCTTCCTAAGCAGGAGGTTACTTCCCCGGCAATAGAGGTGGAGTGCAATTGAGCTTGAGGCATTTACTGTGGTCAGAGCACTGAAGAAGCTGAGACCATACCTGTTTGGGACTCACTTTTGGGTTCAGACAGACCACTGGCCCCTTAGATGGTTGATGCATATGAGGGGTGAGAATCCCAAGTTGTTCAGGTTGTCCATTTCCCTACAGGGTCTGGATTTCACAATGGAACACTGCCCTGGTACAGAACATGCCAATGCTGATGGTCTGTCCAGATTTTTCCTCCTTAGTGATGAGAACTCCAAAGGGGATGGTTAGTTCCTCTCACATTTCAGCTGGTGGGGACGCTTGTTAGACTTGGCATCATTAGCACGGGTCTCCCTTCCTCTTTTCGCTTCCTATCTTTAATATTGTCTGGATTTAGTTGCTCTGGCCGCTGTGCCACTGCTAATCAGTGCCACAGCACTAATGTTCCCAGTGTAAATATGACTGTATGAATTGGGATAACCATAATTGGCTCATTTGGTTTACCTGCCAGTCCCTAGTATAAGTGCACTCTGTGTGCCCAGGGATGGTAGACCCAATACTGCTGATGGGCCTGCTGCGCTGATTTGCGCTACCCACAGAAGCAACTTTTAAAGTATGTTTCAGACCTGCCATTACAGAGTCTACCGACAGTCCAGAACTGCCTTTGTAACTGTGAGGTGCACCCACTTCCCAGTCCCTGCATCTTCCCTTCGCACCATGTAAGACACCCCTATGGCAGGGTGCGTTGTCAGTGACAGGAAGAACATGCCTACGTCTGTGTAGCATGTTCTAATAGCGAGTTACCCTCCATTTCACTATTTACTATTGTGAGGTTAATCGCTCTCATAGGCCAGAATGGGCAGGCTGAGTATCACATTCCATAATCCTACCTGCCCCCAGGAACCTGATAGGAAATTCAAATTTGATATGTTTAAGCTCAGGACATTGAGATATATCTTTTAGTAAGGATCATTTGTATATTCCGTGTTCGAAAATGCCTCTTCCAGAAACTAGGAATTTTCTTGCCTAAGCTGTCCTGTAGACTTTGCTAGTATATGTATTGGCCGTCTGGTTTTGGAGCAACAGGGCCAGCTGGGTCAGACCTGGCTGGAGAGAGAGATTGACATTCAGAGCTTGGGGAGGGTTGACTCTTTGATCTGATCAGGGCCGTGCCTGGCAATGTGAATGATGGCTCCACCTCCCACTGGGCGTCTGATAGCAGACCCCTGATTCTCAAAGGGCAGGATGTCGCCTCGTAAACCAACTGCTCCCCGACCACACCCAACTGGTTCTGGCTGGATTCAGTGATTTGTGACTGTAGAGAACAAAGACTTTTTAGGTATATAACGCTGTTCTTTTTCAAGTGTGTTCCTTCTGGATGTCAAGACGAAACTCTGTCCGAGTGAACAGCGGAAAGGACTTTGAAACTTTCACCAAGCTTGCTGAAGAACCTACCCCAGGGCATAAATTGAGAGTGCCTCCTGCTAAAGTCTCAGGGACATTAGACTTCACGCCGTCAGCCGTCTGAATTCCTGTGCGAGGGATTCTACTTGCAGGTAAGGCCCCTGTCGAGTAATCAGGAGCCTCTAGTTCTACTGCGAGGAACACGGACTGGTAACCCTTGTAAACTCTGTGTGGGCCACCGCAGCTAAGAGAGAGCTGCTGCTGCTGAGTGCCCGCCTTAATTTGAACCTTCAGAACCTTTGCTGAATCTGTGTGGGCCTCCGAAGTTAAAAGAGAGCAGTAGCAGCTGAGTGCCCACTGTTGTGTCAGCCTGGTCGAGATCATCTTTTGTCCTGTGGGCCGCCGCAGCTAAGACAGAGCTGCTGCTGCTGAGTGCCCACACTGGTGTCAGCTGTGCATCATCGTGATTTGTCCTGTGGGCCGCCGCAGCTAAGAGAGAGCTGCTGCCGCTGAGTGCCCACACCTTTGCCAACTTTGCATCCTCGTGATTTGTCTTTTGGGCCGCCGCAGGTAAGAGAGAGCTTCTGCTGCTGAGTGCCCGCACCTTTGTCAACTGTGCATCATCCTGAGTCATCCTGTGGGCCGCCCCAGCTAAGAGAGAGCTGCTACTGCTGTGAGCCCACCACGGAGCTGCACGACGAGAGTCATCACCACCACCAGCCCGGGCCGCTGCAGCCACGTGCTGCTGCCGCTGAGAGCCCGCCTGTCCCCGAGTGCCCGAGTGATTGTGAGTGCACGCTGAGGATCACTGCAGCCAAGAGCTGTGGTCACTGGGGGTCTGACTATCACCATCTCTGCTTCTTCGAGAAGCTGCATGCTGTGTCCCCTTCACATGGCAGGTATCTGGTGTGCAACGGGTCGTGTAGACCAAGGCCTTGAACTCAGTCAGTGCCACGTTCTGGTGTGTACGTTATTGCATTTTTAAGTCATACTGATTTACGTGCATTGTGGCATGCTAAAACGCTTTGAGAGTCTTGTGTTAAACCTTAGATAAAGATACTATTTTTCTATACCTACTTGAGTTGTGTCCTTTTGTAGTGTAGTAATTTCAGCTTGCTCTATGAGCAGGTCAGTGCTGCTCATAAAACCGGCTACCCTCAGTATATTGTTGATTATAGTTGTTAATGCATCGTTTTATTTGTGTTAGCATTTCATTGTAAGTTACACTTCATTGATTAAAAGAAGATACACTAATAGAATGTCTATATTTTGATGCTGACCATGTATTATATATATTTGACTGAATAGCAAAGAGCGTGACTTAAAAATGCCATCCATCCTACATGTGTTACAATGATTTCACAATATTAGGAGGGCAACCTAATTTCCTTGTGCACCTTTGCCTTTCTAATTCGAATTGCACGTATTTGTAATCACTCTTTAGTTTTCAATTACTTTCCATATCTTGATTTTCAATTCATTTCCAGACGGTCGTGTCTTTTTTCCATAAAGTTATTGTTATTCAGGATCCTTTTCTATCACACTTAAAACAAACCAGCCAATGCGTTTCATCAGTTATAGGGACTTCATCAGGGCTTAAACTATTTTTTTGTAAAAAAACATGTAATCAATACTTTTCACATAAAAGTTTCTAAGTTTTTCGATTTCTGTGTGTAATTGTTCATCTAATAAAAAAATACTTCCATTTCAAGGAGTGTATCGATCACAATTTCTGTATCGACTTCTGTCAGGTTTACACACTAATATATACACACCTTCCCAAAAAAATTAATAAATATGTAGATTCCTTTAACTCAAAGACACCAACTTTTTAAAGTGTTGTTGCAGTTACCAAGTGTGGAATTCCAAACTAACACCTCTAGTACTCCTCAAATGCGCATAGAAGAAGATCACTCATTTACTTACAATTTGATCTATCCTCCTCCTCAAAATTCTTTTTTTCTGATTCTGCTGGGGGCTTCAGGTGTGCAGATTTCCACACCCCTTTTCACAATCTCTTCTTGCTTCTCTTAACTTCTCCTAGCCTTCAGAGATTAGTGTATGATATATTATTAGCGGTTGGAGGAATGGGTTATTGGGAAGACTTATTTTCCGTTTAGTTTAGGATCAATTGGCTCTAGGTAAATGTTACACTGGGGTGTGGACAGCAAATTTGAGTAACATATGGCAGAAGGCGCTTGGAGCGCTTTATTCACTGGGCACGCTGAGACCAGTCTTTGGGGTTCCAGCTTACAACCTGAGATGGCCTGCGGTAACCAAGTCACTCAATGGCACTTCTGTTTTGGCAGGCAAGGAAGCTGGCTCCTGCTTCCTTGCCTACCTTGCCTGCTTCCTTGCAAGTACAAGTCACACTGACCTAACACTAGCTGTCCCCTCACACTGCGAGGAGCCCACGCCTAAAGCAATCACTCCACGAACCTTCTGCCTGATTGTCTGCTGCTTTTTGCTAGCTCGTGTTGCCCTCTTCTTCCCAACTCATGGACTCCCAGACTCCGAGGTGGTGATCTGTGGCTGGCCGGTGCCTACTTGCCAACTGTGCCTCATTGCTCCCGTTTCATTAGGTTTGAAGTACCACTTTGCCACAAATGAGCTCCACCAAACTGCTTTTCCAAGATTCACCCTCTGTACTCCATGTATTCCACACTAACCTCAGCACCCAAAACAGCACCGAAGGATGGGATAGGATAGAATCTTTTAGAATGATGATTTGATTGTTTCTATTATCTGGAATTTCACACTGCCTAAGTTGGAACCCGGTACATGGTACATGAGCCGGCCAGATCAGTGAATGTCATCACAAGCACTTGCAAAACACCTTAATAATAAGCAGACAACCATGTTATTGTGTCTCACTCTCCATAAATCAATGACATTGATGGACAGGGAGTAGACTGAACTTGTATTTTTTCTAACAGAATCCAATTCCTATACCATGAAAACCTTCAGGGAATCCCATGTTATTTTATATCAAATTTGCCTTCAAATGTTTCTAAATTGTCACAAGCTATGCAAAATTTTAAAGATTTCTCTCTTTCTGAAGAACTATTTGTCGTTAAAACCTTTGAACAGAAATTATATGATACGCGTGAACATATAAGCAAGTTGTTAGCCTGGATAGCCAAAGCTAATAGTAGCATAATAACACAAATTTTGATCTAGAGGCCAATTTAACTATGCATTGATATGACCTCATACAAATGGTCTTTCTCAATCACTATAAATCTGTATAACAGTTACCAGAAGGAACTACTCAAGAGGAATTCCAAGTATCTGAAAAAAGGAAGATTCCTGAATTATCAGAAGATCAACAAAAGGAATTGGATACGCCCAACTCAGTTTTGGAGATTACGAAGGTTTTAGATGAATTAGCAAAAGCTAACAGCATTGACGGTATTCTTGTTAAGGTTTACAAATAGTTGTTCCCTCAGTTACAAGTTAATCTTAGGCTACTGATTGCTGACTGTTAGCTTTTTACCAAACTAATGGCTAATCGTGTCATGCTGATTGTTGGAAATGGGATCCCTGACTGGCCAGGGCTTTCGCCAAAGTCAGTCAGAGACCACCACTCCCAAGTCAGGGCAAGGGAGTTACACGCCAAGATAACCCCTGCTCACCCTCTAGGTGACGTGGCGCGAGCAGCAAGGCTAAACTTGGAGGCGATGTAAGTTAAGTATTTGCGCACGCACCCCAGCAACAACACCCAGGGCCCACCACAAAGGAAACTCCACACAAGGTTATATAAAAATAGCCTTTGTATTATAAGAAACATACATTAGATAAGACACACATCTTGTTACACTGTGCCAGAGGCACGGGCAGAATTTACAAGGGATAATGTACAGGACAGGGCCACCTGGACCAAGGGTATGCACTTTTAGAACTTAGCACTTGTAGAATGTAAAATCACTGTAGCACACAATAAAAAAATAGAGCACACAACCAGTAATCACTGGTAACAGGACCTCACTAGCACCACCTGTACTAGGGAGAAAACAACCACCTACATATCACAATACCTGTAGGGGTGTAAGAACATAACACATGATGCAATGCATACATTCAGAGGTGTAAAAGCACCACACCTGATGAATAAACTACCCATTCAGAGGTGTAAGAAAAGTACAATTGCAATGGCGCCAAACTCACAAGTCACCACCTGTGACTGTCCCTGTGTCCCAATGTCAGGGCCTAAACGTGGCAGCTGCCCACAAAGTGCTGGGCAGCTGGAGATGAGGATGGGGCCAACGCTGGAGCCGCGCAGGCTCTGGCCAAAAGAATTGCCCCTAGAGCCTCTCTGGGCTCTTAATTAACAATCTGGCACTTCGAGCCTCTCAGGGCTCTACATACAACTGTGGCGCCTTTCTGTGGGAGTCACCCCCTCTGGGGGGACTCGAGAACACTGGCCCGTCGTTGGAGTCCCCCTCCTGGGGACTCAAAGTAAAAATGGGGCGCCTAGAGCCTCTCAGGGCTCGTGAAATAATTGCCCCCTTGAGCCTCTCGGGCTCAACTACCAAATTATGCCCTGAGCCTCGCAGGCTCTATCAACAAAAATGCCCCGGTCGTTGGAGCCCCGGGGCTCTGCACACTGGAGGGGGGGGGGGGCGGGCACCAGCAATGTGCCCCGACGTCCCCCCTCTCTCCCAACTGCCCTGGACTTGGAGCTCCCGCCCAGCCAGTTTCACTTACCGGCACTTCTGCAGGCGGGGGCTCCTTCCGGCGGTTGATGCAGACTTCCTCTGTTGCTCCGGTGCGGAGCGAGCTACACGCTGGGTCTGGAGGAGGCGGGGTAGGCTCTCGTCCTCCTCCTTGATGGCGACGCGTCCTCGGCCGTCGGCGGGGCTCTCCCAGGCCACGGGAGCCCCGCGGGACCAACAGCACTTCCGGGTCGTCCTGTTGTCCCTCTTCCTCCTGGGCAGTACGTGCGGCCGGCGCCCCAGCCGCAATTAGGCCGCCATTTCTCGGACGTCCTCGAGGACGCTCCTTCCGTTGCCGGGCAACCCTCCGGCCAGGCTGATACTCGATAGGCTGGCGGGACAGCCAATGGCAGCACGGCCCTGCAGACGAGCCCCCAGGCTCCGGGTTGCGCTGCTGGGCAGACAGGAACTTCTCGCCGCAATCCGGGGTAGCCTCCCGGGAATTCACAATTAAAAGCAAGGTGGCACTCGCTTGGGCGGCAATGACCCTGGCAGGGTGGGCACCTGCCAGGAGGCTCCCAGATCGGCAAACAACGGGGCAAATGCCGGGTGGGCACCGGCTCTCACCAATAAAGCGCTCCTAGCGCTAGGACGAAATAACGCGCTCTCAAGCGCTAGAGGCCCAAACAAAGCGCTCCCAGGCGCTAGGGGCCAACAAGCCCAGCAAAAGGCCTCCTAGGCAGGCAGGGGGGGCAAGGCTGGGCCCAGAGCCAGCACACTGGGTCTCCAGGCAGGGAGACAGTCCAAGTGGCGGTCCTCTGGCCCAGCAGCAGCAACAGCCCCCTCTGGCAGGATCCAAAAGCAGAACATTTTCTAAGGGGAAACAGCCCCTTCTTATACTAACAAATCCTTTGTTTCAAGGTGCAGGGTGGGGGGAAAACCAGTTGCAGCTGGCTTGGGAGCACTCTTGATGGCCCAACCACCCATTAATTTCACTGGGGAGGCTAGGGTCGTTAGACACACCACAGGGGGGTGGAGCCAGCATTGTGTGGGGAAAACCCAGCCCATCCAGGACACAGGTACACTCCTCCCACACATCACTCATGCTAATCTCACACTCACCACCGGGCAGACCCATCCAGACTTCCTGGAGCCTGGCATGCCAGCCAGCTCCAGCCAATCACGCCCCAGCACCCTCATTGCACACATATCTCAATGTCCAGAAGTAGCACTTCCCTTCTAGACACATACATGCTGCATACACCATCTCGCAGCATTCACTCTCACGAGTTTACACATACTAAACTCGAGCCTGTACTCCCCACGCATCAGGAACTACCAGGGACACACACATTCCCCATGCATTCGTATGGGAGGGCAGGCCAGCCATACTACACGCACGCACTTTCACTCTGGGACCCAGGGGAAAGTGCGCAGAGACCCAAAAATCACTGACACAGGGTCACACATAAAAGCAAAATGTTTAGGGGTGAACCTGCCCTGCGGGCCAAGTCCAACACAACCCCCTTCCAGCCAAAACGCAGGGGAGAACAATCACCACCGTGATGGACTTCCCTGCTTGGGGCGATAGAACACGGACGCAGGCCCGCCACTGACGGGACACCCTCCTGTTCTATGCCACGGTGAACCCCTAGGGTTCCTTCTAAAGCTACTGTAAGGACCAACTGGGCTACCCCATTGGTACTCCTCAGCTGTCCGCGGCCAGGACCAGGCCCTAGGCCACCCAGGTGCCACTGGTTCTTGCCTACTCACGAAGTGGGGTGTAGTAACCCCAGGCCCATAGTAGCCACTCTCCACTCTTCCTGTCTGCAAGACAGGGCCAGACTGCCACTGGTTCTCCAGCCTAGGGTCTAAAACCTCAGGCGGATCAGGAGTCTCAGGGAAGGCTCTCCTCCCCCTACCTCTTCCCTTAGGGTTCCTCCTCCCCGTGCGAGGGGGACACCTAGAACGCCATTCCAACCCAGGGTTTAACCCCTCAGGTTGCACCGGGGTCAGAGGGGGGCTCTCCCACCCTCTGCACCCCCTTCCAGAGGTCTGCCCTCTCCCAACTGGAGAAGTTCCTCTGGAAGAAGAACCGGTCAGGACACTGGTTACAGTCGTCCTACCCTTCAGGTCAGGCTGACCCTGAACCTGGCCTTCCAACCTCTGGTCTAAAACCTTTGGTGGAACAATTGCCTGGCACTCCAGGACTTCCGGGGATTCACACACAATCCCCCTGAGGCTAACAAATGACACATCTGTTGTGTGACTGTCTGTCTGGCGCAGATCTCCTGCCCTCTGTCCACCTGACAGTGCGTGACGATCCCCCAGACCAGAAGTGGCACCACCCGGGTCCCCCCAAGAAGATCTAGCCCAACTGGCAAGTCTCTTGCCCACTGGTGCATCCACTGGGACACTCATCCCCCAATCACTCCTCACGCTGGACTCCTGTACCCTCCCTACCGGAGCGGTACTGCCAGACTCTAGAACCACAGGAGCACTATTTAAAGATACTCCAGGTTCTCTAGACACTAGGAGATCCCCCTCAAGGGGTCTAACAGGACAGCCTAGTCCCCAACCTGGTGTTCCCTCGAGAAACCATCCAGATTCTGAGACTGGGTTTCGGGCACCTGGGAACTCTCAGTCCCCCACTCACTCTTACTCCACTGAGACAAGACGTGAGCCCCTACACCCCTCTCGCTACACTGGGACCTAGCTGGGCTACTCTGAGCCTCTTCCACCACACTGGTCTGGAAGATACCTGACCCACTACTCTCGGGTTCACTCACCCATGACGTGTCAGAACCTCCGGCACCTTCCCAGCGGTCTGCTTCCTCTGCAAGCTTCCAAGGACTAACATAGTCACCTCTTGACAGGTGTTTGCGCAACTCTGGCACAAAACAATTAAACAGCTGCTCTCTGATAACCAGGTTGAGCAGACCCTCAAAATCAGGTTCCCCATGAACCTCTAGCCAATCAAGCAGGGCATCATGACAATCATCCACATAGTCCGCCCAATCCTGGTGAGGCAGTCTCCTACTGCCCCTTAACTTCAATCTGTACCTGTCCTCTCGGGAACAAGGTACCACTCGTTGGAAACGGGGCATGGCACTTCCCGCACCAAACTCTCTATTGCTGCCACCACTGGATCCAACCCTCCCTGGGGAATCAAGAAACCTAGGACTGCGGTCATGGGATAACCTACCCTCTAGGGCTATCTTCTCCCTGGCCAAGGCTCTCTCAGCCTCCGCAATCCGCTCATTCACACCCAGCTGCGCCATCTCTCTGGCATGCTCTAACCTGAGCTTCTCCATAGCCAGCTGGTGCTCCCTCTCTTCTCTCCTATCCAACCACTCCTCTGGGGACAGGGAAAGGGATGGGGTGCTACATCTGACACTGGACCCAGCAAGGGACTCCCTATCTAGGGGGTACTCGCTCTCTGCTGGCGCCCATCCACTGTCAAACTCACTCTCCACATCAGACTCTCCAGGGCTCCCCTCAGACCCACCACCCTCATGGTGTGCGGCCCGGGCCCTCTCTCTCTCACTGTGCTCACACTCCCAGTCATCCTTCTGCCATAGGATCAGGTTATCCCTAAGCTTGGACTGGGTGTCTGACTCACTCACTGGGATGTCTCTCTCCTCACAAAACCGTACCAACTCATGCACACTGTACTTAAACAGGCCACGGAGGTTAAAAGGAGATTCCATCTTGACAGGATGCTCACAGACACGTGCAACACAAGGGACCTAGCAATCTGAAGTAAGAGTACACAATTCCAAAACTTCAACACTCTCCTTATCAAAGAGAACTCACTCATGCGTCCAGGAAAACACACCATTCATCCACACACACCCTCCCCTCGGATCGGTAAGGCAGTTTCTACGACCCCTGACTTCTCAACCTGACCAAAGTGACACAGGTACCAAACTCTGGAAGCAGGGCGGGGGACAAATGTACTGAACACAACTATAAAATGACACTCTTCAGGAGAAGCAATAATGGAATTTCTCCAACAACAATAATCCCCCAAATGTGGTTATCTAAACATGTAGAGCTTTGAAGTGTGGCCAGCCGCTACTGTGGTACAACGCAAACACAAATCCTTATCCCACTCGCTGCCGCCAATGTTGGAAATGGGATCCCTGGCTGGCCAGGGCTTTCGCCAAAGTCAGTCAGAGACCACCACTCCCAAGTCAGGGCAAGGGAGTTACACGCCAAGATAACCCCTGCTCACCCTCTAGGTAACGTGGCGCGAGCAGCAAGGCTAAACTTGGAGGCAATGTAAGTTAAGTATTTGCGCACGCACCCCAGCAACAACACCCAGGGCCCACCACAAAGGAAACTCCACACAAGGTTATATAAAAATAGCCTTTGTATCATAAGAAACATACATTAGATATGACACACATCTTGTTACACTGTGCCAGAGGCACGGGCAGAATTTACAAGGGATAATGTACAGGACAGGGCCACCTGGACCACTGTCAAGGGTATGCACTTTTAGAACTTAGCACTTGTAGAAAGTAAAATCACTGTAGCACACAATAAAAAAAATAGAGCACACAACCAGTAATCACTGGTAACAGGACCTCACTAGCACCACCTGTACTAGGGAGAAAACAACCACCTACATATCACAATACCTGTAGGGGTGTAAGAACATAACACATGATGCAATGCATACATTCAGAGGTGTAAAAGCACCACACCTGATGAATAAACTACCCATTCAGAGGTGTAAGAAAAGTACAATTGCAATGGCGCCAAACTCACAAGTCACCACCTGTGACTGTCCCTGTGTCCCAATGTCAGGGCCTAAACGTGGCAGCTGCCCACAAAGTGCTGGGCAGCTGGAGATGAGGATGGGGCCAACGCTGGAGCCGCGCAGGCTCTGGCCAAAAGAATTGCCCCTAGAGCCTCTCTGGGCTCTTAATTAACAATATGGCACTTCGAGCCTCTCAGGGCTCTACATACAACTGTGGCGCCTTTCTGTGGGAGTCACCCCCTCTGGGGTGACTCGAGAACACTGGCCCGTCGTTGGAGTCCCCCTCCTGGGGACTCGAAGTGAAAATGGGGCGCCTAGAGCCTCTCAGGGCTCGTGAAATAATTGCCCCCTTGAGCCTCTCGGGCTCAACTACCAAATTATGCCCTGAGCCTCGCAGGCTCTATCAACAAAAATGCCCCGGTCGTTGGAGCCCCGGGGCTCTGCACACTGGAGGGGGGGGCGGGCACCAGCAATGTGCCCCGACGTCCCCCCTCCCTCCCAACTGCCCTGGACTTGGAGCTCCCGCCCAGCCGGCTTCACTTACCGGCACTTCTGCAGGCGGGGGCTCCTTCCGGCGGTTGATGCAGACTTCCTCTGTTGCTCCGGTGCGGAGCGAGCTACACGCTGGGTCCGGAGGAGGCGGGGTAGGCTCTCGTCCTCCTCCTTGATGGCGACGCACCCTCGGCCGTCGGCGGGGCTCTCCCAGGCCACGGGAGCCCCGCGGGACCAACAGCACTTCCAGGTCGTCCTGTTGTCCCTCTTCCTCCTGGGCAGTACGTGCGGCCGGCGCCCCAGCCGCAATTAGGCCGCCATTTCTCGGACGTCCTCGAGGACGCTCCTTCCGTTGCCGGGCAACCCTCCGGCCAGGCTGATAGTCGATAGGCTGGCAGGACAGCCAATGGCAGCACGGCCCTGCAGATGAGCCCCCAGGCTCCGGGTTGCGCTGCTGGGCAGACAGGAACTACTCGCCGCAATCCGGGGTAGCCTCCCGGGAATTCACAATTAAAAGCGAGGTGGCACTCGCTTGGGCGGCAATGACCCTGGCAGGGTGGGCACCTGCCAGGAGGCTCCCAGATCGGCAAACAACGGGGCAAATGCCGGGTGGGCACCGGCTCTCACCAATAAAGCGCTCCTAGCGCTAGGACGAAATAACGCGCTCTCAAGCTCTAGAGGCCCAAACAAAGCGCTCCCAGGTGCTAGGGGCCAACAAGCCCAGCAAAAGGCCTCCTAGGCAGGCAGGGGGGGCAAGGCTGGGCCCAGAGCCAGCACACTGGGTCTCCAGGCAGGAAGACAGTCCAAGTGGCGTTCCTCTGGCCCAGCAGCAGCAACAGCCCCCTCTGGCAGGATCCAAAAGCAGAACATTTTCTAAGGGGACACAGCCCCTTCTTATACTAACAAATCCTTTGTTTCAAGGTGCAGGGTGGGGGGAAAACCAGTTGCAGCTGGCTTGGGAGCACTCTTGATGGCCCAACCACCCATTTCTTTCACTGGGGAGGCTAGGGTCGTTAGACACACCACAGGGGGGCGGAGCCAGCATTGTGTGGGGAAAACCCAGCCCATCCAGGACACAGGTACACTCCTCCCACACATCACGCATGCTAATCTCACACTCACCACCGGGCAGACCCATCCAGACTTCCTGGAGCCTGGCATGCCAGCCAGCTCCAGCCAATCACGCCCCAGCACCCTCACTGCACACATATCTCAATGTCCAGAAGTAGCACTTCCCTTCTAGACACATACATGCCGCATACACCATCTCGCAGCATTCACTCTCACGAGTTTACACATACTAAACTCGAGCCTGCACTCCCCACGCATCAGGAACTATCAGGGACACACACATTCCCCATGCATTCCTATGGGAGGGCAGGCCAGCCATACTACACGCACGCACTTTCACTCTGGGACCCAGGGGAAAGTGCGCAGAGACCCAAAAATCACTGACACAGGGTCACACATAAAAGCAAAATGTTTAGGGGTGAACATGCCCTGCGGGCCAAGTCCAACACTGATTGCACAAGAATAGATGCACAATGATCAGAATGGCTTCTTCCAAAGAGATCTATTTCAATTAACACTAAATTTCAGGTTCTGGGAATAGGTGTGTGTTGGGTACAAAACATTTAAATTGCAATCATTATGATAGAAGCAGAGAAACCTTTGAGTTTTTTCTTTTATTTAAGTAGATTGTATGTGATTATTAAACAGCCTTGCTCTATGGGCTGGGTATGGGATAAATCTGCAGAGTATGTGTTGATTATAGTGACCCTTTTGCTGATCAGCAAGCTGCCTCCCCTGCTGTGCGACTGAGCGACAGCTTCTGTATGTGCCCCACTTTCATTTACTTCTATTATAACCTTTAACACCAGGCCGCAGAGTTCTAGCTTGAGTAAGAATATTTCTTATGTAAATACAGAAGAAAAGAACCAGAATCGCTTCTAATCTTATGGCCATTCTAGGGCTGTTATCCAGCGAATGGTTGGATGTGGACAAGGCTGGCTTTCCTTGATTCTAAGCAAAAAGATAACCTTGACATCATTTTTTTCTAAGGTATTTCCTTTCACAGTGAATATCGACAACCTCATGGATGATTTAGCATTCACCAGAACATTCATTACAGAATATTCTTCGACATATGACCAAGTTAACAAGATGGGCTGGTGCCTATGACACTTATTCTGTTCATTCCCTCCTTCATGATGTTCAAGCACTGGCAAAGGAATTACAGCAAGGTGAGGAAGATATATCAAGGTTGGCAGCTATGGAACAACAGGTCACATTCTTATTTGATATCAATTTTGACTCAGTATGTGCAGCAACTACAGCCTCTGGTTCTAAAAGATGCCATATTTAGATGAGGGGCCGGCAGGCTGATAATTCCCAGAAGGCCCTTTAAAGTAATCTCCCCTTCAACAGTGCAGAACTCTTTGACTTCTAACTCAAGAAACTGGTGAAAACATTCACTGGAGTTTTTTGTTTCAGTCAAACTTCCTTCGAGAGTTAGGGGGGTCGGGTTCCAGAAAGAGTTTGTGCCAGGAAGCCTGGTGGATAGATGCAATGAGTTTTAAAAGGCCCAGTGGTCTTCTCCCATCCCTCCCTCACATTAGCAAAGTACTAGTCAGTATCAAGGAGAAACACGCTGAGGTTCTGTTGGTGGTTCCCTCATGGAAACATCAACCATGGTTCCCTTGGCTACTCCGCCTGATAGTGCAGCCTCCATGGGTCTTCCTCTTGTTCCCTCTCCTTAAAACACCCAGTATTATTGGAGAAATCTTTATACCGATTCTCTGTTGGGTCTGGAGATTGAGAGGTGGAGATTAGAGACTCTAGAGTGTTAAACCGACATTTCTGTCTCTATCCAGAATTCTAGAAAAAAAGTACCCTAAAGGTTTGTGAGATATTGATGACAGGTGTTGGAGCTTTTGTATCTTGGGAGCGGAGAGAGAGGGTTACCCTGTAGTCACACTTTTGTCATGGGTCCTACCCTGGCTGTTCACCTAATTGGTTCCATGTGTCCCGGCTTGTGGAAGGCTACCACAAGCAGAAACATGTTAGTATGATATAGGGTTATAGGATCATTAAATCCTATTCGGTTCCACATCTCCCGGCTGGTAGTAGGCTACCACAAACTAAAACATTTTGATATGACATAGGGTCCTAGGACCATCAAATCCTAAAAACCCACATACATTGTAATTTTAACATCCCGGAATGCTCCACCAATAAAGGAATACCTTGGAGCAGCCAAGGCCATTTTTATCTCTAGCTAAGCCCCCAGTCTTTTTCTTGTAGAGCTCCCTGCAAGATGGTTGAGCCAACCTTCACCTTTAGGAGTCACGGTGAACCTGATGATGCAGTATGACACTACTAAATATCTGAGGGTTATTTAAAGAAAAAGAAGTCTTTTCTTCCCCACATTTAGAAGTGCGGATGCCATTGTGAGAACTAGTTTCTTGTTCCACCCCCAAAACAGATCACACCAGACATTTAAGGTGGGTTACTTATAGGTTACACTTGGCTGTAATAGCACCTTGCTTCCTGCAGTTGCATAAAATAAGAAAAATAGGTACATTTCTCACTATCAATGCCCTCATCCAGGTAATCGTATTCATGATCTTTAGGCTAGATTACGCAAACACACTTTACCTGGCCCTCCCTGATGGTCTCAATGCAGGCTACAACTGACACAAAACCAGGCAGCCATGTTGATCGTTCATAAACCTAGGAAATGTCACAGCACCCCATTGATAAGAGGCCTGCACTGGCTACTGGTGGAAGAGTGCACAGTAATAAACACTGACCTGCATAATTTTTAAATCCCTACAAGCAAACAGCTCTGCATTCATCTGGGCTTGTTTCCAAAAATATACCCTCACCTGCAATTTAGGATCTTCTAAACTGAATCTTCTACCATTCTCTCATCCAAAAAGGAGAGACCCAGGGACCTAGGTTTTCCGTAGTCGTCGCCCGCCGAATGTCTGCCATTAGAAATTAGTATAACCCTTTGTTATATCAGATTTAGACAGCTCTTGAAAAATGGCTTTTTAAACAGGCATAAGACTAAAACCGCAGGTGCTTTGTGCTGGCTCTGATATTCCTTCGCCAAGAAATACTCTGGTGGCCACGCGCTCCATAAATGTTAATAACATAACATAACACTGTAGGACAATGCCTCTTTTTGAATGATCACCACCACATTTTAGGATGAATGCTGCTATTTTTATTTTACTCTGTTTACTAGGCCCTTGGGCATGTGCTCTGATCTCTAAAGCATGTTGAAATTAGCTATATTCCTAATTGAATGAAGACTTTGAATGAATGAAGCATTTCTATAGTGCACAGCTTCTTAAAGGAGTGTCCCAGTGCTTTGGGCATGAAAAAGGTGAGTAGCACGCCGAAATCAATGCCCTCCTCAAGAAGCCCAAAGCGGCGCTCAAGGACCTCAAGAACGTCCGGCAGATCTCCTTGCTCCCGTTCCCGGCAAAAGTCATCGAGTAAATCGTCAACATGCAACTGGCCCACCACCTGGAAGACAACAACATCTTGGATCCGTCCCAGTCCGGATTCAGATGAAACCACAGCACCGAGACAGCCCTCATCGCCGCCACAGACGACATTAGGTGCCAACTAGACAACGGCGAAACATTAGCCCTCATCCTCCTGGACCTGTCAGCCGCCTCCGACACGGTCTGCCATCACACTCTAAAGACATGCCTCCTAGAAGCTGGAATCCAAGAGAAGGCTGTTAACTGGACCACGTCCTTCCTCTCCGGCAGAACCCAGAGCATCCGTCTCCCCCTCTTCCGATCCGAAGCCACCGACATCATCTGCAGCGTACCCCAGGGCTCATCCCTCAGCCCAATGCTGTTCAATGTCTACGTGGCCCCCATCGCACAAGTGGCCCGCCATCACGACCTCAACAAAATCTCCTACGCTGACTACACCCAGCTCATCCTCTCCCTCACCAAGGACCCACACACCGCCAAAACCAACCTCCACCAGGGAATGAAGGCCGTCGCCGACTGGATGAGGAGCAACCGTCTGAAGCTGAACTCGGACAAGACGGAGGTACGCATCCTCGGATCCACCCCCTTAGCCTTGGACGACTCCTGGTGGCCTACCACACTGAGAACAGCACCAACACCCACCGACCATGCACGCAATCTAGGATTCATGCTCGACTCCTCCCTCTCCATGTCTAAGCAGGTCAACGCCGTCTCCTCCTCCTGCTACAACACCCTCCGCATGCTCCGCAGGATCTACAAGTGGGTCCTGACCGAAACAAGAACGGTGACACAAGCCCTCGTCTGCAGCACACTGGACTATGGCAACGCACTCTACGCAGGAATCCCAGCCAAACATCTACGACGACTACAACGCATCCAAAATGCCTCCGTCCGACTGATCGTCAATGTCCCCCACCGCAGCCACATCAACCCCACCTGAGAGACCTACACTGGCTCCCCATCAACAAGAGGATCACCTTCATGCTTCTCACCCATGCACACAAAGCACTCCACAACGCCGGACCAGCCTACCAGAACAGCAGACTCAGCTTCCACACCCCCCACCCCCCAGCTCTGCTCCGCCAGCCTCGCCCTCGCCGCTGTCCCCCGCATCCAACGAATGACCTCCGGCGGCAGATCCTTCTCCTACCTCGCCACCAAGACCTGGAACACCCTCCCTACCCACATACGGCAGACCCAAGACCTACTCGCCTTCAGAAGACTGCTCAAGACCTGGCTTTTCGAGCAGTAGCAGCACCCCCCTCTCCCCTCAGCGCCTTGGGACTCTCACGGGTAAGTAGCACGCTTTACAAGTACTCTAATTGATCGATTGATTGAGATCATAGCCCATACTCCCCACTACAGTATAATGTTTTCAACTCCTTTTTGAATGTAGCTTCTTCAGGGCTCCATCTAAGGTCATCCGGCAGTGTATTCCACAAACAAGCTGCTTTAACAGTGAAGGAGGAACCTCCCCTCCGCTGCTTCTGAAAGCTTGGAGTCACAATAAGACCTGCCAAGCAAGTTTGCAACAGCTTCTCAGAGCAGTTTGCCTCGATGCAGTCATTTAGGTATCTAGGTCCCCTACTGTGGAGGGCTTGGTGCGTTAGGGTCTGTGAATTATACCTAATATGCTGATGAACTGGCAGCCAGTGAAGTTTGCCCCGTAAAGATGACACCGAAGTGTACTTCAGAATTTTATATAAAATGCAGATTGTCATATTCTGCATGAACTTTAAACGCTGGATCAGATATTCTGAGAGACCAAGGTACAGGTCATTATCGTAGTCTAACCTGGATAAAATCAGTGATCTGACCACTGTAATTTGGTCCTCATGAGGAAGCAAGTGAAGAAACTTCCTAAACATGCAAAAAATCCCAAAACAGGATTTCACCACTGCTGACACGTGCTCCACATGAAAGCTGGGTATCAAACAACACACCCAGATTTTTGGGTAATGCTGTAAGATGGGGTGCCGGGGGAACACCATTGGGCCAGGCCCCAACCCAGCCAGAAAGGGAATCCTGCCCAAAAAATAAGACTTCACTCTTATCAGGGTTGCAGTGCAGTTTATTGGTCGTCATCCAATCTAGCAGTGTCACCAGACAATTAGCGAAGGCTGCCTTCGCCTTCTCAGGCTCCACATCATACACGAGCAGGAGTTGGGTATTATTATTATTATTATTATTATTATTATGCTATTTTATAATGCGCTCAATTACTGCCGGAGTATCCTGGCGCGAAGAAGAGGAAACAGAATAACAGCCAAAGACTCCAAAACAAAAGACAGCTAAAAGGCCAACCGGAACAAGTGTGTTTTCAACGCTTTTTTAAAAGCATCAAAGTTCAGGGTAGCACGCAAGAATAATGGAAGCTCATTCCAGGCCAAGGCAGCCTTCACCGCCACTGATTGCCCTCCCAGCCGGACACGCCGGAAACGAGGGACCTGCAGTAGATGATGGGCTGCAGAGCCCAGGGGTCTGTTAGGAGAGTAACGACTAAGGGCCAGATGTAGGTAGGCATTTACCGGTCGGTAACGGACGAATTCGGCCGTTACCGACCGGTAAATGGAATTTGAGATGTAGGTGGCATATTTTTCCAGAATCGGTAAATTTACCAATCGGTAAATTTACCGATTCTGTAAAATACCGAATCGGTATTTTTACCGATTCGGTAAATTTGATATGTAGGTGGGACTCTTCTGAGTCCCACAAGCCTTACCGAATCGGTATTTTACCATCAAATTCAATTTGATGGTAAAATACCGATTCCGGTGTGCATGCACATGTGTGCATGCACACCTGTGCCATATGACAGGCAGACCTGCCCTTAAGGCAGGTCTGCCTGCCACATGGCACCCGAACCTGTTTTGGGGGTGCTAGAGGGAGTCAAAGTGACACCCCCTGCACCCTTGTGAAATTCGGTATTTACCGATTCGGTGAATACCGAATCGGTAATGCCCATTCATTCCTATGGGCTTCAAAGCCCATAGGAATGAATGGCATTACCGGTCGGTATTTACCGAATCGGTAAATACCGACTTTTACAGATTCGGTAAATCCACATCTGGATTTACCTACATCTCCCTCCTTATATTTTACCGATTCATAAATACCGAATCGGTAAAATTCGGTATTTATGAGTCGGTAAAATATATTTACCTACATCTGGCCCTAAATCGTTTCCTCAAATATACAGGCCCCTGCCCATTTATGGCTTTATGAGCCAGTGTCAGAATTTTAAAAATAATCCTTTGTGGAACTGGCAGCCAGTGCAAGCTCTGCAAATGATTCCTTACGCTCACCCGGCTGGGGATAATACCCAACAATCTGGCGGTCGCATTTTGAATCACCTGGAGACGCCCCACCAAGTAAGCCAGGGAGCCGCTCAGCAAGGCGTTGGCATAGTCCAGACGCGAGAGAATTAAAGCTCTCGCTACTGACTCTCTTGCTGGGGCGGGAAGATAAGGAAAAAACTTCCGAATCGCTTTAAGGGTCCCAAAGCAACCCCCAGTCAGCTTCTTAATATGCCCCTCGAACCGGAGGTCTTCTCCGAACCAGACCCCCAAGTTCTTAGCGAGAACGTTGACTAAACAGGGCATCGGTAAGCCAGCCGGCCAAAGTAATTCTCTGAAGCTGGGGGGGAAATGACCATACAGTAATATTTCTGTCTTATCCTCATTACACTTCAGTTGTGAGGAAGCTAGCCAATTAAAAACTGAGGATAGACAGGACTGAATCCGCTCTGTATCCAAAACATCACTGGGCCACGTGAATAACAACTGCGTGTCATCCGCATAGGCAATAATTTTGGCCCCCAATTGTTCGGCTAGCTCTATCAGGGGGGTCAAATAAACATTGAAAAGCAAAGGGCTCAATGTGGAGCCCTGAGGGACCCCCGTCGAAAGAGGATTAGCCATAGATGAGAAGGGGGAAGCCAGACCTGCTGGGATCTAGACGAGAGAAAAGAGCGCAGCCAGTCTAAAGCTAAGCCTGTGACACCAATATCAGCAAGCCGAGCGAGAAGGCGTTGGTGAGGCACCGTGTCAAACGCGGCAGAGAGGTCCAATAAAATTAGAGCCGCTCTGCCGCCGCTGTCCAGACACTCCCTAACCGCTTCAGAGATCTCCACCAGTGCGGACTCCGTGCTGTGAGCAGCACGGAACCCCGATTGTGCCGGGTGTAGAGCCCCTGACGCCTCAACAAATTCGTTCAGCTGTCGGAATGCCAATTTTTCGCCAATTTTAGCCATAGCCGGAGGCAGCGAAATTGGCCGATAGTTGGCCAGCACGGCAGCATCCGCACCTGCCTTTTTAAGCAAAGGCAGGAGCTTAGCCTGTTTCCAGTCAACGGGCACTATGGCCGATTTAAATGAGAGGCCAACGATATGCACAACCTCCTGCACCACCACTTCAGCTATACCTGCCAACACCCGCGCCGGACAAGGGTCGGTTGGAGACCCGGATTTCAGGGATTTAATCACGGCCAGAGTGCCAGTAGCTGAACGAGGCACAAACTCCACCATCCTGGGAGATGATGACCCTAAAGGAGGGGAGAGGTAAGGAATGCCATCCAAGATGTTACTGGAGCTGAAACTGGCCTGAATAGCAGCTATTTTTTGCTCAAAGAACACTGAAAGACTCTCACACCACGACCCCGAGGCCGGGACCATCCGTTGCTCAGCACAGGGAGAGAGAAAGCTATTAACAATCGCAAAGATCTCGCAGCTGCTATTATTAGCCCTATCAATCCGGCTAGCGAAGTATTCGCCTTCAGCTGTTTTAATGCAGGCATAGTAGTTCCTCTGAGCCCCACGCAGAGCTGCCTTAGCCAGGGGGCAGTAGGTTTGGCGCCAAACACGTTCTAGCTTTTTACAGGCCAGCTTATGTGTGCGCAACTCGGGGGAAAACCAAGGTTTAGAAGGGGTAGAGCGAACTCTACCATTACTAACCCCTTTGGATGAAGCAGCCACCCCCACTACCACCATTATCAGCTGAAGAGATGATCTTGATATTAAAGGATTCCACCAAATATGCCAAAGGAGACATGTAAATATTGAAGAGTGTTGGACTAAGAGAGGTACCTTGAGGCACCCTCCCACTTCAACTCTTTACCTCCCAAAGCATATGGTTTCATCCATAACACCTGCTCGCCTCCTTTAAAGAAAGAGCCCAGCAAACTCAGCGCAGAGCCCATTACTCCAAGGTGTTTTACCCTGTGCAGCAAGATGGTGTGATGTACAGTATCAAATGCTGCTTACAGATACAACAGCACCAGAGGCACATTGAGGCCCGAGTCCAGACTGAACTTAATGGACTCTGAGACCTCTAATAATGTGGTCACTGTGCTGTGGTGGGTTCTGAACCCTGATTAAGAGAGGTGATGAGTTGTTGGTTTACTGATTTCTCCAGCACCTTTGAAGCTGCTGGTAGCAACAAAGCTGTCCTGAAATGTACTAAGCATTCAGGATCAGTATTCACCTGAGTTAATACTAAGGTGAAAAAAAAGTGAATCACCCTAGCTCTTTTCCAGTCGTCAGGTATATGCCTGTGGGAGGGAGCTAGTAAATTGATTTTGATACACCGGAGCAATAATTTCAGAGATTGACTTTAATATGTGGGGTGTATTGGACCTTTTGGGGACACCGACCTGCAGTTCAAAAAAGAGGAATTCACATCCTCCACAGATGGCACCAGAAAAGGAGCCAGTGACGGGTATTTGATCCGCTGGTTCTTCTAGCTCCAATCCTACTGGAATGTTATTATCCCATGACAAGTTAGTCTGGATTCTGAGGATTTTCCCCTCAAAAAATTAACTCAGATGGGAGCATAGGGAATGACTAGGTTCCAGTGGAGCGGAAGTAACTTTAGGATCAGTAAAATTAACTACAATTTTAAAAATCTCCCTCCCATCATTCTCAGCCTCCTAAATGCAATGAGAATAAAAGGTGCGGTGAGTCTTCTTAAGATTTTTATGATAGGATTTCAAGGCCAATTTATAAGTGGCTTTATCAGAGTCTAGATACATGCGCCGCCACACTCTTTCTAGCTTCTTACAAGCTGCTCTTTCATAAGCTAATTCCTTAGAGAACCAATGAGCTGACAAATTGGCATATTTAACTTACCTATAAATTCCTAGTATATGTTACAAACTGTAACCAGGGCCTGTATGCTAAAGTCACCAGTAGACTGCAGCACCCATTGTACTACCCTTTCACTTGACACTGAAAACTTGACTGTAGACTTATCATCATAGCCTATCTGTACACTTAAAGCTGCAATCTGAACCTGCCAAAATAATCCCTCTTGACAGGCCTAAACCCTCTTTTTAATTATTAATAAGGCAACTCCAAGTAGGCTAGCACCATTTTGAAGTTGTTTAAGAGTAATCTCACGGGCTGGGTGCTAGTACCGACTTTAAAAAAAAAAAAAGTTGACATTGTTCGACAATCTGTCCATCAATTGTTCTTTTTGCATCAAAACACATTAGTACACTTATTACCTTGACATTTTCAAAACTTTTTGAAAGAAGCTAGTTGCAATATTACCCTTAAGGTGTTGTCACATTTCTCAATTTGACTAGACGTTGTTTAGATCTGTCAACTTTAGAAGAATAGAATTTTTCTCAAGATGAATGTTCTATTATACCCCTAAAATTTCAAGTGTATATTTATCAAAAATTCTTTTCTATCTATTTCTAATCAATCTTTTAGATGCCCGATCAATAGAATGGTTGTCCGGCTACACATACTGGCTACCTGTCCCCCTCTTAATTTCTTTTGGAATATGCTGCTCCACTATGTAAACTTAAAGATTTTTTTTAAAATCCCACTAGAATTCATATACTTTTGCTATTAAAAAGAACACACCTCCATAACTATTCCAGAGCAAAAGTTCATCCATATTTATATTTCTATAGCACTTTCTCTAATACTGCAACTTTTAAATTCTGAAGACTTACACTGTTTCACAAAATGGCAGGCAAATGTGTAATGTGTCAGATTCCTGGACTAATGTATGCTAACAGAAACAGTTAGCTATTTAAATGTCATCAAATATGGCAATATGTTCCTTTGGAAAAAACTGTTTATGCTTTTAGAACATTTAGGTACATTTGTATCTTTACGGATCTCTATTTTATTCTTATTAATAAATATTGCTTAGTTATGTATTAAATCATTGGAGATATGCCAACTTCTTGTTCTAATTTAAGATAGCTATTTGTTAACGTATTTACTTGATTCGACCTCATAAAAAAAGATTAAGACCTTCAAGTCTTCTCTTTTTTCTCTAAAATGGGGAGTGCCAAAAACATAGATGTTGCTAACAACCTTGCAAGAATTTTTTTTAACTTTCAATGGCAAACACCTATATCAGCTCATATTATGGGAATTTTTAAATTACACTTATAGTAGCTCAACCTCATGACAACAACTTAAGGTGTGTTGGGTATACCATTATTCTATACTATTTTAAAGGAAGAAATGTTATTATGATAATGTTTTCCTGAATAATATCTTTCCCCTTAGTAAATGCTTGCTCTTTTGGCAGTGAGTTAGTTCCCTGAGATGCCAATTCTTAATTCCACTTTGAATCATCAGACCCCTCTCGCTACCACAGGGCATAGGATGGGTACAGATTGCCTAGCAGGGGAAATGGGAATGGGAAGAGAGAGAGTTTCTTTCTTCTGTGTGTTATTAGCATCTGTGTTGTTTCTTGTCTTTTCATCTCATATAACCTTTCACTCTGATGTGCTCTTTTGTGTTTATTCTCCTGTTTAGAATGTTGAATGACAAAGCTTACTCAAATGCATGTATTTCCTCCCAATAGTTCTCTTCTGTAATACATTTAATTATGCACCTTACCTTATATTCCATCTTTCTTTCTTCATGTGATCTTTTGTGTTCCTTGAACACTCATTCAGTATTTATTTTCTTTTTATAAAAGTTTTATATTCCTTGCAATCAACATCAACATCACATTGGTAATGCTTTAAACTTTCATACTCATTGTCTTCTGTGTGTATTTGTACTGTGATCATCACAATGTTTTTTTATCTGCACTGTATGATAAAAGTTAAAACACACAACATAAAAAGCCCTTGTAGTCTTTGTATACTGTTCACAAATTCTATAAAGACCTAAATCTTATTTTGTACACAGTTTGCAAGTTCCATCACTGACTAAGTAGGCTATTCTTTTCCTTATAGGATACATTTCTTCAATATAACCAAACCTTAACAGGTAAATTATTGCGCATTGAGTTGCAAAGCTGGTCTGTTACTGGTGTCTTTAGTTACTGAGGCACAGCATGTAACCATGTGGCATATTGGTTATATCCTGGGTAACATAAGAATGTGAGTTCTGCTATGGCAAACCTGTCATGAAAGAGATTAGAATGTAGGTGTTTGAAGAAAAATTCAGTTGCCCAGGATTGTTGTTGGGTCTGCATGGGATCCTCATATGGAAGCATAAACTAAGTTTTCCCCTCAGCATGTCTGCTTTCGCATCTGTCTTCTGATGATATAAGTGACCACCCTCCAAAACTGGCATAGTCGGCAGCACATCCTGAAATTAACACAGCAGAAACGGACAACGATAAGAGGATCTCTACAACCACCATTTGGTATTGTTACCTATACATTTATTTAGCGTGTGAGTGCAAATCCAGAGGAACAAGTAGGCGCATTGAGGGCAGCTCAGTGGTTCATTACTTTCTCACTTCTTTACCGCATTAACTTTATTGTTTAACACTCGTGGTAGTGAGATTTGTATTAATGGCACTTACTCTGCCCAATTATTTTTAAATATAATATAACACGCACTGGTTTGGGCTTATTACAAATAGCAAGAGACTTGTGGACGTCTTAACCTCTTCTGTTTTATGTTTCAATAAACACCATCTCTCACACACTAATTTGCTCTTGGACAGCTATGTGTGCAAAGTATTTGATGATACGTTTTTCTCTTACCTCATAGTTCTCAGTTGGGGTTCTGTGTTGAAGGCTGCTTTGTGTCTTCGGAGTTCCTGTTAAAACTGGTTCTCTGTCTATTCTCCCTTGGAGTTTGTATATGTCATCACACTCTGGAGTCATCATGCTCTGGAGTCAGCGCTACTAGACCACGCCCTGAACAATAAAGGAGTTAGTATCAGCTTGCTCAGTGACGGGCACAGTTGGAAAGGTGCATCCACATTCGTGCCACCATAAGCAAGCACGTTTTGTCATCCTTATTCCATCCTCAGTGACAAACACACTAGAGAAATTAGAGTATTTGTCAATTTGGATGTGCTGTGACGGGCACACTAGAAGAATTTCAGTGCTTATCAATTTGATGTACAGTGACGGGCACACTAGAAGAGTCACAGTGCTTGTCAAGTTGTATGGGCTGTGTTGCAGCGGGAAATATTTCTTTCTTTAATTAATTAAAAGATTTAGAAAGAAAAGTTCACTTTATATATAAAGTCTGTGACAGGCACACTTGCAGTGGAGAATATGTGCGCAAAGCCAGTCATGCAAGCCTCAAGTGACAGGCACAATATTAGAATTAGACTTCTTGTTAAGTTATATGTACAATGACTGGCACATTTGAAGGTTTATAGTGCTTGTCAAGTTGTTTGGGCTGTGTTACAGCAGGAAATATGTTTTTTTAAAGAGTTATAAAGGGAAGCTCACTTTATCGATAAAGTCTGCGACAGGCACACTTACAAGAAAACACTAACTGAGTTTATGTTGCTGACATTTAGTGACCTTACCTAATCTATATTAAAAGTGTTCTTTTACCTAATATATACTCATAATGCAAAATGTTCCTGCACCACCTTTGTTTCTTACAAGCCCAGGTAAACCACCTCTTAAGTGGGAAAAAGGTTTTTGAGAGATATGTGAAAGTGTGTGGGGCTACACACAATGCTGAACGAAGGTCTTCACTTCTTCTATATTGCGTGGGCCCTGAAAGGCAAAAAATATTTGATCATTTGCCTGATCTCCATGTTGCTGAGTCTGAGGATTTAAATGAATATGAAATATGTATTAAGAAATTTGTTAAGCATTTTTTGACTAAAGTGAGCACGATTTTGGAGAGATATCACTTTTCAAGAAGGGTTCCAAGAGGAGGCGAAACTGTTGAATGTTACATTACAGGGTTAAGGAAGATTGCCTCTTCTTGCAGGTTAGCTGACCTTCTTGAGGAAAACATCAGAGATCAGTTTATGTTGGGGTGTAATATGGAGAAGGTAAGAGAGGAATTATGGATGAGGGATGAACCATCATTGGAAAAAGTGTTGCAAGTGGCGAAGAGGGTGGAACACTCCATGAAGTGTGTAGCTACCATCATGAAGGAAAAGGAGCAAACTGCGTAAGTAGAAAAGGACAAGCTTTAACCCCTTCGACGCTGATGACGAGCTGGGCTCGTCATGAGGTAGCCTCCTCGCACGCTCATGACGAGCCCAGCTCGTCATGTAAAGTGCGGTTTTAAAAAACTCAGCACAGGAGCGGAATTTCGCTAGCGCGCATGCGGTTAAACAATGGCTAAATGAACTGAGGAGCATGGGGCAAGAAGTAGTGCTACTTCCTTTAAATGTTACAGGTGTTACAAAACAGAGCATTTGGCCAATGACAAAAATTGTCCAGCACAAAAGGCAACCGGTACAAAATGCAAAAAATAGGGTCTTTTGTTGTTGTTTGTAATCTAAGAATTCTTATGTGCAAGTTAAAAGTGTGTATCTTGACAATAAGCAAGAAGATGACGATTTTGAGTGTGGCCAGATTATTTTGAAAGTAGCAGATGGGAGATGTAAAACGAAATCATCCCCTTTTGACACTATATGCTAGGAACGTAAATCCACTACAGTTTTGTTTGATTCCGGAGCGAAGATTACGATTGTCTTCAAACAATTCTTCCTAGACAATTTAAATGATGAAACACGTTTAACAATACTAGATATCAATCCTTTTGCATATGGTGGTGAGCCGATAGGCTTGAAGGGTTACTTCATTGGGTTGATTGAGTATAAGAAATGCTTCACCTTGTAGTGAGGCTTATAGGTCCATTGTCGACAACTGCTAAATTAGCATGAGCTTCGCTGCCATGAACCGGCTTTTGCGCACAACACTGCAAGCATCTTTTTCGCAATACTATTTGTGCTCCTTTTACACATGAGAACTGTCTGCTTTGCAGGTTCTTCGCTGAGCTCTGAGGGTTAGTCTGCACTTGATGGTCAAACAACAATGCCCCTTGTTATTCGGTTCTGATTTGTCCCTCGGACCTAGACATAACAGGCTTCACACAGCTGCACCTCTGGAAATCATGTACTTTAATATTGCAAACACAAGCTGTTTTTACACACACCGAGAGACAACTTTCCAGAGAGAAGACCTATGTTTGACCTGCGATGTGAACATTGCATCTAGGTCGTGAGGTATGGGAGTCTGCTCACAAAGCCCAGAGGTCCTCTGTTTTTATAATAAACTATCTCTTGTCGCGGGGAGGGGGGTTAGGTCATTCCGTCCTTTTCCATTGTTTTCTACAACATGACATCCCTGTTTGTATGCCATGGAATTGTAACAATGCTGACTATATCGTGTTTATGCATTCTGCTTCTAGTATTGGCTTGTGTACTGCACCATAGAGCGCGATAGTTGAAATAAACATTTTAAGCTATATGGCGTCTCTGATTACTCGCATTGTGGACAAGTAAGAGTGACTAAGTGAAAGAGTGTCTTGCTCCCGTGATTCCCAAGATAGAGTACGTGTTCTGGGTTGTCTAATCATTGGTAGCTTTGCTGTAGACGGAGAACGAATGAGACACTATAGCTAGTCGGTAAGGGATTTTGGGTACGGATGTGGTAGGTTGGTACACCACCTTTTCACTGAGGTCCTGTTTTGCTGTGCATAGTCTGTGTATGTGCAGAATCCCCGCAACAACCTCAGGTCAAATTTACGTGTTGGAGAAAGGTGACAGCATTTTAAGCTGGTTGCATCAAAGAGATTTAGGAGTGATGTTGGATCCCAGTGGTGAGTCTGCTATCTTATTGAAAGATAGGGTGAATGCAATCGAAGACTCTGTCAGTAATGGGTTGGAGATTGCTATAAAAAAAATAATTCCCCAAGGCATTCAGGAAAGAGCTGGGATACACGAATGGTGACAATATGAAATTCATTTGAAAGATGGGGCTGATCCATTGTGCTGAAAAGTGAGGAATGTCCCTCTAGCCATCAGGGATGAGAAAGTCCCTGTGTATTGAATTGGAGGGAAAAACTCAATCAAAAAGTGGAAATGTGCAGGTTGACCCCACACTGTGTCACTGGTAAAATGCCTTTTGAGCTATTTCGAGGAAGGCTTCCCGTTACCTTTATCGAGCCTGCTTGGGTGATAAATCCAGCTGGTGCTGGGGTTGAGCAGAGCACTGATGTGTTAGGTTGGAGTGATAGGGGAAAGTAAGAAAGTACAGGTCAGAAAGTTACATTATGATAGTGGAAAAGCTGTTAAAAAAAGGTTGTATCTGTGGGTGATTTGGTGATGATCAGACACTCTGGTTTGTCTGCAAAATCTTCAAAGTTTTTCAAACCCATCTGCGTTGTCAAGGTATTTGACAATGCTGTTAAAACTCAAGATCATTGGATTTGGAACCTTGGCAGAGTCGTGGTCTACAAGGGTCCTTCTGTGAATTATGATGAGGGGAATATGGCTGGCGGAAAAGAGTCAACGTGGGATGCCTGTAATGCAAAAGCATCTGTTGGTCATACCAATGAAGCTGTAAGGAAAGATTTGCCAAGGAAATCTCTGAGGGTTGGGAGCAAACCTTTCTATTTAAGGGACAATGTTCATTGATTATGTCCTCTTCAACCTCATCTCTTGTTTTTAGGTTAATCTCTTAGACGTTTCTTTGTTCTGCATTCTTCAAAGTACATGTATACAGTTTAAGGTGTAATATTATCTTGGTTAAAAGGGGAGGTTATTTCCTGGGTAACATAAGAATGTGAGCTCTGCTATAGCAACCCTGTCATGACAGAGATTATAATGTAGGTGTTTGAAGAAAACTTCAGTTGCCCAGGATTGTTGCTGGGTCTGGATGGGATCCTCTATATGGAAGAATAAACTACATTTTTCCTGTCTTCTGATGATATGAGTGACCACCCTCCTTTAAACCACTACTGTAGTATTCTGTAGATGGTTCTACACTCAATTTTCTTTTTCTATCATAGGTTTTCACATTGATGGGCAGCAAGCAAGGATGCCAGAATAGTCAGGCTGCAAAGATCACTGAAAAATCGGGATGCAACCTGAAGTGCTGCCACTTAGGTAAGTCTCAAGAATATTAGGTTCATGATTCAGCTTCGGCTGGTACTCTCATTAGAGTAACAAATCATACTGTCTTGCCTTCTATCCACCTAACAAATTAAGGAGTGGGGCTGCAGACTTCTTCTACAGATCCCAAATGTAACACCCTATGTCCCAATGTTCAGGAGCATATTTTCCTGACAGTGGTTCTCTCCCGTATTTGGGGCTGCAGTTGCAAAGCAAAATTAAGACTGTTTTCAGATAAAGCTAGGGATGGTGCGAGGGGGGAATACCTTGGTACTACTTCTTAAGGGCCCATAGCTGGCACCTGCAACACCATGAAATCAGAACACAACTCTCTCTTCTTATAAACGTTTCCTGGCTTCCTTTTAACTTATAATTCTCAACATCTCAGTAAACCATATATCATACATTATAGACACTCTGTTCACAATGATTCCATAACACTAATAGTCTTTCCTGCTTGCAGAAATGTGTAGTACCAGAAGATCCAAGACTCTGATACTGACTTTCTCCTACATCATCCCAAACACTTATAAAACAACTCCCATACAATATATGATGGCTCTTTAGGAATTTTCCCTTCCCAGCCCACCTCTTGTCACACAAACCACAATTCTGCTGTTCATGTCTTGGTGTGTAAGTACGAAAGTAGATTATTATGTGGGGAGGGCTGTCAGCCACCTCAACAAATAATTACATTAGCGTGTCAAGGTAACATTCAAATTGAGTAAATGCCAGTAATCTATACTAATATAATAAAGAGAGAGCCCAAACCTTTCAGGCGGGTAATCTCAGGAACCACAGCACCAATCATAACACACAATCCAGCGTTGGAAAGGGCAGTTGCAGCAGGAGGACATAGGCTATGCAGACGCCCACCATATAAATTTAAAAGGTAAAAGGACCGTGCCAGCAAAGTAGTCCCTTGTGGGAGTGTCTGCGTTGTGCTGTGGGCGTGTGCTGGGGGCGTGACAAATGCTGGGGGCGTGTGGTACGTTCCGCCCTTCATGCCAAGTCTCATATCGTGTGCTAATCCCACCCTGCTCCCTTTAAATACCCCTGCACCCCATAATCATAACCCACCCTTACTCCTTAAAATACCCCAACACCCTTAAACACTAACCCATCTTAACCCTATAAATACACCCTGTACCCCAAAACCCAAACCTATCCCTAAACCGTAAAAATACCCCTGTACCCCAAAACCCAAACCTAGCCCTGAACCCTATAAATACCCCTGTACCTCAAAACCCAAACCTACCCCTGAACCCTAAAAATACCCCTGTACCCCAAAACCCAAACCTAGCCCTGAACCCTAAAAAACCCCTGTACCCCAAAACCCAAACCTAGCCCTGAACCCTTAAAATACCCCTGTACCCCAAAACCCAAACCGACCCCTGAACCCTAAAAATACCCCTGTACCCCAAAACCCAAACCTAGCCCTGAACCCTAAAAGTACCCCTGTACCCCAAAACCCAAACCTAGCCCTGAACCCTTAAAATACCCCTGCTCCCCAAAACCCAAACCTACCCCTGAACCCTAAAAATGCCCCTATACCCCAAAACCCAAACCTAACCCTGAACCCCAAAAATACCCCTGTACCCCAAAACCCAAACCTAGCCCTGAACCCTATAAATACCCCTGTACCTCAAAACCCAAACCTACCCCTGAACCCTAAAAATACCCCTGTTCCCTAAAACCCAAACCTACCCCTGAACCCTAAAAAACCCCTGTACCCCAAAACCCAAACCTAGCCCTGAACCCTTAAAATACCCCTGTACCCCAAAACCCAAACCGACCCCTGAACCCTAAAAATACCCCTGTACCCCAAAACCCAAACCTAGCCCTGAACCCTAAAAGTACCCCTGTACCCCAAAACCCAAACCTAGCCCTGAACCCTTAAAATACCCCTGCTCCCCAAAACCCAAACCTACCCCTGAACCCTAAAAATGCCCCTATACCCCAAAACCCAAACCTAACCCTGAACCCCAAAAATACCCCTGTACCCCAAAACCCATACCTATCCCTAAACACTAAAACTACCCCTGTACCCCATAACCCCAAACTATATCTGAACCCTTAAAATACCCAAACACCCCAAAACATATACCTCAGTACCCCAAAACATATACCCCTATACCCATACTTACCTTATCCAAACATTAAAAAAAAAATGCTTTTACCATTCATGCATTTACAACAAATTGTGTTGTGAATGTATGCGTGGTAAAAGCATATAAAATGTAATGCAATGCGTTATAATGGCATTGCGGAGTCATGGTACTTTCAGAATGAAAGTATGCGGAGTGATGGTATGCGGAAAGAAAGTTGCGGAATAATGGGTGTTTACGCTCCCCTGGTAAGTACATTGGTGGCACGGCGGCCCACATCTCCAGCAACATACTCATATGTTTTTCACCACCCATTTGAAAAATGCACAGGTCTCTCTCTTTGATGGCCAGCACCGACATACACTTTTAGACACACCTCCCGCCACAAGTTCTAGAATTGCGAACTTTAGAGCTGGGTAGCTACATTTGAATCTCGGCATCAGCTCAACATCCTGTGATTCCAGGCAAATCGATTTGTCTCCCCGTGCCTACCACAAATGAATGAGTTCTTCTGTAATGTAAATAGTGCTCATGCCCTGTTGTCGAGTTTGCGCTATATAATATTGCAAGGAAAAATAAAGTAGGGAAACTCGAGTTCACACACTACTGTACGCGCACTCTTAAGTGCATCAGCAGTGCACTGTGAATCGGAGCGTTTCACAGGCCTGTCACAGATAAGAAATGCTATCAAAACGAAATCCTACAAAACAATATACTACTGGCCGGCAGCAATTCATACCCGGACAACGTCGGGACGGGCTGCTAGTAGTTTATGAAAGAGATTGATTTCAGGCTGACTCGGATGACGCAGCGTAGGATACACCACAGAGGTCCATCGCGGTAAAAGATTTTGCCTTCTGACTTAGGGACTGAATGTTAGTTAGGGAAAAGGGTTACACTGACATATACATGTCTCCCGTATTTAAAGTATATTGGATATAATGCACCTTCCGCCTCCTCACCCACGCGCACAAAGCCCTACACGACCAAGGCCCGAGCTACCTCAACAACAGGATCAACTTCTACACTCCCACGCGCCCCCTCAGATCAACCAGCCACGCCCTCGCCGCCGTCCCCCGCATCCGAAGAGCGACAACAGGAGGAAGGTCCTTCTCCCACCTGGCTGCAAAGACCTGGAACTCACTCCCGTCCGACCTGCGCCTGACCCAAGACCACCTCTCCTTCAGGAAGAAGCTCAAGACCTGGCTGTTCGAGCAGTAACGGCACCCCCCCCCTCCCAGCGCCTTGAGACCCTACGGGTGAGTAGTGCGCTATACAAATGACTTGATTGATTGATTGATTGATTGTAATAAATCTCCAGACAGTATATAACTCCTAAAGTGGTTTTTCACTCTAACAAGGCTATATCTCAAATAGACTATTACTTGGTTACCTTATTATACTCAATAAGTGATAACTTCAGTTTGGAGACCGATTAATACTTCTTCCACTCAGAATCAGTATTCTCTTTATTCAGCTGTAAACAACCATAAAACATTGATTCTATGACTTGGGTGTTTGTGGGGTCTGGGGTGCTCATAAACCCGTCCCATACAGTTATAAATAAACAGGGTGTTGGCCTGCGGTGCTATCAAATGATAGGTAGATACACCCTACGGGCCCTATTCACAGAACTAACTTAAGACAAAACCCTAAACTTACTACCATTTTGGCATTCACAGAAGGCACTTACTCATTGATGAGTAAGTGCCTACTTTGAATACCAAAATGAGTAACTTACTCATTTTGAGTAACTAACTCATTTTAGTATTCACAGAGGGCACTTACTCATTGATGAGTAGTGCCTTCTGTGAATACCAAAATGAGTAAGTACCTTCTTGAATACCAAAATGGTAGTAAGTTTAGGATTTTTAGGATTTTGTCTTAAGTTAGTTCTGTGAAACGGGCCCTACTCCCCTAATTACATTCCTTAAACACCAATAGTTAATCTCATGAGGCACACACAATTCTTATCATCAAGTTCATTCAGATTACACAGTAAAATGAACAGAGACATCTTCTTGTCTTGTCTATTGGGTTTATTTTCTGGCTTCTCCTTTTTCATTAAATAAATAAATAAATACCAGCAATTGTAAAGCCCACAGCTACCTCCGGAGAGGTGTCCCGGCGCTGGGGGCCATTGGGAAGATTAAGCGAGCTATTGCTCAGAGTCACATGGTACTGGGCTACCCTGCTGCTGATCGAACCGTGAACGCGGTAGTCTAGAGTCAGGCATCTTGGCCGCTGCGCCACATCTCTTCCATTAGACCTCCTTAAGCCATAAAAACATGCAAGACATGTAAAAATAGCAATCGTATACATTCAAGTTAATAAAACATGCAGGTAAAAGACATACAGTCATCAGGTTTGGGATATTAATGACTAACAATCTGGATACAAACAGTGTGGGATGAATAATACTGAAATGAAAACAGAGTCAAGTACTTAATCCACGATACTCTAAAATCATTGACATCTGGAGTGAACTGCGTCTTTAACAAACAGAGTCAGGTGATCACACGTTTCGTCATCTTGAATGCCAATAAAAAATGATATGCTTGCATAGAAAACCATAGATTCCTAAACTTAAAAAAGGTATGAGGAATATTTTGGTATACCCAAAAGAAGAGGAAATGTACCATAGTTTATTTGTGCATGGGCATTCTCTAGAGTCTAGCTGGGGTTGGTGTCCAGCCGGAAAACAAAGTAAATATTTCACAATACTGGCCTAGAAGCTGAACAATACGCGCCTTTCCCAGATCTTATTAGTGTTCTGCAGAAATTTGGTAGAAATAGCCCCGGAGATAAATAATGCATACACTTGATTTTTCTCTTTCAGCCCTTATACACTCTTCTTTGGCTCGCTCTAACAGCAAGACTTGCACATATCAGCCAATCCAATAGCTTCCAGAGATTACTTTACGTACGCTATACAGGGGAGTGAATGACCCTTATCAAAGGCCAAATAGTCTAAAACTATCTCTCTAGTTAATTTAGCTTTTTCTGAGCTCCAGATAGAATGCCAAAAGAGAATTGGTCGGCTGCAAATAAAATCTCTCAGAAAGTCTAAACCTAATTCATTGTGGCAAATAAAGCTGGAGGTTGACACAGGGGTTGAAAATACACTCCAACAGATTAGATTTTTCTCCCTTTGGAGCGTAGTCGAGTCACCCAGGCCCCATACGCCTGCCCCATAAGTTGCTATAGGGACGCATTGAGCTGAATATATTTCAACGAGGGGTGTGAGAACCGTCTCTCCCTTAGATGACGGGAGACTTAGCAGTGAGCCAACAACCCTGGAAAACTTGGTCCTACTTTGTGACTTTGTGCACAGACTATGTCCCAGATGAGCTGAAAGTGACCCTCAGGTAAGAATAGGAGCTGGTGCCTGAAAACACTTCATTACCCACCTTAATAGTCAATGGCTGCATGCGCCTTGGGTCACAAGTCATTATAAAAGACTTAGTAAAATTAGGTGATAAATCCAATTGGCAATGTAATTGACAAAGGAGTGCACTAGATAATGCAAGGATTTTGGATGCAGCAAATATCAGTTAGTCATCCGCGTACATTAATGCTGATAGGGAGGCACCATTCAGCATGGCACATCTGGGGTGCACTTACTAAACTCCCTACTAAGATCGTTAATGTACAAAATAAAAAGAAGCGGGTCTAAGATGCACTCCTGGCGAACCCCCCGACCAATGTTAAATGCACCAGTGACTTTCCCTTTGTTCCCAAACCTGACTTGAGCCTTAGTGTCATAGGCAAGGAGACCAACAAGTGGACTAGCGATAGGTCCATTTACAGATTAATAAGGGCTTGCCACAGCTTAGCCCGATTAACATAATCGAGGCCATTTTCAAATCCATAAAGGCTAAATATAGTACTGACTGCTTGACCACCATATATTTCCCAATTGTCAGGTTTAAGTTGAGGCATTGATCAATTGTCCCTATACCACTACGAAATCGATATCGATGATTATTTAACAAATTATTTTTAGTGATCCAATCTACTACTGTATTACACAGGACTCTGCCTAAGATTTTTCCTGGTATATCTAACAGGGAAATCGGGCAGTAACATTTAGGCTACGCCCTTTTACCCTTTCTAAAGATAGGGACAATGACTGAGGCAGCCAGGGAGCAGGGGATGAATGACCTGTTCAGGCTATTATAAATATTTGTCAATGATGGGGCCCAAAGATCCATGTAACACTTAATAATGTCGTTCAGGACACCATCCGCATTGGGTGCTTTCCCTCCCACACTCTCCTGGATGGCGGCCTTCAATTCTTGTAATAAAATGTATGGGAATGATGGAGCCCCCAGGCTACAGCAGCAAACCGACCAAACTGGCATCAGAATACATTTTTCAAAGTGTGCCTCCCAATCCTCCCCATTTATTTGACAACTAACCACTGATCCACCTTGATCCAGGGAGTGCATACGGGATACAGACTTCCAAAATGACTTGCTATCCTTTGTGCAGGCAGTGTCACTTAGAAAAGAACACTACTGGGAGATTAATGTTTTCCTCCTCCTATTTATAATTAATTTATAGGCTTTGCGCTGAGTGGCCACTAAGCTGCCATCACGGGCCATATGTTTAAAGCCCTTCGAAGGAATCGGTTTGCCCATGAACAGCTGTGATCAAACCATCGAGGGTATCCAGACTGTGATCTGATAGGTTAGGAGAGAAAGAATCTTATTCTCTCACACAGAGCAATGAAGGAGTTTACAATTACTTCACAATGAAAAGTAACTTCCTAGACAATCATATAGATAATAAGCAAATGCTAAATGTGTGTCTTTAGTCGACTGTAACTACACTGAACAATAACAAAGAAAGGTCAAAAAAATAATATAAAAAGCTATATAGATCTTTTATTCATTTATTCATTCATTATATAAAAATTGTGCAAATATCTAATACATAGTATTAATCTATACACATATATAATAAAAAACCATTCAGATCGTAAAAATCAATATTTGGCAAAGAACAAAGTAGACAATGCTGTGACAAGACTGTTTACTTTTCGGCACGCGTTTCGGCATGAGTTACGCCTTTGTCAGGAAAAAACCACAAAGTTGATTTGTGCTAGAACCTGAGAATAAGTGATTATCTCAGATACATTTCCTATTATTATACCTGTACTCCAGGAAATGATTGCCAGAGTTCAGTAGGAAGTTACTTTTCATTGTGTATTACCCTGTCCTAGGAATTGGAACTATCAGGGGGTCCTTGCTATTTTCGAATGTTTACTTCACCAGTATCATTCTCTCGTGGGCAGTCCAAAACCATCTAAAGTTTTGCAGCTACTAGCCCATTGAACAACTTAGATGTATCTGGCAGCAGTTTGCCAGGAGCTACAGTTAAGATTTCTAGAGCTGGCATCTCTTGGTAACTCTCCCTATATGGTGCCTTCCGTGTTATTTTGATCGGATTGTGATCCCCATAGTCAGTTGGAACAATTGAACCATCCAGCAGCATTTCACTCAAAAACGTCTTCCACTCATTTGAACTGCCATTTAATAATGTGGGGTAGGGTGTTTTTATCCTGATCAGGATGGGCTCGGGGTTGTACGCTGAGTTTTAAAGGGTAGCCTGAAGGCCCACTTTCCGGACTTCCACGGCTGCCTGTCCTGCCACTAAAAGATGCAGCTCACACCTAGTCTTGCCTTGCTTTGTCCCCCTTGACAGAGTAAAGTCAAGTCCAGCAAAGGGGTATGGTGAGCAAAGGGAGATATCCCACATCTACAGGCTGGCAATCAGTAGAAGAATGTTACCCTCAGATCATTCATCACAATTGGAAGATTCAGAAGAGGACTGCCTTGCTGACTGCAGAAGGAAGACTGGACCCGTTTACAATAAATCCAGGACCCACAGAAGTAATTCCAAGAGTCAGTTAGCTGACTTCCTGTTTGAGCTACAGGGACACAACAACCTTCCAGAGGTATCCTTTGCAACTACCCAGCTGATCAACACCAACTGGACCTGCCCGAGCCCTAACACTGCCCTCCGTTGATGTGAGACTGGATCCCCAAGAGGTGCCCCCAGATCCTGGTCCCTTGGCTGGTATCAGAGTGCTGCTACAAATTTGAGCTACCTGTGAAAATCCAGATGTTTGGGGCTATTTGTGACTGCAAGTGTGCCCCTTACATCAGCAAAGATCACTGCATCTCTAGCCAATGCAAAGTTCTGACGGCAACCAGCTCTTCACATCAAACAGGGACCACTTGCGCCTTTCTCCATCGTGAAGCTCAGCTGCGACCTGGTCCATGCACCCGACAACGATGTCTGCACGACCCCAGCCAATGCAAAGCTCCAGCTGAGACTTCTCATGTAGACTTGAACTGTGAGAAGGGAAACTCTTCACCGGGATGAGCCTGGTCCTTGTATCTAATGCGCCCTCCTTTGCGGTCTGTATGAACTTGTGACTTTGACCCAGTCCAGCACAATCAGAGAACCGTTACTGGTGCTTTGTCATTTTTGGCAGTATTTTCACCTGAAATTTTATAAACCCATAAATCTGAACAACTTAATGTTCATGTCATTTTGTTCAAAAATATGTACTCTATTTTCTAAATTGATTTGATATTTTCTCATGTTTTCAATGTATTACCAATTGATTGCAGCACAAGTACTTTATACATTGCCTCTTAGTTAAACCTGACTGCTTTCAGATTAAGCTACCAGAGGGTTACGCACAGGTTTAATTAGTGACATTTGTGCTTTACATGACAAGGATTGCATTTATTACAAGAGTGAGGCTTTAGTAATAAGCTAATTTTTTACAACTACCATTGGCGCATTAACTTTTTTCACATTTTTACTCACAACTTTAAAAATTCATATCTCCAGTTCTCCTTTTTGGATTTATAGCATTTTGGTGTAATTTTGTTCATTACATTTTACTCTATATTTATAAATCAGAGTTTAAAGATCATAGTGGGATTTTTTTTTATTACTTTGTTTTTTCAGCTTTTTAACTGATTTGTACTAAGTGCTTTACACGTTTTTCATAAATTAAGCCTACCTGATGTTTGTCACAGCTACGAGGGGTTGCTTTCAGATTTAAATTACTGAATGCCTTGACTGGACTTAGCAAGTTAGTGATTTTATTACTTGTTGTGGACACCAATCGACATCAATAAACCACTTTCTCACTTAACTCATCAAGGGAGTCATTATATTTGTATCACTTGTGCTGGTATCCACGATTTAAACTGATATAATGCAAAAACAATTGATGGACAGAATGCAGAACAATATCTTACATTCACACCAGTACGGAGATCTGGGCCTAAATCCAGAGTTTTTTTGCTCCCCATGCCATTTCAGTTTGAACCGAGCCACATGTAAATCAGTTTTGACACTGCACCCAATGGGAACAGTACAGCCGGTACTGCCAGGCCAGGACCTCCCTGGACTGGAAACAAGCCCTCTGTTCCACTCGTTTTCCCCTCATTTTTTATGCCCTTCTGCCCTCTGTTCCACTTGTTTTTTGTGCCCTTCTGCCCTCTGAGCCACTCGTTTTTCCCTTGTTTTTTGTGCTTTTCTGCCCTTTGTTCCACTCGTTTTTCCCTCTTTTTTTTGGGCCCTTCTGTCCTCTGTTCCACTCGTTCTTTCGTGCACTTCTGCCTTCTGTGCCACTGGTTTTTTCCTTATTTTTGTGCCCCTTTTGCCTTCTGTTCCACTTGTTTCCCCCGCCGCTGTGCCCCCTGCAGTGCCGCCCCCCCCCTGACTGCCCCTGCCCATTCGGTGCCCCCACCTCCCGCCTCCCAGCTGCTCCTCCCTCCCACCTCCCCATATAGGCCGGCCGCTGCGCGGTCAGGAGAGCGACCCTTGACCCCACCAGGTAGGTCGCTCCCCCTCCGCACAGCACCGCATGTGCCTCCCTGCCCCAGCTGCCGCTGCTGAGAAAGCTTGAGGCCCTCCACCACCCACAGGCTACCACCTGCGCCTTATCCCTGGTGGCCAGTAGTAGGCCGTAGGTAAGTTTGTTCATCCTCCGCTTTATTACTTTTATTGTATTGCCTGTATTTTCATTGTTGTGTCTGTGACTGCTGTTGTCTGTCTTCCCCCACTGCCTGTACGTGACCAGTGCCCCTTTTTCTTCCCTCAGTTCCCCTCGCTGTCCCTGTGCTCTCTTTGCCCAGTCTTTCCTTCTGTACTCCTCGCTGCCCCCATGTCTCTGCCCATTTCTCCCTTCTGTTCCCCTCGCAACCCCTGTGCCTCTCTGCCCGTTCTGCCTTCTGTTTCTCTTTAGCTGTCCCTGTATTACTGTATTCTATATTTTACCTCAGTGCCACTTGTTTTTTCAGTATTTCTGTGCCCTTTTTGCCTTCTGTGCCACTTGTTTTTCCCTTGTTTTTGTGCCCCTTTTGCCTTCTGTTCCACTCGTTTTTTGTGCCCTTCTGCCCTCTGTGCCACTCGTTTTTCCTTCCTTTTTGTGCACCTTTTGCCTTCTGTTCCACTCGTTTTTTGTGCCCTTCTGCCCTCTGTTCCACTTGTTTTTTGTGCCCTCCTGCCCTCTGTGCCACTAATTTTTCCCTCGTTTTTGTGCCTCTTTTGCCTTCTGTTACACACGTTTTTTTGCCATTCTGCCCTCCGTTCCACTCGTTTTTTGTGCCCTTCTGCCCTCTGTGCCACTCATTTTTCCCTCGTTTCTGTGCCCCTTTTGCCACTCGTTCCACTAGTTTTTTTGTGCCCTTTTGCCTTCTGTGCCACTCGATTTACCCTCAATTATGTGCAACTTTTACTACTGTTACCTTCGTTGTACCTCGCCTCTGCGACCCCTGCGACCCCGCACCCTGACTGCCCACTGCCCATTCGCTGCCTATGCCTCCCACCTTCCAGCTGCTCCTCCCTCCCACCTCCCCATATATGCCAGTCGATGCGCGGCGGCACCGCTGGCTAGCCCTTCTGCGCCTGGACCGCGCCCAGCGCCAGAACTCCTGGCCCCTGCACCCGCCACGACAACCGCCGCCACTACGACGCCAGCATTCTGCGCGCTCTCAACTTCGGATGGGGCCACACCTGCTTCAAGGCTGCCACGAAACGCATACACGGCCCCTTCACCTGCTGGACCTGCAGCTGCACCAGCGTCAGAGCCGATGATTCACCCACCAAGACAGACCCCAACCACCTCCAATTCATACTACTGAACACCCGCTCCGCACGCAAGCATGCAGTTGAGCTCTGGGACCTGCTCAACACAACATCCCGGGACGTTGTCTTCCTGACTTGGTTTAAAGACTCCTCTGCACCCAACATCGCCATGGCCATCCCAGACGGCTACAAGAATTTCTGCAGAGACCGCACCAACGGAGTTGGAGGAGGAATCACCATCGTCCACTAGAACCGCATCAGGGTCTCGACTAGCACCGACAGCACGCCCAGCACCGCCGAACACATGTATTTTCAGATCAACACGACCCTAATTCCACCCTCAGAGGCACCCTTATCTACCGACCCCCCGGACCCTGCCCCCAGTTCAGCGACTCCATCGCCAACTTGATCAGCATGCACGCCCTGACCTCCACCGACTACATCCTCCTCGGAGACCTGAACTTTCACCTTGACAACAACTCCCCAACCCTGATCGATAACCTCACCAACCTCGGACTGAAGCAACTCGTCACAATGCCCACCCACTCCGCCCGCCACATACTTGACCCAGTCTACTCCTCAAGCCCGTACGTCTCCATCAGCCACACCACCAAACTCCTCTGGACCAACCACTGCTGCACCCACTTCGCCTTCCAGAATCCCACCACACACCACCGCACCCAACAGATCCCCCACCGCTGCTGGAGCAAAATTACCGAAGACCAACTACACGCAAACCTCGCTCTCAGCCCACCCACTGAACCCTCCAACACCGACGACGCTGCCCACAGCCTCAGACGCTGGATCGAGGACTGCGCCAACACCCGTGCCCTGTTGATGACACCCCCCCACAGAGACACCAGCAAGAGGACCAGCTGGTTCACCACAGAACTCCTAGCCTCCAAGCAAGCCTGCCGGAAACTAGACAAGAAATGGCACAGTGACCAAACTCCGGACAGCCACGCAGGACACAAGGACGCCATCCGCCACCACCGCCACCTCATCAGGGCGGCCAAGAGGACCTCCTTCAAAGACCGCCTCAACAACAATGCACACAACGCACACAATAGCAAGAAGCTCTTCAACATCGTGAAGGAACTCTCCAACCCCAGCTCCAACACCTATGACATCCCGCCGTCGCAAGCCCTGTGCTACTCCCTCACCACCTTCTTCCACCGCAAGATAGCAGACCTCCACGACAGCTTCAACACCCACACAGCCCCAACAGACAGCTGTACACAACACAACAGACCCTCTGTACACCATCGACCACGACCCCCTGCTAGCCTAGGCCAGCGTGAGCATCGATGACACCATCAAGACCATGCGCTCAATCCACTCCGGCTCTCCGTCAGACCCATTCCCGCACCACGTCTTCAACAGAGCAAGCAGCTCCATCCTACCCCACCTGCGCAACGTCATCAATCTCTCCCTCGAGGCCGCGACCTTCCCAGAGATCTGGAAACACGCCGAGATCAACACCCTACTCAAAAAACCTAAGGCAGACCCAAGAGACATCAAGAACTTCCGGCCATCTCTCTGCTCTCTTTCCCGGCCAAGGTCATCGAGAAAACAGTCAACTGACAGCTAACCCGATAACTCGAAGAAAACAGAATCTTGGACCCTTCCCAGTCAGGGTTCTGCAGCAACCACAGCACCAAGACTGTCCTCATCGCCGCCACCGATGACATCAGGACCCTGCTGGACAACGGCGAGACCGCAGCACTCATCCTCCTAGACCTCTCTGCCGCCTTCAACACCGCCTGCCACTGCACACTACGCGCACGCCTCCATGCTGCAGTGATCCAAGACAAGACTCTGGATTGGACCACCTCCTTCCTCTCTGGCAGAACCCAGAGCGTCCGCCTCCCCCTATTCTGTTCCAAAGCCTCTGAGATCATCTACGGCGTACCACAGGGATCCTCCCTCAGCCCAGGCTTTCAACATTTACATGGCCCCACTCGCACACGTAGCCCGACTGCACAACCTCAACATAATCTCTTATGCTAACGACACTCAGCTGATCCTCTCCCTCACCAAGGACCCCATAACTGCCAAAGCCAACCTCCAAGAATGAATGAAAGCCGTCGCCGATTGGATGTAGACCAGCCATCTGAAGTTGAACTCAGACAAGACAGAGGTCCTCATCCTCGGCTCCAACCCTTCAGCCCGGGATGACTCCTGGTGGCCAACGGCACTGGGGGCAGCCCCGACACCCACTGACCACACACGGAACCTGGGAATCGTCCTCGACTCAACACTCTCAATGACCAAGCAAGTCAACACCGTCTCCTCCTCCTGCTTCAACACCCCCCGCATGCTCCGCAAGATCTACAGATGGATCCCAACAGATACAAGACAGACAGTCACGCAGGCCCTAGTCAGTAGCAGACTCGATTAAGGAAACACCCTCTACGCGGGAGTCTGGACCAAGCTCATCAAATGACTACAACGCATCCAAAACGCCTCAGCATAACTGATCCTCGATATACCACGCCATGGCCACATCACTCCCTACCTGCAAAACCTGCACTGGCTCCCCGTCAACAAAAGGATATCCTTCAAGCTCCTCACCCACGCACACCAGGCACTCCACAAGACTGGCCCAGTCTACTTCAATAGACGGCTCTCCTACTACATCCCCAACCGCCAGCTACTCTCCGCCGATCTCTCCCTTGCCACCATCCCTAGCATCCAAAAAACAACCACAGATGGGAGGTCCTGCACCTACCTCGCCGCCAAGACATGGAAGCTCCTTCCACTGAGCCTACGACAGAACCAAGACCTTCTGACCTTCAGGAGGATACTCAAGACATGGCTGTTCGATCAGTAGCGATCCCGCCCACCCAGCGCCTTGAGACCCTCACAGGTATGTAGTGCGCTTTACAAATGATTGATTGATTGATTGGTGAGACAAGTGCCTCGAGGTGCAGGAGTCAAGTCTGCATCGGCCTACACTAGTTGGAGGACTGGTACAAGTAAGTCAGGAAGATAGGTCCTGCTGGTGCAATACAGGTAGCTGGTGCATTAAAGGTAGCCCACTCAAAGGGATGAAGAACAGTGGGAAAATATGCTTTTGTCACAAATTCTTTGATACTAGGATTTTTTGAAAAGGTGTGCTGTCTTTTGACAAGTGCAGCCAAACCCAGCATAGGGGCTAGATCAGATTGAGGCTCGGAGGTAGACATTTTGATCCTTGATATGAGTAACTGAGTCAGCATTGGGAGAGAGAGATGAGCAAAGAAGTAAAAAGTGTCTTAATTTTGTCTTTGTCTCTTGAAAGCTACTCTGGGATAGAATTTCCCAAAAAGCACTTCACCATGAATTCAGATTGTGCTGCAAATGTTTGCTGGTGAAATTGTAAGAATGTGTACCTAATTAGATTTAGGGTCGATAGCCACTCAGACACAGTTTTAACCATTTAAAATGTGCTGATAGAAACACTCACAGCATAGACATTAGTGAACCAAAACAAAGTCATGCACGCAAAATAAACAACAAGCATTGGCAATGCAACTGGTCTCGCATTTTTGAAAGTTAGAGCTATTGGCGTTGTAAATGACAATGTTTTTTACTTATGTTTTCCAATGATACCTTTTCTTCTCAAATTAACATGACTCGCGAATCAACACCTCTTCTATCCCTGCGCTATCCTTTTCAATCCAAATTACAGACTAACAGGTCCACTGCTCAAAATAATTTCATATTTCCCTATACTAATTCACCACTAATCCTTTTTGAGTTCCGGAGTAGCATGCTACTCACAGAAAAAGCACTTTGACATGTCATATAAAGGCAATTACAATAACAATTTGGAACAGTGCTCCAGACAGTGCAGTATGGGTAACAGGTGAATAGAGACAGGTGTGTAGTCATGACGAGTTCCTGTAACTATTTCGAAAGAAGCAGGGATCCTTGGAGACAGAGCACCATTGCTGTGACTGGGTCCTCTGTGTGTAAATTCGGAGAAGTCCTGCTGCCAGTACCAGAAGCAACACGGCACCCCGTGACAAGAACAACCCTTTCAGCATCTGTCAGGAGCGCAGTGCTTAATTTGAAATATTAAGTTCCAGGGTTCTGACCAGGAGGCGCCTGCAACTTGCACCACCCATCACCCTTTCCTTGCTGCAAAAACAACTACTAACCATCTCTCTCACATGTAGTTCATATTATTCCAGTACCCCGAAGTTAAAGGAACGGCTGGGGATGCAGATATTAGCAATTTTAATATATATTGTAGTCCTAATTTACCGTTGTGTTGCTCATCTCTAAATTAAATGAGCAGCGCCACCATGTGGTGGACTGTTCTAAGTCTGGTGTTGACAATTAGGTTGTGAGCATGAACACAACAGAGAGGGGAGGGTCCAAGGGGATATTTAACGACCTAGCATAGCTACAACCTCCAATAAAGACAGTATAAGCAAACAGATAGTAACTGTGGGTCAAAAACAATCTTATCGACTAACTATGTATCAAACACAAAAGGAGAAAAAGTAAAAATGTAACTAGGGATATAATACATGGCCAAATGAATACTTTCCAGATGTGAAAAATACCCATCAGTTATTGACCGATACCGCCCTTGTCATCATCTGGGACCCTTCACACCAGGGAGGGTAGACATGGCAACCACTTTTGAGTTTGGTCAAGGTGTGGGTGCTCCAGTGGGCTGTGGGTATATTGGCGTGTACTGATAACTGAAAAAGCAGAGCGTGAATTAAAGTGAGGGTGAAAAAAGTTGCAAACAAAGCTAAAATTGAAGAGATAATAGGAAAAAAAGTTTAATAAATACCTCTCAGCTTCCAAATCAATAAAATCAGTGAGACGGTCAGGTGAGTGAACGCGCTTTTGTGGGGCACAACGCTGTAGGTGCATGAGGAATTGAGCATGAGGGATTGAGGTGATCGGCAGCTGTCGACTAGTAGGGCTGTATGAGTGAAGGTTCGTAATGATAACAAGGGTCACTCGGCTTTGCTGGTGATATACAAACAGGTTGTGCTTAGTGCAGCATGGAGTCAGTGGAAGCCAGTGAATCGATCTGAATGGTGTTTTTCTGCAATGTTTGACTATTTTTAATGATCGGCAGAAACAGATAGCGTGGGGGTACACATACATGGTTCGTGAAAGCCCCTGGCCCTCCATGAATATTACAGAGGCTAGTATCAGAGTCATATTTCATATTTGACCCGATAGAAATAAGCAGAGAACCAGACAAACACTATAGGACTGGTGTTTACATCCCTTTGAATACACGCGGAGGTTGCGTCTAGAGGGACTTAATGTAAGTGCATACCATTAATGTGATTCTTATGGCTTAATTAATCAAGCAAGACTGTTTTTTTTAATGGGCAGTTGAAATAGACAGTTTACAAATGGCAGTACATGTTTTTTGTGATAAAACCATAGCCTTTTATGAAAACTATTAAAACCACAACTAGGGCCAGACTATACACGTGGCCTGATAATAACAATCAGAGGATCAGATGATTAACTCAGGAACATGCTTGCACTCTTTCCCAATGAACTTTGGGGGTGCTCTTTTGATTTAGTAATTGTGTGAAGTCAGTGACTACTGACCTGTTCTGTTGACTCTCTCTTTCTTGTACTCTCTTAACAGAGCGGTGCTCTGTTTACCTGCTCCGCAGCCAGGTGAGGCGGAGCTTTTCTCTCCTACCAAATAGGTAAGCGAGATGTGCAACTCAAAACGAGCTATATGGTGTACATGTGTGTGACACGATGGGTGTTATGAATACTTATCTGACACCTAATATTGGCTATGCTTGACACCTCATTGGTTTAATGCCAATATTTGTTTGTTTGTTTCTTGTCTGTCTCTTAATGTATCTGACACAACTGCTTCCCAATTTTGGACAAACATCAGCAGCTAGGAGAATGATCACACCTAGCATACCCAGGTGATATCTTTTATCATTATATTTTGTTTATTCATCACTTTTTAAGCAGTAGCGATACCCTGTCCTGATGAACGTAGGGGGCACCTACTTGGGTCTAAAAAGACTGCAGAAACATGTCGACCTATTGTTACATATACTATTTGTTGAAACTACTAAACTTTCTCACTGATTTTATTGATTTGGAAGCTGAGAGGTATTCATTAAACTTTTTTTCCTCTTATCTCTCCAATTTTATCTTTGTTTGCACCTTTTTTCACCCTCACTTTAATTCACGCACTGCTTTTTCAGTTATCAGTACACGCATATATACCCACAGCCCACTGGGGCACCCACTTCTTGACCAAACTCAAAAGTGGTTGCCATGTCTACCCTCCCTGGTGTGAAGGGTCCCAGATGATGACAAGGGCGGTATCGGTCGATAACTGATGGGTATTTTTCACATCTGGAAAGTATTCATTTGGCCATGTATTATATCCTTAGTTACATTTTTCCTTTTTCTCCTTTTGTGTTAGATACATAGTTAGTCGATAAGATTTTTTTTGACCCACAGTTACTCTCTGTTTGCTTAGGTTGACAATTAGGTGCCGGTGCCGAGCACTGGAAACCAATTACGTGCCGATGCTGAGCACCGGAAAGGACCGGTACAAATTTAGCACAGCACATGACTTATTTATCCTGGCTTCAAAAATTCCGATTTGACTCCGTATTACAACTTCACTGTTTTGTGAGCTTGCTGCACAACCCACTCTGCAGTTGTGGCATTTTAGGTTATATGTTCCTTGGGCAGTAGAGAGGGTTTAGGATGTGACGAGCATTGCTTGATTATTGCTAACTTGTATAGCGTTGTGTGCACCATTTTGCTACTTCAGGCGCTTTACAAAGAATCTGGACTGCTCGGTTTACACACACCACAAATAATAGCGCCACACTTCCAAAAAGCCTAAACAAGGCTCGGCATAGAAATAAACCAAATTAGCCGTATTGTACTCCGTTGCCTCTTATTATGCAACAGATTAGTTATATGTGGTGGGTTTCCAACAAGTGATAGGAAGGAGATGCCGGATAGGAGTTAATCATTAATTCAGAACGTTGATAAGCACTGTTCAATCTTTACACCTTGCTCTCCTAAATCACTCGTAGGTTTACACAAAGTCTGTATAATAACTGCATCAATGTTTGACGTCACCCCTTCCACCCAGCTGTGCACAGGACGTGCAGACCAGGTTCAGGGCAAGAAGCTAAAAGATGTTCTTAAATACACACGTCCTCAAAAAGCTAAATTTTATTGTAGTTTAAAGCATTTAATGTTGTTATTCCTTCAAGTTTAAAGTTTTCAATTAGATGTGTCGCCAATTCTGTCTGATCATATCAAATAAGGAGAGGCAATGTAGGCGCTGGTGTTCTGGAGGTTGCGGAGCTTTGGGTCATGGGAGAGACACGCAACCAGTCATGGGAGAAGGGGAGAATGCGTAGCAATACGTTTCGGCCATATAGGGGTTCTCTTGTGCTTGAGGAATTTCATGGATCTACATCCTGAGAGCACCTCCTCTTTCAACAGAGCGGTATGGTGCTCTTTTACAAAAAAAAATATGTTTTTTGTAAAAGCGCCCAATGCCACGGTTTCACTTTAATAGCGGCCGTGGGCCTTTCTTTTGTCTAAAGAAAGGGGCACAGCCTCCATTAACATGAAAGCACACCATGGGGTGCTTGAAAGCAAAACAAAACCAGATGGGAGGAGGCAAGAGAGGCCATCACACACTGTCCTGTGTGATGGCCAACCAAAATGCTCTCCAAGTGAAATCGCTGGAAAGAGAGCTAAACACACCAAGGAGGGACGGATTTGTACAGAAATGTACCAATAAAAAGCCAGCATTTCTGAATGCCACAGATAGTAGCTATTGGCAATCGGTGGGTTTGCCAAACCCCATGGAAGAAATACAACAGGTAGATTGAAGCTCGACCAAAAAAAGGACAAAACTCTGTGGCTTATGTAATGTACAGTCCCAGCACTGTATTCAAAATGATTACCACAGCACATACAATTCTTGAAAGGAAACTATGCTGCTTGTGCCATGCTACCAACTGTTTGCTGGGTATTTCCCACAGTATGAAACACACAAAAGGCCTCGGGTCCAGAGTCACACAAGACGGGTGGGTTATGGAACAGACTATGCTAAGAGGGAAAAGGGAGGGAGTCCCTTTTTAGGACGGTTTTCTCACACACCAGAGGTGTCATGCTTCATCATTGGGATACCACCTAGCTTCAGAAACCTAGTTGTGACGCGGGTTACGACCCCCTCGCTACAAGGTAGGAGCTCAGGGATGTTTTTGATATGAGGAGTGGTCATTAAACCCAATGTGAGCTTAGTGTGTTGTGGAGGTGGTGTCATGCTACATGAAAAGTGAATAAAATTAGCTACAAGGTTGGCCTAACACAGTTTAATGTTGCCGCCTGATGCTAGGGTTAAATACAGATAATGAGTAGTGCTACTTCCGGTATTAGAGGTTGTGGCACTAGAAAGTGATCAACATGTTTCAGCCTATTGACCTATTAAATTGTCTTGGCTTTCTTCAGGATCTCTTTGGTAAGCTACTGCTATGTTGATAAAAAAAGTGAGTGAAAGTGAATGCGTCTGTATGTATAAAAGAGATACTCAAACCAGTGATCCAGCAGTTCTGCAGTATCACCAGATAACCTGCAAAAATCAGGTATACTACCGCATCTGTCCCTGGCAGATTGCCATAGGTGCAAAACGACAATCCAACCACTCAGTTCAAGCGTCGGAGCCAGGGCATCAGTCCAGGGGGCAGGGTTTCTCACAGTAACCAGTCACCCTTTTAAGGCCTTATCTTGACTATTTTGGGAGGTAATGCCACACATGGTAGATAACAAAGCCTCCACATTCAGGGCTACACGCTATAGAATGTTTTATGGTATTGTATTCCCCCAGTATGAACATGGAATGTTTTGATATTTCTTCACATTAATTCCACCACATTTTATTTATTTATTTTTATTTTCGAGATTTTTATTGCGCAGACGAATACCCTGGGGTGTCTCGGCGCATGAGGAGCTAATAGAGATCAGTCATCGCTTTACTGGTTGTCAGAACATCAATTTACTGGTTAAACAACCACGTTTTTAAGAGCCTGCGGAAACTCATCAGGTTAGGGGCAGTTTTAATCGCCAGTGGCAAAAGATTCCAAAGTTTCGGAGTAGCCACCAGAAAGCGCCTATCTCCCCAGGTGGCAGTTCTCGTGCGCGGTACTGAAAGGAGACAGGTATTAGCAGATCTAAGTTGCCTCTTGGGGTATACAGCTGAAAGGCTTCTGTGAGAAACCTGGGTCCGACGCCATGCACTGCCTTGTAGGCAATACAGAGGGCCTTAAATTTAATTCGGCTCTCTACTCTCAGCCAGTGAAGATGACGAATGGCGGGAGTAGTGGGCTGGTGGCGGGGGATATCAAGAAGAATCCTTGCAGCCGCATTCTGAATAGACTGTAGCTTCGTTAAGACACGCTTCTGAGTGTTTAAGAAGAGGGCGTTCCCGTAGTCTATTTTTGAGAATACTAAAGTGGAAACCAAAGTCTTCCCAGCTGAAATAGGGAGGTAAGGCAGTAACTTCTTGATTTTTTTTAAAATGAAGAATGCTGATGACACAACCTTGTTGACGTGAAGGCCAAATGATAGTTTACTGTCAAAAATAACTCCCAGGTTTCTGGCCTTTTCTACCGGGACAGGAGGAGGGCCCAGCTGTGCAGGCCACCAGATAGTAGACCATTCCGGGGAAAGCCTGCCGAAGGTCATGATCTCGGTCTTGTCCGAGTTAAGCCTCAGACAATTAGAGGCCATCCAACTACTGACCGCGAGCATGGCTTTTTGGAAGTTGGCTGCCACCACTGGGCCGTCTCTATGGATTGCCAGAACCAGCTGGGTATCATCAGCGTAAGATGTAAGCCGTACCCCATGGGCCTTGATTACCCTCGCTAAGTCCGCTACGTAGATGTTAAATAACGTGGGACTTAGCGAGGAGCCCTGTGGGACTCCACAGGGGAGTGCAGAGATAGGGGAGTAGAAATCACCCAGCCTCACTGTCTGGTGCGGTTTTCCAGGAAAGATGAAATAGGATCCCTGGCCATACCGTTTATCCCCAGGGCTGTGACGCGGTCGACCAAAATGGCATGGTCGACCGTATCAAAGGCTGCAGACAAGTCCAGAAGGATCAGGACGGCCGCACCTCCCTGGTCCATAATAGCTCTGATCTCGTCTGAGGCCTTTATTAAGGCGGTGTCCGTTCCATGCCCTTTCCTGAAACCAAACTGCGTTTCGTCGAGAAGTTGGTGAGTATCGACGAACTCTGAGAGTTGCTTATTCATCAGAGATTCGCATATTTTGGCAGGAAAGGGGAGACACGCAATGGGTCTATAGCTGGCCACAGCTGTGGGATCCAAGGAGGGTTTTTTCAAAAGTGGTTTGATCACAGCCTTCTTCCATGACCTAGGATATTGACCAGTCTGAAATGCAGTATTGCAGATTTCCATGAGTGGCCATGAGATCACTTCTGTAAGATTTGCCATCACAGATGGAGGACAGGGGTCCAAGGGGGAACCAGACTTAGTGATGGAAATGAGTCTGCTAATATGGTCTTGCGTGGTGGGAGCAAAACAGGGAAGGCGATCATGATCATGATCAGAGGTTACTTCTTCCTCAGTGCAAACTCTAAGTCTAGTCCTTGTATCCCCTTCGAAGGATGAGTATATGTCTGCCACCTTGGTAGTAAAAAAGGTGGATAGATCATTACAAAAAGTCTGTGAGGGTTCAACCCCGGGGCCCGTGGAGGGAGTGGACAAAATGGTGACAACAGAGAATAGCTCTCTAGCAGAGTTATTGGCATTCTCTATTTGGGCCGAGAAAAAGACAGTTTTTCGAGCGATGATCGCCTCTTTATATATTATAAGGGCATCTTTATAGGTTTGCTTGGCTATGGGGCAGTAAACTTTCCTCCAACGCCTTTCCAGGTTCCTGCAGTGTTGCCGATGAAGTCTGAGATCTTCAGTGTACCAGGGCGCCGACGGAGACGTTCTATTAGGTCTCATAAACTTCTCGGGGGCCACTTGATCAGCAGCATTCCGAATCCAATCTTGGAAGTCGGAAGCTAGTAATGCAGGATTGCCTCCTCCCTTGGGGCAGGAAGAAGCCAAGAGATCTAGCATCTGAGGGATATCCGCATTCTTCCAGGCACGAATCCCTGTCCTGGTTCGTGGCCTTGGGGGTGGGGGGTTGTAATCCGGGTATGTATCCCAAAGATAATAGCCCTATGATCTGACCTCATGATGGGAAGAGTATCCAATACCAAAATATCGGGATTATTGGTGAACAGACCATCTAGTGTATGTCCCGCCTGGTGTGTGATTCCCTTGACCAATTGATGAAGTCCCAGAGTTGAAAGATTGGCAATAAGTTGACTGGTTTCATAATTATCCTGCTCTTCCAAATGGAAGTTAAAATCTCCCAGTATCATATATTCAGCAGAACTTATAATATGGTTGTCGAAGTCCGAAAGAGTAGAGAGAAAGGGGCTTCGGGGGCCAGGAGGTCGATATAACAAAATTCCTTTAAGGGCTTGTTTCTGATTAATGTTGATAGCAAAGATTGCTGCTTCACAGTTGATGGAGTTTATGTGCTCGAAGGTGGTACGATATTTGTTCTTATAAATAATGGCTAGTCCGTCACGTCTTCCTATGAGTCTATCATGTCTAGCTACACTATAGCCATCTGGGGTAGCAATACAAAAATCCGGTCCTGATCCGGCGTCTCCCCAGGTTTCAGTGGCAAAAAGTAAATCCAGGTCATGGGCGAGGATGAACTCGCTGATCTGGAGGCTGTGGCATGGAAGGGAGCGCGTGTTAATAAGCGCTGCTCGACAGCCATGGAAAGAAGTTTTATCCAAATCGTGAAACAGGGTGTGATTAAGGGCTAAATGAGCTGACAGATGATGTTGTGGTAGTTGGTAGCTACACCCAGGGCAAGGGGGAGGGGGTGACGTCCACTGCAGTGGTAAGAGGTGCAGTATTGCAGCCTTGATGTACAGTACCTGAGTTCAACAGTTTTAGTTGCTGGGATGAGTAGCATAGTCGAGAGCCAGGGGGGGTGGCCCTTGGCCGAGTCCGGTCGCGGACGGGCGCAGACGGGCTTGGCTTTGGCGCGGCTTCGGCGCGCGCCTGCTGCGCCAGCCCGCTGCGCCGTCTGGACATGGTACTGATTTTATAGGGCGTGAGGAGGGTGGGAGGCCGGCGCGACTAGAGCGCAGCCCCAGCCCACACCAAAGATGGCGCCCGCCGCCGCCTACCGCGAAAAACAAAGCGGCTAGGCGAGGCAGAGAAAAGATGTTTGTAGCGTGAGGAGGGGTGTTAGTGTGCCTGCTTTAAATTCCCCTTTAAAATAGTAGAATTAAAAACCCCCAAGAAAAGTCAAGCACATAAATTTAAAAATGCCTAAAAACAATTTTCACAATCACGATAATGCAGCAATTTTAAATGAGTGATCGCAGTTAGCTCGCAGCCCTAGTACTCCCACTAGGGAGAGCTCTGAAAGGCAGCGAGCGTCAGAAAACACCCAGCTAAGTATTCTGGGAGGGCGGGAGGCCGGCGCGACTAGAGCGCAGCCCCAGCCCACACCAAAGATGGCACCCGCCGCCGCCTACCGCGAAAAACAAAGCGGCTAGGCAAGGCAGAGAAAAAAGGTTTGTAGCGTAAGGAGGGGTGTTAGTGTGCCTGCTCTAAATTCCCCTTTAAAATAATAGAATTAAAAACCCCAAGAAAAGTCAAGCACATAAATTTTAAAACGCCTAAAAACAATATTCACAATCACGATAATGCAGCAATTTTAAATGAGTGATCGCAGTTAGCTCGCAGCCCTAGTACTCCCACTAGGGAGAGCTCTGAAAGGCCAGTCAAAATTACGAGGGGAAGATTGTCACACTAATTTTGCTCCAATTAAATTCCCATTGAGAATGTCTTCCCATTCATTCCTATGGGCCGCCAAGCCCATAGGAATGAATTGAAAGGTATTCCTTAATTGGGAATCTCATTTTGTGATTCGCAAATAAGGAATATGTAGTATTGCCAAATTTTTAGCAAATCCTACATTCATTGCATTTTGCGATTCTCTAATTGCGATTCGCTAAAAATCGCAATTTGAGAATCACCAAACTCTTTTTTCATACATATGGCCCTAAGACTTTATTTTGTTGCAGCATAGTGACTGTGGCATCTCTCTACCATAGCAGCACAGTCACAGGCCACATCACGACTGTGGCATCTCTCTGCCATAGCAGCTCAGTCACAGGCCATATCACGACGGTGGCATCTCTCTGCCATAGCAGCACAGTCACAGGCCACATCACGACTGTGGCATCTCTCTGCCATAGCTTTACAAGCTCAATTCCCTACACATTCTTTTAATGAAATGAAATGCACAAATGGAGACAATTACGCAGTCTCAGCCTTAAATTTGATGATCCACTAATCAAAAGAAAAATAGTTATAAATAGACTCGGCAGGTTGTTATTTCTGGCAGTAAAAATACTTTATAAAACTTCAGTACTTTGAAAATGATCTGAAATGGAAGCGGAACAGCTGCAGTGAACTGTGAATGCCCTTTGTTGAATAGATTGTGCACGAAAAGTACAATGGGTTACAATTCAGTTCAAAAGAAACGTTTTCTCAAAAGACTGAGTGGAACATGGATATATGCATGGTTTAATGAGATTTAGATTTTAATGAAACAATTCTGCCTCCTTTTTTTACAGAAGTGCTCAGCTCTCCAGATGTATGAATTGCATGCGTTTATGTCAGGACGTTTTCTGTGTGGGTGGAAACATGGGGCAACAGTCAGACCCAAAAACAGAAAACATGATGCAGTTGTAGAATGAGAACCAAATAAAATGTGCATTTTATTTCTATTTATGAGAGCCCCTCGTGTGTATTTTCTGACTGGCTTTAATTAGATCTTGATAGATCTAAAAAAGAGGAAATGGAAGGAAGAATACAAAAATTGTACAGCACTAGTAAAACGTAAATAAATGATTTGTAATGCAAGAATTTAAATCAGCGCATTATTACAAAGCTATGAAATATGAGAGTAAGATAACGCAAGCAGACAAGAAAGCCAGCAAGGAGGAAACACAAGCATCACAAGTGAATGAGGGCACAACTTAGGGCCACAATCCTCTGAGCCGAATTGCAGAAGATGCTGACCAAAGGAGGCTAGAGTTACTCCTGGAAGAACACTAGGAAGAGGTAGTACAAATTAATGGGATTTTTTTTTATTTCTCCTTATTTTGCCCTTAAATGGTCTCTGACAGATTTCATGTACAACATCCCATATTTGGGTAAGAATTATTGGACTGATTCAGGGGTGTTTAATTAAGGCACCTCACAGCCGGTTGTTCTATTATGGGCACTTAGCATTTACCATCTTACACAGTGTCAACATATCTTCTTCTGATCCCCATAAAATGCTCCCTTCCTGCTGGTGCTTCAGACGTTCTTCAAAGTCACTGATTACTATTTTAAAAGGAATGAATATGACCTCAGCTAGGCATCCTTGACTAATCTGAGGAATTTCGTTTTAGAGGTTAGATCACCACCTGCCGATGATTAATATTTACACTGTGTTTCCCTGTCTGACCTCCAGGACTATAGAATGTTGAGCCTGTTAGATTCTAGTCCCCACCTTATTTAGGATTTTATTTTCTTGATTTTCTCAAAGAGACAAAGAAATGTAGTAAGCTTACTAAACTTGTCCACACATTTGTTTAAGACTGATTTGCATATGAGTTGGTTGAAACTGAGTTGGCATGGTCAGCAAAAGCATCATGGGTTGGAATGCTAACCTTAGCAATGGCCATACTAATTGCAAGCATTCCTCCCATCGACTTTCATGTGCAGATTTCAACAGTTGAAAAAGCAAGGTGTGAGGAGAGGTGTCATGGGAAAGTCATAAAAACAAAACACATGTCAAAGGAGGCACCATTGACCTAATTACTGCCAAGGAGGGACTTTGACACTTGACTTTCTGGTAGTTGAATAGTCAGACCACTTTGGGATCCCTTTCACCTTCCTAAATATTCACACCAAAACTAAATCCAAACCCTTTATAAACTGATGTGGGTTAGCGATTTGCAAGACCTCAGTCTTGATAAATTAAAGGAGATGATCAGTACTCACCCTGATAAGGCTTCCACTGTATCTATCAGGAGCATATGTCTGAACGCAGGTCCTCACTGGTATCTATACAAAGACCTTGCATAGAGAAAAATGAGAAGTTGGAAATAGCTTACATCTGCGGGGCATATTCTCAAGGAACTATTGCCACATTATCAGCACTTTTTCGCATCCAAAGTAGCGATAAATATATCACCCTATTCACAAGCTGGTGCAAGCAGCCTATATCACCAGTTAATCTGCAATAGCAGGCGCAAAAAACATCGCCACAGATGGCCCCTGCAACTATTGCTAATGAGATGCAGAGTAGGAATTCCCGTGCAAAAACCCACTACAACACCACTCTGCAACATTCTCAACGACCAGCCAGATCAGCGATAAGAACCCAAAAGAGGCGATAAGGCGTGTTAGCAGCAGGAAACTAACACCTGCTCTCACCTGGTGTAAAGTCTGAACACAGCTTGCACCACAAAATAGAGCCCAGCCCAGAGCCACACCTGAAGGGTAACTGATGCCATGGAGCCAACGATCATGCAGCTGGGAGCCCCAACAGGGCCACAACACCCACCGCCACCACCCCCAGGGTCCCATCCCGAAGACATGCCACATCAACTACACGAAACATGTACCAAATAATCCAGCTGGTGTCGCACAATCACATTTGGTGACATGCATGTGTTGTCACAAAAATGAGCATCACACATTCACCTTCGAATTAATAATCAAAAATGAATTCAAATAAACACAGAACAGAAATGTAGACACTTGGTGGCTCTCCTCAGGACAATCTGTAGGTCACAGCCTGCAAGACAAAAATCCAGATGAGAAGGTGTGACTTGCACTCATCAAATGGGGAGAGGGAGAAAGACGGACAGAGAGGGGAGAGAGAGAAAGATAGACCGAGGGGGGAGAGAGAGAAAGACGGACAGAGAGGGGGAGAAAGAGAAAGACGAACAGAGAGGGAGAGAGAGAGAGAAAGACGGACAGAGAGGGAGAGAGAGAGAAAGATGGACAGAAAGCGGGAGAGAGAGAGAAAGACAGACAGAGAGGGGGAGAGAGAGAGAAAGACAGACAGAGAGTGGGAGAAAGACACAGATAACAGAAGAGATGGACAGGGAGCGAGAGTGCCAACACTGCGCACCCAGGCCCCTCTGCTCACCTGCTGACACCGGTGTGTCTTCAACCACGTGCCGGTATGTAGTGCAGTTCACCAGGCCCCACATCTGAAACAGAACTCTCATCTGAAACAGAGTCCAGATACATGAATGGAAAAGCACATACAATTGCACACAACATCATCGTCTGTCCACCCCTGTGCACCCAGGCATCTGCACTCCAGCCCCTTCCGCCATCCAGTGGTGCATGCCAGCCCCATGCGCTCCCAGGCCTCACTGCTCACCTTCCGCCACTGGCGTATTGCAATGTGGGCCCACCACGTGCCTGTGCAAGCCCCAAGCCTGGGGCCTGCAAACATGGCACCCTCCACATCATGCAGCCCCACTACGCAGGCCACCAGGTCTCACGTTTGATTCTGGGTCTTCATTTCGTCATGACAGAGAACATACCAGTGCATCATCGCAGGCTGCACACCCGCTCAGCCATTGAGGTGCGACTAACTCTGTGATCCTGGAGGTTACGCCACATAGCAGTAAGCCAGTGCTGCCCGCTGGCTCTGGCCTACAATGTGGTCCAGTAGGGCACACAAATCCTGAGCAGTCAGGACCGCCGGGACAGGGCATCATCGCAGGCTGCACACTCGCTCAGCACTTAAGGTGCCCCTACCCAGTGCACCAAAAGTCACCAATCTGTGGCGGTGTGCCTGTGCCGGCTGCAGTTTATCCGGTGCCACCAAGTCTGTGCCCCGCAAGTCATGGAACCTGTATGATTGGCTATTGTGGTGTGGACACCATCACGTCACCTCCGGGCCGGGGGAATGTGATGTTGCATGGCCCTGGGCCCTAATGCCTACATGAACACCACACGGATACACCCAGAGACAGGTTGGAAATGGCGTTGAGCATGTGCGCCCGGCCCTCTATATTGGCAGGGTCACATGTCCTGTGATGCGTGTTCTGTATGGGTGCGGCGTGGGTGTAAACCAGCCACGAGGGAGTGACAGTGGCATGCGGACAACTAAACCTGTGATCAGCAGATCACTACAGGGTAGACCTGGGACATGTAACGTTGCCGTCCCCACCTGTAAGGGTAAGCAGAGTGAGGTGGCCTGGCGTATGCCAGTCCAGCGTAAGGGTGTGAACAATGACCCCGGGTCTCTGGGCGTGGCTCCGTGCGGTGCTGGATAAGGAAGTTACTAATGCCTGTGTCTCTGTTGTTGTGTCTGCACTACCCAGACCACATTCTGCAATGTGTCACCATGAGACTCTAGTTCAACGACATGAGCCACATGGACGTAAGAGTAATTCACTGAGCCTACATTCATCCATACTTCCACACTTGAAAGACCATACACATGACACATCTGTGTGTTAGGAATCTTTAATGCACATTCAGTGGTGTTTTGCATCTGGAACAGTACAGGGCATTGCAAACCCCACATGAATATGTTGACCCGTGGAGGGCCAGCTTGAGTCCTTCAGGGAATTACAAGTTCAAAGGAAGAGGAAGAGTTCAGTCCGCAGTCTGATTGCTGTGTCATTTTGCATTCATACAGAATATGGCAGTCCATGTCGAGGTCCAAGGTGAGTGTCGCAAAGTGCAACGGAGGACAGTGGAAGGTGGTGATGCAGAGGGAAGAACTAAGCAGAAACCGGCCACATGGCGGAGAAGAATGCTACTGCGTCCTTCGTACCACAAAGGCAGGTTCATCCGCATCTTTGGCCACTGCTGTTGCATGTGCCTCATTTGTGGGTGGTGGTGTTCTGTCTCCTGCACTGTGTGGCAGTGACACCTCAGGGGCCAGAAGTGGAATGTCTGCCACACTGTGTGGCACTAACACTTCAGGGTGCGGAGATGTGGATGTAGTGGTAGCAGCAGCATCCATTAGCGCCAGGCCTTGTGGCAGCAATGCCATGAGGATGGTCTGAGGTCATTGGAGGACCCAGCTACCACTTGCTGGTATGCAGTCGTGGCACATTCCACATTCGCCCACTCCATGGTCTCCATTAACCTCTGCATGTTTCCCAAATCCTGTGTGACATCCCTAGAGCCACTCTTACTAGACAGTTCAATTCTCTGAGTCAGGGCTCCAGCGATGTCAGCCATGGTCCATTGAAGTGCATGAATTGGGCTGTGTGTGTCAGTTAGGGACTGTGAGTGGTCCCTGATGGGACTTAGACATCCACGTATGGCATCTAGTTTGTCTGCCATGCGGTTGAAGCCTACCCGCACCTGTTCAACCAGATTCTCCAGGCACCCCAACACACGGCATTAGAAAGCCAAGTGTTCTTCATGGGGGTCCTGGGAGGCAGCCTTGGTGGTGGGTGCTGCCTGCTGTGTGGTCTGTGCAGGGAGTGGGTTCCCCTCGATGCAGCTGGGCTGCCCAGCTCCTGGAAGTGGGCTACGGAGGCTGTCCACGAGCTGTTGGAGGGTGTTGGAGTCAAAGCTGTGGTGGTTTCTTCATCATCAGAGAAGATAGGTGCGGGCTGCTCTGCAGGAGGTGTTGATTGTCCCTCTGCAATGTGAAGGGGAGATGCAGTTTAACAATGTGTCCACATCTATGTTGTCGCATTGTACATGTTTTCATACAGACTGCATGACTGTGAACAGTGTGGCTGTTTGGGAGGTGCTGCCTATTTGATGGGGGACTGTATTCTGTTGTGGACGTGTTGCGTTTTGTACCACATTGTTGTCAGTGTTGATGTGCTCTGCATGTTATGTGTGTGTGGTGCTGCATTTCGGGGGTGTCGCCCCTGCAGCTCTGATTTTGCAGCCCCTTGTCCTTTCCATGCGGTGTGCCATTGACTTCTGTGCTGATACAGTACTGGCATACTTGGGTACATTGGTCTCTTGGTCGGAGTTGGGGGCTGGGGCATGGTTTGTCCGCAGGTGTGCTCAACTCAGTTGTGCATGTGTGCCATTGTGCCCATCTGCCCCGTCCCACCCAGTCCCTGGTCGTTACTCACCCAGGTGCTGTTGTGTCCGGTCATGTTGACCAGTGTCCGGTCCCCCAACTCTGGCCACTGTCTCCCCACTGATGACTGTGGACACCATTTCCTCCATCTCGTCCAGCTCCTCCTGTGGCGCAGGACTCCCACCTCCAGTCTGCATTGCTGCCTTCTAGTTGTTGGTGAGTTTCAGCTCAGTTTTTCGCTTGACTTCAATCCAGGTCCTTTTGACCTCTTGCATCGTCCTCTTCAGCACTCCCACTGCATTCACCTTGTCCAGGATGGACTGCCATAGTTCATTTTTGGTTGCTAATGACACAGTGGAGGTGACAAACAGTTGTTGATGGTGTTCGACCACCTCCGTTATCAGGATCCTGTTTTCCTGCAGACTGAACCGCTTCTTCCTACTCTTCTTCTCCTTGGCCTTCCCTGACCCGAGGTCCCTGGCTGGTCCTTCGGAGGGCTTGTGGGGTTCTGGTTATCCTCCGTATTTGCTCCGGCAACATCCATTTTGTTTCGCTGTTGTTTGGCATTTGTTTTTTATTTTTTATTTTATGGTGATTTTTCCAGCCTGACATGTGTGAATTGCAGACCTGTTGCTGGTTTTCACTGATTTTTGTATCACGAATGGCCTCATTTGTGTGCTAGTGTTTTGCATTTTTGCGGCATAGCTTTGGTTTTAACGCGGTCCTTTGAAGCGTTATCGTAGGGCTATCGCATGGTACTGCCGTGTTGTGACAATTAGTTAACACAGCATAATTTTCACGCAATAGACTGCGATGCTGAAAGTTACGTTAAGCTAATTTTGCGATAGTTCTCACACGTTCTTGAGAATATTCCCCTGCCAGTCTTAGCAACAAAAAGAGAACCTTCAGAGGTGTTGATAGAATTGAAAAAAAACATCAATTTTCTATAGACATGCTCTAAAAAGGGCAGTCAGCTGACAAGTTGAAAGGTAGATGACAAAGCGCAGTTACAGATGGAGTTTAAACAACAAAAAAGAGCGTGTTTTTCTTTCTTTTGATCTGTTTTTCTAAAACGAACTGTCATCAGCAGAATGGAGACATTTTTGGCAACAATGTTTTTTTTATATGTTATAGGCCATTGCAGGATGGCTAGCATCACTAGTATCACTCTGCATGCTTACACATATTCTGAGCTGTAGCATGTTTTTTAATGTAACTTACATTACTAATATTCATATAGTTTCGCAGAAAATGACTGTATGCTTTCTGATGTGTTTCATTTCTCACTACAGATTCAGCTTTATTTCTTCGTGTCTGCTATCCTACTGTCTCTTTCATATGAAAGAGCCAGACATCAAGGCTTTAGGTTAAGATGTTTGTGGGAAGGATGACCACATATTATAAGTAATAAACTATTATCTGCTATACATTAAAAAGATACAGCAAGCTATCTTGGTGTTCCGTGACTGTATAAACAAAATAACAGTTGACCTGCAATTTCCTTGTAATGTATGTCAGTGGTACATTATTACATACATATTTGGTGCTCTAACAGAGACATATATACTATGCCAATGGAAAATATATTGATCAACTTTCGAAGTGGAAATATGCACGTCTACAATTACTGGTTACAAAATTCCCAGAATTTGCTTTTAATTAAATTATTGAACAATTGGAAAAAATGAAGTGAAATTACATACAATTACATGAAATACAATTTTTTGATTTAGTACTATATTTTAGCATGAAATGTGTCCTGTGTCAATTTTTGACGCCAGGGTGTATTTTGGCAGTAAATAAGTAGTACAATTAAGCTACACACACTCTGTTGCTCCCGTGCGTTCGCTGTAAACTTTTACAGTGAATAGCGCATAATTATGAGGCATGGCATATTGGTTTCATTTCAGGAATTTTGCTTAACAAGTATAACCTGAGTTTCCTAGAAGTATGTAAATTACACTGCTGTTAATTAAATTTTGACCAGGCCTATACACTATATGGAATTATGATGTGATCTAGTAAATACAGCAAACTCATACATGGCTAAAGGAAGAGTCTACACTGCTCAGGTTGCTAGCTGATGTCATGTCACGATGGATGTGGTGCTCTAGCCTTGGACTGTCACTTAAAAACTAGCGGGCTTATTTATGATAGCCCTGCGTCACTTTTGCACCATGTAAAGAGGTACATAAAGGGCTCCCATAAAGATTATGAAGCGAGGCAAAGCCACCCTGCATAGCTTTGAGTGCCCTCATAGATCATGAATTTGGTGATGCAGCACAAACCACGGCGTCACCCTACTCTATGGGTGTTCCAAGAGCATTGCAGTGGGTTTTCTCACGCAACACCCAGTGCTTTAAGTGGGCCAGGTCCTGCTGATGCTCAGCACCCGCAATTCTAAAAAGCAGGTGCTGCTACGGATCCTTATCAGGCTCCCCATTTTTGCCCTCACCTTTGGGATGGAAAAAAAATATGTACTCGCGGCAGTACCACCAATCACTGCCTTTGATGTAACTTCGAAGAGTTGTTGTAGGTCTTTCATAGTTTCATCATTTCAGAACTGAAGCATTTTCAATATATATACAACAAAGCTGTATTTGTTGCTTATTTATCTTATGCAACTAACAACCATTGACAAAGCCAATAGTCTTGGCTTTTTGTAGGTGTAATGTTACTTGATGTATTTGATATCGGGATGCAATGACAGAAGCAACAAAATACCTGTCGGGCTGCACACTATGTTAAGCACAGGTTTTTAGCCTAGGTGTTTTTTAGCCACATCCTTAACTACACAGGCCATGCCCCCTTAAAAGACACCCCCCAGTTTTTTCATCCCACTAAAGCCCTGGCAACACCCATGGATTTTGACGCTGCCCCAGATTTACTTAACACCTTCGCTGCGGCGGCTATTTCGCCGCAGCGCTAAGGGGGGCGGGGGAGGGCGCGGCGTGCCCATGCTCGTTACGGAACCGCTCCGTCATCAGTCTCGGTTGAGCTGTGCTGATGACGGAGCGGTTTCGTCATGGCCCTGCCTCTCAATAGAACGCACCGCGCAGGCGCAAATCAGCGCCGCGCAGGCGCGTCGAGCGGGCCATGACGGAACCGCTCCGTCATCCGCACAGCACCACCACGGCTGATGACGGAGCGGTTCCGTCTTCAGCGCGGAAGAGGTTAATAACATAAACCAGAAGCAGTGCCAAACCCCCAGAGGAGGCGTAACGAGGAGAAATATTTGTATTTCTCCTCGTTTTTTCCTCTTTTTATGTATACTGCAAACTGCCTCACTGGCATGGAGTCATCTGCTAACCTTTTACCGCTGCACATCTGTTTACTCTTCCCTGGGGATGCGTTATAATTAGCACATGGCACCCCTATGAACCAACGTGTTGCATGATGTCTGTCTTCTTCAGAGACAAACACCGAAGCAAGGCTGTTGTATCTTGGCCAGCTGTGTTAAAATTACGAAACTAATGCACCGCCTTTTGCATGATGTTTTAGAAGCTATTATCTTATTTTGTTTCATCTGTTTACAAATGCAGCCCGGGTCCGGCTAGAGGCTGCAGCCCGGGGCGGGTAATATAATATCTGAGCGCCTGAAGCTGAAGGGAAAGCTGCAGTGTCGAGTCCATGCACTATCTGCAGAAGGGAAAGAAATAACAGCTCGACTTCCGTTAGGTCCGAGCAGAGTGATGAAATGTGAGAAACCTGGCTCTCCCCAAAAATCTCAGGTTCCAAAAACAACTGGAATGATCAAGAAAGGAGGCCTGGGGTTGGCAGGGCGTCCGCTGCTTGGCCGGGATAAGAGGCAGGGAAGCTGGACCAGCAGAAGGGGGCTGCAGGCGGCCGGGAGTGGGCGTGAAACCCTGGAGCGAAGCGCACCAAGAGACAGGAGCTACCGCAGCCGAGGGTAGGTGAACGATGCTGTCAAGCCCGTGCGCGCGGAGACTCTGCCCACAGTAGTCCCACGGCAGCGTGTGCGCGCGAGTCTGGCGTACACGCCGGACCAGCTGTGTGATCTGCGCCTTGCAACTCTGTGCATGAAATTGTGAGGAATGTGGCAGAGTGGGTGGCGTTGCTTCTGCCTGAAACTTACAACGAGGGAAAAACATTAGCACAAATTATAGCACGTGTATTTGCACAAACAACTGTTATTTTCTTATTTTGGTGTGCTTTGTGCGGGCAAAGGCAATAAACGTTGCATCAAAAAATTCTCGCTGCAGAGTGATTAATGGCTGCAGCACTGGAAGTGAGGAAAGTGCGGCAAACCCGAAGCAACCAGATCATAATTGAGTTTAGCCATCACAGCTCGCGTGTTATTTATTTCTGTTTATTACTCCCACTGCGCATTGGGGAGCTGCTTTTTATGGGCAGGCGAAGGCTGGAAAATACCCAGGCAGGGAAAATGTAACGTTAATGGTTTGAGAAACCGCCGTTTCCAGTGGCAGCCCGGCATTTTATAGAGACGAGTGACTGCAGATTACTCCGGGTTTGATCAATGTTTTCATTGTTTTTCTCCTCTGCGAGCTTAATGAGCGGGGCAGTTTAAAGGGACAGGCACCAGTGTGCCATGTGTGCAAGGACTATGGGAGACGCGTGACAAAACGTTTCAGACACTGTTTAAATGTGGGGACTATAGGGAGGCACACCAAATACAATGTATACCGTATTTATGCGAAAACAGCCTGCTGGCGGGAGAGCTGTCATTGGAAGGACTCTTCAGCGCGCCACATTCTTTGCTTGTCAGTGGGTGCCAGGTCACATGTCTCTTTGCCCCCTACGTTTCCTGACATCTGTGCTGACATTGTTCAAAGCGTTCACCTCCCCTCTTTTGCTGGCCGCATCTTCAGAAGGTAGATTTCAGGAACACAAAAAGAGACAATCGTTTTACGAAGAGGAAACTTCTTCTGCATCCTGGAAAGGGGTGTCCCATTGTTATGTGCCAGGCCTGCATCCGGACTGCCCTGCCTGCCTAACCACGTCAAATCCAGCGTGCTACGTCACTTCAATAGTGATTATTGATCACGCTCCCACTACAACCTGCGATAGATGCTGGTAGACAAGTACGTGATATGAGTATATCAATAGTGGTAATGCAAAATATCCATCGAGGCCCACTGAATCTCAAACCACTGACCTGCACATAGATGAGAGGAATTTGGCCCATTGATTCTTTTTTAATTTCAAACACATGCCACAAAATAAAAGGAAAAAAAACAGCTACTTAAGCTTAACTGCCGCATGCTTGAAAAAAAAAGAAAACTTTGACTGAAGCAGCTGTTTTATTAGTGATGTTTTTTTGCCTGACAAATCCTTCAGTTGTGCCACAGATTTGATTATTATCATTTGTGAAGGAGACAAGAATACATTAACACATAACAACGACTCAAATTTCAGGCAGCTAGAGTGTTAGATTGTTAATTAAGCACTTTGTGGCCGTAACTAAAAAGTAGACAGGAAATAAATCACCATTTAACAGGGCAAAATAAAATAGCCAGTATTTAAAGTTAATGTAATAAAAATAAAACACACATTTAGCCAAATGTGTCACAGAAGAGAAAGTACATTTTTTATGCAAATGGGAACAACTTGCACAGGCATTGTGCAGCCAGGTAGAGTGAAGGGACCCGATGTATGAAGTGGGGTGACCCATTGTCCCATGCTCTGTGCTGTGTTAGGCAAATACAAAGTGTGAATGGCACTTAAACAGACCAATGGATAAGTAGTAAAAGATGTCTCAAAGGCCAGACCTAAAAAAGAAAACGTTTCCAAGATAAAATGAGGAAGAGTTGCTTATATATAGTTGAATATAAGGCCGTATTATATTTATCTATTTTTTTGTGTCATTTCTATATATTAGGTGGGGGCTGTCATACTGCTGTGTAGATACCTAACTTTACTAGTACTTTGCAAGACAGCAACCAAAGGAAAACTCACATCTAATACGTTTTGAAAATGAATAATGGATATGTTAATGGCGCTAGTGGAACTTATTATATTTAATTTAGTCTAATACATGTCTATTTGTTCAGCGTGTCAGTAATGTAATGATATTTTTGGCTAGTCTCAGATAGCACATGCGGAATCCCCAATGCCAAGCACCTGTGGAGATACAACAAGAGTGTGAGGGTCTATAAGATTCCAGACTTTGAAATTGGTTGAATGCAGAAGGCTGCAAACATCAGGATTAAGTAATGGAGGTTATAGCATGGGTATTTGTAAAGTGCATGTTCATGACAACAGGTATCTTGGCACTGACTAACAGATGTTTATTGTTAACCAACTCAATGGTACTCATTTTTATCAACCTCGACAAGATGAATGGCTGAGTGGACCCGCCGGGATTTGAACCTGGATCATGAGGTTAAACACAGGACACAGGCTCCCAAAGTGGACGCATTAGTCCACTAAGTCATCAGCCAAGGCTTTCCAAAAGCTGTTTCGGCCACCTATAGTTTGCAGTGGTGAGTCTGGGTGAAAGAAATATAATTTAGGAAAGAAAGCACAGATTCAGGCAAGGTGGGAAGGAGAGCTTGTGCACAGAATTATTGCACCCCTTCTGAGACCAGACTTTAATACAATGATTTCCAAAAAGAAGGTCCAGCACTGCATGCATGCTGTGCTCTGCACACGGATTGATATAACAACCTTTAATGTCACATATTTTCATTCCCAAAGAGGACGGTTGTTTTGCATATGAGTGAATATTCCAAAATGCCAATCATATGAGGAGCATGCTGAGGTAATTGTATTTGTGAAATACAGTCGCTCACTGTAAAGATGTGAAGTTCAAATTAAGCATGGAAACAGAATTCTTTGGAAGGCAGGGAGTCTCGTGACCCCCGGCCGTATTTATTAAAATATGAAACCAAATTAAAAATTGAATAAAATAACATTATTTACATAATTATTAAATGCAAAATTCAGACATTAGATTTACAGTAAGTTAGACAGGTATGATGGGCTAACCTTAACAAATGTTTAATACAGCGTGTTTCCTAACCGAATCTAACATCCTCATATCAATTTTGCATTCTAATAATTTCTGGTCCTACGGCAAGGTCGCTAACCGGTGTCAGATCCTTTACCCAGCTACGCTCTCACGTCCGAGATGCGCATGCGCAACAAGTGCCCGGTTACCGGGAGAGTACGTCCCTCTCCTGGTTGCCCTCGTACGCTCCGTGAACTCCATTTAACCAAAAAGGAGGGCCCTTACACTCGCGCCATTTGCTGACGTCATAGTGTATGTGCAGGGTGGCTACCAGCCCGAGGAAAGCGTGACTCCCTCCCCCGCACCGTTCCAAACGGATATCCTGCCCCTGAAGTTCTAGGAGAGACCATTGGCCCCTCCCCCTGGGCAGCCCCATTCGCTAATGGTGCTGCCCCCATAAGGACCTTAAATTGCTGCTCACCGATTATGACCTTACCGCCTGACCCATATAATAAATACGACACTTATAATCTAAGAAAGGAAAAAGCCTAAGGAAAAAACAATTAATGCAGCAGCAACAACACAACCAATTAAGCATCTTAATATTATCATTTCCTGGAAACGGGGAAAAAGGTCTAAGGAAGAAAAACACATCTATTCTTACAGCGTTGAAAAGCGTTTCAGAGGATACCTACCAATGTCCTCGCTTGAATTCTGCTAAAAGGGGATGAAGGGTGGGGAAAATTACAAGGCCCACAGCGGGGCGAGGAGCGAGCCTGGGAAGCGCGGGCACAAAGAGGATGCTTCCCGCGCTCCCCAGGCTCTTAAACCCCCCTTTGCTAGAGGTCCCGCCTCCTAGACCCAGAAGTGAAAACTGCTTCCGGGTCAATGGCGGGACCTACGGACCAATCAGGGCGGGTGAGGGGGGGCCGGGCCCAGCCATGTGTGCGTGGGGGCCGAGCAGCCCCCCCTTTCCTCATGGTCTGGGACTGCCGGCCACCCCCCTCCTTATCACGGAAACTATAGTTATCAAAACGTATCAGTCAAACAACAGAATTCTTAGGAAGGCAGGGGGTCTCGTGACCCCCCGGCCGTATTTATTAAAATATGAAAACAAATAAAAAATTGAATAAAATAACATTATTTACATAATTATTAAATGCAGAATTCAGACATTAGATTTACAGCAAGTTAGACAGGTATGATGGGCTAACTTAACAAATGTCTAATACAGCCTGTTTCCTAACCGAATCTAACATCCTCATATCAATTTTGCATTCTAATAATTTCTGGTCCTACGGCAAGGTCGCTAACCGGTGTCAGATCCTTTCCCAGGTATGCTCTCACGTCCGAGATGCGCATGCGCAACAAGGGCCCGGTTACCGGGAGAGTACGTCCCTCTCCTGGTTGCCCTCGTATTCTCCGTGAACTCCATTTAACCAAAAAGGAGGGCCCTTACACTCGCGCCATTAGCTGACGTCATAGTGTATGTGCGGGGTGGCTACCAGCCCGAGGAAAGCGTGACTCCCTCCCCCGCACCCTTCCAAATGGATATCCTGCCCCTGAAGTTCTAGGAGAGACCATTGGCCCCTCCCCCTGGGCAGCCCCACTCGCTAATGGTGCTGCCCCCATAAGGACCTTAAATTACTGCTCACCGATTATGACCTTACAGGCCAGCATAGTTGACCGACTATCTGCCCCCCCCCCAAAAAGCCTACACTGAAAGGTCATATCCTTCTAGCAAAACCTTCTACCCATGCCAACATGTTCCTTATAAATAGGGCATTCCCTGACTCTGTCAAGTGGACCCCATCCCGCAAGTAGAACTGTTCCCCCCAGATGCAACCATGAGGTATACTCTGTAGGTAAGGAGTTCGAAATAGCTTGTCTATTTTATTGTTGACCCTCTTTACCAAGTGATTCAACGCCCTGACTGATTCACCCCCCTCGACTGCAAACTCGGTATCAACTGTGACCACACTATAGTGCAATCCAGTAACAGTTTTGCCAGCCAACCTGCCGCTGAGATGATTTCTTCCAACAGGACCCTTCTGCCTAAGTCTACTAAATCATTCCCCCCCAGGTGCAAGATGACCACTGAAGGAGTTGAGGTGTGTCTCTCGAGTAGATCTGACATGTAGCCCCTAAACTGACTGAGGCAAAGCCCCCCTCTGCCATGGAAGGAAACATTGAAACCCCCGCACTCTGCCCTCCGTCTACCCGCTCCTGCAAGGAAAATTGGTTTAGCACGTTTCACATAAGAATGACCGACTACCCATACTACATGTGTCCTCCTTTTGTCTTCCTGCCATTGCCGAGATGTTGATTGTTGGTTTTGATGATCCTGTAGTAGTTTCCGCCCTGCGTCACAGGCCCGAGAAACTAGAGATACACAAGAACAAAGCAGGCGTCAGGGGGGCGTTGACTGACCCTTACAACATGTGCAGCCGTACATAATGCTTATATGCATTGGAAGACCATCTCCCAATCCTCTTCACACTATTGACATTCAATCCCCTCGCAGTGGCCTCAGTGGCTGCCCCTATCCGGAAAGAATGTGTCCCAAATTCTTAGGGATTTAAACCTGCTTTGGCAATACTCATGGCTAAGACTCTTTGGAACTGAAACCTGGTCAAAGGGGTCCCATCCGTATGCATTAGCAATGCTCCCCTTGCCTCACCCGCCCGTTGTTTGATTAACGCTTCTACATGTGACACCGGGCAGCACGGGTTATTCGGTGCCCAATGTAGTACTAAACTTTCTCCCCTAGCCTCCTGGTCAGTCTTGGATTTCCGGATGGTAACCTGCATTGTGTCGCCCTGTATATTGGTATCTCGCAGCTGAAGGCCACCTCTCTTATCCAGTTTGTTACTAGCCACTAATTCGCCTACCCGGCCGTAAAAGGCCAGGGAAAAGGCAGCTTTGAATAATATTACCTCTACCGAAGAACTGCATGTGTCCGATGGGGGCGAGGAACACTACTGCCAACCGTTCTAAACCTATCGGCTTTCTGCCATCGGCGGTGGTTGCCTGTAAGCGCAGCCATCCTTTCAAAGCTTTTTGTAATTAGAAACTGTTCGTAGGATACCTGGCTCCCCTTGCTTGTGCGAAAAAGGAAACAGCTGCCTTATGTCTGCTAGCTGTCGCCGCTGAGCGCCCCTCCTTGTGTAATGTGTCCATGTACCCATTAAAACTAGCCTCCTGATCCCACTTGTTCTCCCAATCCTGTCCCAGAAATTTACAGTAAGACCTGAACGCCCCTTCGTAAGCTGTCCTGGTCCTGGGAGCTAAGCTGGCTGCCACGAGGTCGTGTGGTTGGGGGCACCAATCTGCCAAAGTGTCGATGGGAAGTGGGCTGGGGAGGCCTCTGCAGCTGGTAGGTGTTCCCTGAATACCTGCATCTTAAAGCGAGAAAGGGCGTCAGCTGCGTTATTCAAGACCCCTGGAACATGTTTGGCCCTGAAATGTACATTCAATTTCATGCATCTCAGCACAATCTCCGTTAACAGGCGCAGTATGAACTGACACCGTACTGCCTGTTGATTGATGCATTCCACCACGGTCATGTTATCTGACCAGAAAATAACCGAGCGATTAGCCAATTGCTCGGGCCATACATTTAATGCAACCCAGATTGGGAACAGTTCCAGGAGCCCAATGTTTGCTGTCAAACCGCTCTCTTCCCACCAGCTGGGCCATCTTTGTGCCACTCACTTATTGCCAAGTATGGCGCCAAACCCCACACCGCCTGCAGCGTCAGTCCATAGTCCTAACTCCGCTGAGGTCAGCGTGGGGGCACCCCACAGTACTCTGCCATTGAAATCCTCCAGGAATGCAATCCATACCTGCATGTCCTGGCGAATCTCGACTGACAGTCATGTGCGATGATGCTTTTCCCGCAAGTCCTTCATGGCTTGCGCAATTGAGCAGGAAAATGGGCGTGCCATGGGGATGACCCTCAGGGCAAAATTTAGCTGGCCAACTGTCTGCTGCAACAGCTGTAAAGTGACTTTCTTCTTTTGCAAACATAGTTCAAGGGTTGCCCTGAATTTCTCGATTTTCTCTTTGGGTAACCTGAAATAGCCTTCCACGGAATCCAATTCAATTCCCAAGAATTCCAGACATGTCAAGGGCCCTACTGTTTTTCCCTGCGCGAGCGGGACCCCAAAAGCTCGCATGAGCACGCAAAATTCCTGCAATGCCCACGCGCACTCCTGTGAGCCCGCCAGACCCAGGAAAAGAAAATCGTCTAAGTAATGCATGACGTACTGGTGGCCCGTAGATTGTCTCAGAACCCACTCAAGGAAAGAGCAGAATGTTTCAAAGTAAGCACATGAAATAGAGCAACCCATGGGCATGCACATATCCATGTAGTATTTGCCTTCGAAGGAAAAACCTAGCAAGTGTTGGTCTGCTGGATGCACCGGGAGTAGTCTAAAAGCTGACTCAACATCTGATTTAGCCATCAGTGCCCCAGGACCCAAAACTCTCAACATTTCAACTGCCTGGTCAAAAGACGCATACATCACACTACAAATGGACTCATCAATTGCATCATTCAAGGATAAGCCCTTCAGTGCAGACAAATTGTGTATGAGCCTATACTCGCCCTTTTCCTTCAAAATTCTGTACAGGGATGTTAGGGAAAGGCACCGCTACCCTACCTAGGCGCAGTTCCTTCTCTATTTTGTTCGCTACCACCCCGGGATTTTTCTCAACTGACAACTGGTTCCTACACTGTGGTGTCCCGGTATAACCCCCAGCTGGAATCTGGAAACCATGTGTGAAACCCTCTTGGAGCATCCTTACGGAAGTATGGTTAGGGTATCTATTGAGCCAAGGGATCATAGCCGCCACTAAGATAGGTGAATGCGCTATACGGGGGTGTCCTCTGCTATTCTGGTGTCCTCCTCCCTCTGTTACCTGACGCACTACCCTTTAACCGGCATGTCACCTCTCGGTGGGAAGGGTGGCCGCATATGTTACACGCGTGCCTGAATTTGCAAGTGCCCGGTGCTCTGTTGCAAGTTCGCCTATTGAAATCCCAGCAGACTCCTTTCCCACCCGTATTACCTCTGGCCTTATTGGCCATTTCCCCGCCTTGCGCTGGCCGAAAGGGCTGCTGAAAGGGCTGCTGGGGCTCGGGGGAATATCCTTTGTTCCAGTTAGCGCTAGTACCTGCAGGTTGCCCCCTCTCAAACTGAGAATGCCAGGAAATAGCGTCAACTTTGTCCCAGGCTTAGGATCTGTTAAACTCCCTCGATTTCCTGAAAGCTATGTCATATTCTTTCCATGAGTCCCCCCCATGATTCTCATTAAACATTGTAATCCTACTCTGATAGCAAGCCATCTCATCCTGCATACCGGGGAAACGTTCAGCAGTAACTGCACTAAACACAGATAAAGCCCTGATCCAGTTGATGAGCGTCTCGTCTACCCTAAATTTGTACAATTGAGATCGCCATTCACTCGGCAACATCATCTCCTTCTGTGATTTAGCATATTCCCACTCCCTATTGTCAATCAGCAATGAGAAAATATTAATATATTTGTCTGCCCAAATCATTTCCTTCACACTTTGAGATACATGCTGCGCCAAACTCTCCCCCCTGGAGGGAATTGCGCCTTCGCCCAGTACCGGCAGGGCCACCTCCTTACCACTTTCGGCGGGTTGCGTTGGTTCCACGGTCTTGACTGTGTCCCCATTACTCGCTGGACCTGTTTGGGGAGAAATCGGTGCGCCAGGCGTGCTACTTTCGCCCCTAGCCACCAAGATTTGAGCAACCATTTTTTGCGCCTCTGCTGCAGGGTCTGCTGCGGGAGGTAACATTCCCCCAATCCCCAACCATGGAAGCACTGCTGCTATCTGTGCCGCTAGTTCTGGTGGCACCTGACCCGGACTTGCTGGAAGTACCGGTGGCACAATGACCGGGGCTGGGTTAATCGGCGGCGCGACTGGGGGCGGGAGAGTGACGGGGACTGGGTTAACGGGTGGCATAATTGGCGCTAACGGCACGCTTACTGGAAGTTGCGGGGCAGGCGTTGGTGACCTAGGTGCCACAGGCGCTCCAGTTGGTACTGGACTCGGGGACCCCTCTCCCACTATGGGCCTGGGGGGACGACTACCCACTTTCTTAGTTCTGGTATGATTCGGTGGTGTCCGAAATCCCCCCTTGCTTTGGGCGGCACTATGGTCCGTTTAGGCCTTCCCGTCGTTCCTGCCTGTGCATCAACCCTCGCACCCAACTCAGCGACAGTCTTACCCAATTTGTCCACTTTCCCCAATCTCTTGTCCATTGCTGACATTCTGCTCATCATTGTCTGAAACATTAGCTCCACATTCGCACTCCCTGCACCCCATCTGGCGGACATATTGTTCTTACACCTACACTGCTCAGCGTTAGTTATTGGCACAATGTGCCTTGTACCTGTTCAAGTTGGAGGCTCACAGGCTGGCCGTAAGCACCACACAACTGTGACCGCACACACCAGCTAGCCTGGAATGTTTGGGCGAGCAAACTCTAGCCCCGCGGTCCGCCAGAAGCAGTGAAATGCAGGCCTGCCCGTGTCCTCGGATTCCGCCGTCCACCGTGAGCTCCAAAGCTACCCAGTCCGCAGCGGCACTTATCTGGAAGTCTATGATGAGATAAATGTTAAAATCCCAAATCTTGCAATGCAAATAAAAAGGGGGGGGGGTTTGAGGGCGATAGATTGCCACTATTACGTCCCCCTACTACTTCCTTACACCCCAACTGTGCAAAAGTTCCCAAATACTTAGTCTCAAATTGTTAAACTTCACACAGCCTCAATTCAACACCACAATTCCCTTCCTACTGATCACTCTATCAATAGCTGCAGCTGGGCTGTGCTAAAACAGTATGCAAGTGCAAATGAGCTATCTTGTAAGCTTGTACTGAATCAGCTATCAAAGCGCTGTACATAGCCCCAGTTAGGTTACATGAGGATACATTCATTTTGTTTGGCACAGTTAGATTAGGTGATTTGCACAGAGTCACACCGTATTTACAGCTGCCCTGGTTCATAAAATGGGCAAGCCTACTCACAAAATATAACAGAGTCTGGCCCCACCTAAAGACTTAGGGATCGGTGTATTTTAAAAACCCCTAATGGTCTCCCATTCGTCTGCTGCCGAAGCCGACCCTGCTTCGCTCCGTGAAAATTAGTTTACCTAATGTTCATTCACTGATCGCAAACGCTCCGTTGGGCCGCCCCCCGATCCGCGGCCGTACCCATGAGCTCGAAACGTACCTTCCACCAGACAGGCTTTGCCAACCCTGATTTAAAATGAACGCTCGCTCTCTGTTCCAATAGCTCCCTCGCGCCCGTCCACAGAACACCGCTCTGCTGGAATCGGATCCTCAGCATGCAAAATTCCCCGGATGCAGTCGCCGATCGTGCACTCCCGTTCCTTCGGTTCGCCAGGAAATCCGACTGCCCCTGCTTCGCTCCGAGCAAGTTACAAACCTGAAAGACAAGAAAAGAAAATGACAAGTCCCACAGCGGGGCGAGGAGCGAGCCTGGGAAGCGCGGGCACAAAGAGGATGCTTCCCGCGCTCCCTAGGCTCTTAAACCCGCCCTTTGCTAGAGGTCCCGCCTACTTGACCCGGAAGTGAAAACTGCTTCCGGGTCAATGGCGGGACCTACGGACCAATCAGGGCGGGCCGGGCCCAGCCATGTGTGCGCGGGGACCGAGCGGCCCCCCCTCTCCTGAAGCGTGTCACCTCACACATGGCTTCCTTCTCAGAATTGCTTAATATTAAGGTTCGCTTTAGACAGAGTAGGTGCAGCTGCGCTAGTTTTACTAGATTTATCAGCAGCCCTTGATACAGTTGATCACAAGTTCCTGATTAACCGAATGTCCTCTCTGGGCATTACTAACAAGGCCAAATATTTGTTGACATCATTTTTGCCTAACCGGGCATAATCAGTAAAACTGGGTGACTTTGACTGACAAATATTTTCACTTCCCCGTGGAGTACCACAGGGCTCCTCCATCAGCCCCACACTTTTGAACATTTATGTCACCGATCCAGCATGGGTAATCAAATCTTTTGGCCTAACGCTTACATCTTACGCAGACAATACCCAATTTGCGATCTCCATTGATATGAACTGTGAAAACGTCTTGGTTAATTTTCACAATGTCATGCTGGCTATCAGCACTTGGATGTCCAGACATTTCCTCAAACTGAATTCTTTCAAGACTGAGGTAATTGTCTTTGGAAATCTATCCTCTATCTGGTCCACCCAATGGTGGCCAAATGAACTGGGACCGCCCCCTGACACAGTACCTAAGGTCAAACATCATGGTGTCGTTTTAGGCGAAAAGCTGTCCTAATAATGTCATATAAACTCTGTGGTGTCCTCTTGTTTTTATACTCTAAGAATGGCAAAGAAACTGTTCCTTTTCATCCTGGTTGAAGCTAGGAGAATGATTATATCCACCTTGGTAATGTCCAAAGTGGATTATTGCAACAGTTTACTGATCAATACTCAGGAAACTGTTTTAAATAAGCCACAGCTGGTACAGAACGCAGCTGCTGGGATGCTTTCTGGCGCACCTAAATTTAATTCTGTTTCTAAGGTCATCAGACAATTACATTGGTTGCCAACTAGAAGCAGAATAAAATTGAAGGCGTTGTGCATTGCCTATAAAGCGATCCACAAAATATGGCCAGAGTTGCTGAACAACTCATTGAAGATTTATTCACCCAGCAGACCACTGCGCTCTTCTGGCACAAACCTGCTTGCTGTCCCCAGACAGTATAGAACTAAAATGGGTGACAGAAGCTTTGTGGTTGCCCCTGCTATGTTCTGGAACTCTCTTCCTTCTCAGATTAGAGCCCTTCCTACCCTATTGACGTTCAGGAAACAATTATAAACCTGACTTTTTAATAATTAGGCTTTGTTTCAACAAGTAAGATTTTGTCTTGTCTCAGTAGCAGCCAGCACTGAGACATCCATTGGTATTTATGCACTTTATAAGTCATTATGACATAACATAACATAACATAACATTAAGCTCAAGGCTCCCCTGCCCCAATCAGGCATCCAACTATCTGCCCATCGTAATCCTTTTTTACTGGGTATTTCGGTTTGTTTTCTGTCTGATTGCTGGGTAGAAAATGTGTGTACTTTTGTGTGTGAGCATTTGCCTGTTGGTCTGTGCGCATAGGTATCACTGAATATATAGCTATCTGTGCTGTTACAGCTGTATTTCTGATTGTCTGTGTGCATAAGTGAATGTAGGCTTGGTGGACTGTATGCATGTGCACTTCTAGATCTGTTCACACAGGTGCTTGTAGATCTGTTGTTTTGTAGGATGTGATGGCTTTACAACTATTAATCATTTACACATGGGTGCGTGTAGATCTGGTGATGTGTACAGGTCGCCATAGATGAGTTGCTTTATGTGTATTTGTGCGGGTGTCTGCAGATGTTTTGTCTGTTTGCATATGTGTGGGTCCATTAATATGAGAAAGAAAGGTGTGGGTCTCTGACTGCAAGCAACATACAAAAGTCAACTTTTGGTGTTATCTCCCCAGTAAATAGTGCATAAAAAAACCTGGCTTTGTGCATTTGTTATATGTGGCGATTAGGTTGTGCACCCAGAAAATTATGTGTGGCAGTGTATAATTGCAGGAAGTCTGCCCTTTTGGCCTGATCATCATAGATGTTTTGCCTTTTGCGGGAACCTCTTCTTTTTTGCTGGCTTTAGAACTCTGTCTAATTTACCCTCGCTAAACAGCAGTAAAGTGCATCATCTCTCCTCTAAATATGGTCAAATTGGCATATTCCTAATTGATGTATTTAATTTATCAATAAGTCTCAAGTTTATGATACAAGGTGTAATAAGGGCCTAAAGGTTAAATGCCACAAGTGGGTTGTTGCATCTACTGAGGCATCCACTATAGTGGAATCAATCAATCAATCACTCAATCAGTGAACTTGTAAAGCGCGCTACTTACCTGCGAGGGTCTCAAGGCGCTGTGGGGGGGCTTCTACTGGTCGAAGAGCCAGGTCTTGAGGAGCCTTCTGAAGGTGAGCAGGTCTTGGGTCTGCCGCAGATGGGTGGGGAGAGTGTTCCAGGTCTTGACGGCGAGGAAGGAGAAGGATCTGCCACCGGAGGTCGTTCGTTGGATGCGTGGGATGGCGGCAAGGGAGAGGCTGGTGGAGCGAAGCTGGCAGGCGGGGGTGTAGAAGTTGAGTCTGTTGTTCAGGTAAGCTGGACCAGTGTTGTGGAGTGATTTGTGTGCGTGGGTGAAGAGCTTGAAGGTGATCCTCTTGTTGATGAGGAGCCAGTGCAGGTCTTTTGGGTGGGAGGTAATGTGGCTGTGGCGGGGGACGTTGAGGATCAGTCGGGCGGAATCGTTTTGGAAGCGTTGTAGTTGTTGCAGTTGTTTGGCCGGGATTCCTGCTTAGAGTGCATTGCCATAGTCCAGCCTGCTGCTGACGAGGGCTTGGGTCGCTGTTCTTCTTGTTTAGGTCTGGATCCATTTGTAGATCCTGCGAAGCATGCGGAGGGTGTTGTAGCAGGAGGAAGATATGGCGTTGACCTGCTTTGACATGGAGAGGCAGAAGTCGAGGATGAAACCTAGGTCGAGTGCGTGGTCCGTCGGTGTTGGAGCTGCTCCCAGTGTGGTCGGCCACCAGGAGTCGGCCCATGCAGATGGGGTGGGACCTAGGACGAGGACCTCCGTCTTGTCCGAGTTCATTTTCAGACGGCTGCTCAGTATCCACTCGGCGACTGCCTCCATTACCTCGTGGGGGTTGGTTTTGGTGGTGTGCGGGTCCTTGGTGAGGGAGAGGATGAGCTGGGTGTCGTCGGCGTAAGAGATGATGTTCAGGTCGTGCTGGCGGGCCACTTGTGTGAGGGGGGCCATGTAGACGTTGAACAAGATCGGGCTTCGGGATGATCCTTGGGGTACGCCGCAGATGATGTCGGTGGCTTCGGATCGGAAGGGGGGAGGCGGACTCTCTGGGTTCTGCCGGAGAGGAAGGACGTGGTCCAGTCCAGGGCCTACGTCTGGATTCCGGCTTCTTGGAGGCGTGTTCTTAGTGTGCGGTGGCAGACCGTGTCGAAGGTGGCTGACAGGTCCAGGAGGAAGAGGGCTGAAGTTTCGCCGTTGTCTTGCTGGCGCCTGATGTCGTCTGTGGTGGCGATGAGGGCAGTCTCGGTGCTGTGGTTGCGTCTGAATCCGGACTGGGAAGGGTCTAGAATGTTGTGGTCCTCGAGGTGGCGGGTCAGCTGTAAGTTGGTGATTTTCTTGATGACCTACGTCGGGAAGGGGAGTAGGGAGATGGGCCGGAAGTTCTTGAGATCTTTGGGGTCTGCCTTGGATTTCTTGAGGAGGGCGTTGATTTCGGCGTGTTTCTAGCTTTTCGGGAATGTTGATGTGTCGTAGGAGATGTTGATGACCTTCCGTAGTTGGGGTGCGATGGTTGCGTCAGCTTTGTTGAAAACGTGGTGTGGGCAGGGGTTTGATGGAGATCTTGAGTGGATGGAGTTCATGTCCTTGCGTGTCTCTTTATCGTTGACGTGGGACCAGGAGGCCAGCTGGTTGGTGCAGATGGCGTTCGGCATGGGGTCTGTAGCGGTCGGGTCGGATGAGGAGATGAGGCTGTCGTGGATGTCGGCGATCTTGCGATGGAAGAAGGTGGCCAGTGAGTCGCACAGATCTTGCGAGGGTGGGATGTCGTTGGTGTTGGTGCTGGGGTTGGATAGTTCAGGCCGAGAATTGTTACCTGATTGTTGCTGTTTTAAACAATCCTTTATAACAGAAGAAAACATCTCTTTCAAATATTAATAGGTCAACCCTATGTACACCTATTAGCCCACATTTCATCATATTTAAAAGTGGAACATGTAGAAAATTAATTATATCAAGTAGCTAAAATGACAAGGCACAAAAAGTTATTTTTACTGTAGCTGTCTTATTTAAAAAAGCAGAGTGCAAATGAAAAAAAACGAATATTGACTCTTGTGAATTGGAGCAGCTAAAAATAATTTAACAACTATTTTTAATACTTATTAAATATCCAATTGATTGGTGAAGTTGCTCTTTTAATAAATAGTAAGGAAACATAACTTTCAACAAGATATATTTTGCCTGCTTGAAGTTCCTGGAGGCTAATTTGCATTCACTCTCCAGCTTCTCCCAGTAAAGGATTAGCCATGAATAGGTGTAAAAAGAGACATGAAAGGCCTTCCAGCAGCTAACCATAGGCTGCCCTCAATGGGCAGATTTGACTGCTCTGAATCATTGTGGGCATCCTTTTGAACCTGCAGGGTAAAATCCTGCCTGAATAATCTGCTGGGTTCACATATAACACTTGGGGCACACTTGAAAGGGAGAGAACAGGATGACAAAACAATTCTTGTGTATCCCCTGACTGGTTGCTGAAGGACCCTACATTTGTCCTTCCAGACTTCTGTCTCTAGGTTCACGTATACTACTTGGGGCACTCTTGAAAGGGAAAGAACAGGATGATAAGAGAATTCATGTTTATCCACTGTCTGATTGCTGGTGGACCCTGCCTTTTTCCAACCCGATGTCTGTCTTTGGGCATGCTGTGGGTACAGTACCTGTTCCAAACTGGATTTTAGTGTTAGATGTTGGAAGACACTGCAACCCAGGCCTCAGAGCTCAAGTTGATTGTGTCCGAAGACTTTCACCATCTTGAAAATGCCCAAAGTGGGTAGGACACACAGAGACCCACACCTGCCTTGTGCAAAGTGGGTAGCGTAAACAGAAACCACACCTTTCTTGCACATACTGACATGAATCCTGGGTAGATACCTATTCCAAACTGGATTCTTAGTGTTAGATGTTGGAAGATACTACACCCAAATATTGACATAAATCCACACATTTGCAGATAGAACAATACATGTGCAGGGTGCTATTGGTTAGAGCATGCTCAGAAGTCACCCCACCCCACCACAAGCTAGTTCCAGGAATACATGTGGCACCTCCAGGCACCCACTTCAGAACAATCTTTGGATTTGCAGAAGATCAGAAATACTGGACCTGCCATCCGTGACCTAAGAGGAGCCCGGAAGAACTGAACCTGCTCCCTTTTGTATCCCGGACAAAAGAATGGACCTCAAGGGTCAGTTGGCTAATCTCCTGTTGGGAAACAGGTAGACAACAAGCTGTAAGAGGCATATCCCTGGAAGAACCAAGCTGACCAATGTCCACTTAACCTTGGCTAGCCCCTGCTGTGTCCTCTACATGATGCCCTGTAAGTCTATCACTGTATCCCTGAAGTCCTGGTGGTTTTTAGAAGTATACTCCTATGGTGGATCGGGAACAAGAAGACTAAGTCAGAAGGTAAAAGCTATGGCCAAGATGAACCATGTGTATTCGACCCATGCTCCATCACAGTCAAATTCAAATTGTGCTTATGTCCTGACTATCTTTGGCACTTTCTGCATTTTTGGTACAATTTCTACTTAAAACTGAGAAATGAATCATATCTCAGGTTTCAATTATTGGATTGATGTCATATTTTGATTAAATTGTAGTCTAATTTTCTAAATCAGTTTTGGGTACTTGCACCTTATGAGGTGGCCTTACAGTTGCAGAGAGTTCAAGAGGAGAGGGGTTTGAGTAGCGTGTGACATCCCATGCCCATATCTGGGAGGGATATCCTATTCACCCGAGACCCAACCAACTAAGTTACATGTGACTCCATGAAGAAGGCCCTCATCCACAAACTTGGTTTGGATTGCAGGCTGGCGACTCGGTGGCTGGGGGTCCACGCCTGTTGCTGAAGAAACAGCGGAGGATTTTAAATGTGATTTGGACAATTGTACTTTCGCTCTACTCGCGCTCTGCTGAAATAATAGCAGAGGCGAATTTTTAATTTGGGAACATTCTTCTTCGCCCTAACCTACTTCCTGGAACTTTCAAAGCTCAACAGGATACTCACCTGCTTCTCACTCCCAGGGAGCTCCGGCGGCCGGCTGGGTGCTGATCGTTTCGGCGGGCTCTCAGCGAACGGGGGCGCCATCTTGGGATGGGTTGGTCAGGCGAGTGACATCATCGCCACACCCCCGAGATCCTCCCCCATTTAGGAGTGTCCTCCCCGCCTTCCAGTGATTGCAGGCTGGCGACCCGGTGGCAGGGGGTCCGCGCCTGTTGCTGAAGAAACAGCGGAGGATTTTAAATGTGATTTGGACAATTGTTCTTTCGCTCTACTCGCGCTCTGCTGAAATAATAGCAGAGGCGCGATTTTAATTTGGGGACATTCTTCTTCGCCCTAACCTACTTCCTGGAACTTTCAAAGCTCATCAGGATACTCACCTGCTTCTCACTCCCAGGGAGCTCCGGCGGCCGGCTGGGTGCTGATCGTTTCGGCGGGCTCTCAGCAGCCGGGGGCGCCATCTTGGGTTGGGTTGGTCAGGCGAGTGACATCATCGCCACACCCCCCGAGTTCCTCCCCTATTTAGGAGTGTCCTCCCCGCCTTCCAGTGATTGCAGGCTGGCGACCCGGTGGCAGGGGGTCCACGCCTGTTGCTGAAGAAATAGCGGAGGATTTTACATGTGATTTGGACAATTGTACTTTCGCTCTACTCGCGCTCTGCTGAAATAATAGCAGAGGCGCGTTTTTAATTTGGGAACATTCTTCTTCGCCCTAACCTACTTCCTGGAACTTTCAAAGCTCAACAGGATACTCACCTGCTTCTCACTCCCAGGGAGCTCCGGCGGCCGGCTGGGTGCTGATCGTTTCGGCGGGCTCTCAGCGGCCGGGGGCGCCATCTGGGGTTGGGTTGGTCAGGCGAGTGACATCATCGCCACACCCCCCGAGATCCTCCCCTATTTAGGAGTGTCCTCTCCGCCTTCCAGTGATTGCAGGCTGGCGACCCGGTGGCAGGGGGTCCACGCCTGTTGCTGAAGAAACAGCGGAGGATTTTAAATGTGATTTGGACAATTGTACTTTCGCTCTACTCGCGCTCTGCTGAAATAATAGCAGAGGCGCGTTTTTAATTTGGGAACATTCTTCTTCGCCCTAACCTACTTCCTGGAACTTTCAAAGCTCAACAGGATACTCACCTGCTTCTCACTCCCATGGAGCTCCAGCGGCCGGCTGGGTGCTGATCGTTTCGGCGGGCTCTCAGCGGCCGGGGGCGCCATCTTGGGTTGGGTTGGTCAGGCGAGTGACATCATTGCCACACCCCCCGAGATCCTCCCCTATTTAGGAGTGTCCTCCCCGCCTTCCAGTGATTGCAGGCTGGCGACCCGGTGGCAGGGGGTCCACGCCTGTTGCTGAAGAAACAGCGGAGGATTTTAAATGTGATTTGGACAATTGTACTTTCGCTCTACTCGCGCTCTGCTGAAATAATAGCAGAGGCGCGTTTTTAATTTGGGAACATTCTTCTTCGCCCTAACCTACTTCCTGGAACTTTCAAAGCTCAACAGGATACTCACCTGCTTCTCACTCCCAGGGAGCTCCGGCGGCCGGCTGGGTGCTGATCGTTTCGGCGGGCTCTCAGCGGCCGGGGGCGCCATCTTGGGTTGGGTTGGTCAGGGGAGTGACATCATCGCCACACCCCCGAGATCCTCCCCTATTTAAACAGTCCCCATGTGTCAGCGCAGCGGACGAGCGCAGCGGGCGCGACGAAGGCGCGCCGGAGTTGCGCCAGAGTTAAGCCCGTCCGCGGCCGACCGGGGCACGGGGCATGTCATTCTGCCCGTTCACTTACATGTACCCGCTCTGCCCTTATTCATCTCCACGACCTTTTGCTCCCCCCCCCCCCGAGCCCTCATCCAGGCTTGCCTCATTGGGTTTGCTCACGGCTAGAACGGTCTTTCCTGAGATTACTTCTCTCTCGGGCGCTTTTAGACCGGCCGTTCCGGCCCTCAGGCTTAGCTCCCCTCCATCTGTTAGGGCTCGCGAATCCAAATTATCAGTGATTTATTTAAACACTCGCTCTCTGGTCAGCCATCAGCTGGATATTTTCCATCTTCTGGGGTCCGAGCAACCCGATATTTTATTTCTCACCGAGACCTGGCTCACTGAAGACTTTTCCCCCGACATCCTGGCTGCAATCCCGCCGGGCTATTATATTCTTTATGTAAACCGCCCTTCGGGCAAATCAGGCGGTGGTGTTGCAGCCATCATTAGGCACCCGATTCGATTTTCCCCAATGGTCACTACTAGTATTCCTATGACCGACTGCTTGGTGCTTAGGTTGGAGCAGCCAGGCTCGTCCCTTATATGTGTTCTGGTTTATCGTCCTCCCCAGCCTATGCCCTGCTTTTCGGTCCAGTTTGGTGACCTCATCTCCCAACTTGCCATTAATAACACCAACATCTTGGTCCTAGGTGACTTTAACTATTGGCCTTCCGATGCTCATGAAACCCCCTGTTCGTTTGCCTTTTCTGACCTCATGTTAGGCTGAACTGCACCCAGCACATACTCTCACCTACCCACATTAAAGGCCACATCCTGGACCAGGTCTGGACCTCTTGCCTGGACATTTCTACTCCTCTTGTTCTTCCTTGTTTTTGGTCAGACCATTCTATGATCACTTTCACTTTAGCCATGCCCTCCCCTGTTATCCGTGTATTAGAAACCAACTTCTCCGCTCGCAACTGGAACAGGGCTGACCTGAGTAAATTCACCACCCTACTTAGCACATCTGTCCCACCCAGCACTGGACCTATTGATTCACAAGCCCAGGCTTTGACTTGCTGGCTTACTGTGGCCTCCAACTCTGTGGCACCCCTAAAACTGGTCAGAGCCAGGCGCCGCCATGACGCCCAAAGGTGGTTCACTGACGACCTTAGAGCCCTGAAACTCGGGCTCCGACAGGCCGAACGGCGTTGGCCCCGGGGCTATTCTTCAGACACCAAACTGACATTTTCCACTCGGCTCAAAGAGTATAAGTTAGCCATATCCTCAGCCAAGTCTCTTTATTTTTCCCAAAAAATTTTGGATTCAGGTAACAAATCCAAGGACATCTTCTCAATAGTTGAGGAGCTATCCAACCCGGAAAGAGTTACTATTGCACCTCTCCCCTCCCAGTCGCTCTGTGACTCCCTTAACCAATTTTTCATCGATAAAATAGTTAAGATCAAAAACAGTATCCCTGCTCAAGCCTCGCTTGCCCCCTTTCAATCTGTCGCTCCCTGCCCCCTACCAGACTCTCACACTCTAACCCAGATCCCTCTCATCCCGACGGAAGGCTTTCTTGCCCTCCTACACAAAGTCTCCGCTGGTTCACCCAGCGACTGCTGTCCCCCTACCGTTCTCCGTGAAGCCTTCACTGTCTGCCCTGAACTCCCCCTGGCCCTCTTGAACAACTCTCTTGCCATGGGTGAGGTCCCTCGCTCTTTTAAGCAGGCAGAGGTAGTGGCCCTCTTAAAGAAACCCTCGGCAGACCCCTCCATCATGAGCAACGTTCACCCCATATCCCTCCTCCCTTTCCTCAGCAAGGTCTTGGAGTCACATGTTACTCATATCCTTGGCTCTTTTATCAGGGAATCTTGTTTTGTGGACTCCCAGCCAGCCGGGTTCAGACCTGCGCACTCCACAGAGGCAGTTATACTCTCTGTCATGGAGGAACTACGCAGAGGGGCCGACGCTAACATCTGTCAGGCCCTGGTGCTTCTGGATCTGTCGGCCGCCTTTGACACGGTCGACAACGATATCCTGGTCGACCGTTTCGGAGAGGCCGGCATCCAGGGCACCGCTCTGGACTGGATCCGCTCTTTCCTGTCTGACCACCAACAAGCAGTCAGACTGTCCCAGTTCTCAGCAGACCAGGTCGGGCTGACTTGCGGTGTCCCGCAGGGCTCCTCTTTGTCCCCACTCCTTTTTAATTTATATCTGGCCCCCTTGATTCGCTCTCTCCGTAGGTTGAATGTCACCGCGTTCAATTACGCGGATGACATTCAACTGGTATTCACCATCGACACATCGGATGAATCTATTTCCACCTTTCAAACCACCCTTTGTTTCATTAGTGACTGGATGAGCTCTAACCATCTCAAGCTCAACCCCGACAAAACCGAGTTGGTTCTTGTCGGGGGTCCCTCCAACCCTTGGCAACCCTCTTTCTGGCCGGCTAATCTGGGCAGCCCCCGTTGCCCAGTGAACTCAGCTAAAAGTCTGGGGGTTATCATTAGTAGTGATCTCTCAATGAAACCTCAGATCAGCGCGGTAGTGTCCTCTAGTCACTTCCAGCTCAGGAATATACGAAAGATCTCCCGCCTCCTCACTACAGAGGCCCTCACCTTGGTGTTGTTAGCGCTAGTCATTTCGAGACTATGCAAACGCGCTTTACGTAGGCATCCCTGACTACCAAGCCAAGAGACTCCAGCAGATTCAAAATCAGGCCGCCCTTCTCATTTTCCACCAACCCAGATATCAACATGTTCGCCCTCTTTTAAAAAGTCTTCATTGGCTCCCGGTCACCGCACGCTGCAAGTTTAAACTGGGCTGCATAATTTTCAAATCCCTTGCAGGTGGAGGCCCCTCTTTTATTTTTTCCCTCCTTCACCCATATGTCCCTTCACGCAACCTTCGCTCGTCTCAATTGGCTTTACTATCAGTCCCTAGATTCAAGAGGAAGAAACACGGTGGTCTTAGGTTCTCTTTTTTAGCTCCTTCCTTCTGGAACGCCCTCCCCCTCTCTCTAAGGCTGTCCTTCCCTTACACTAGGTTTAGATCCCTCCTCAAAACTTTTCTGTTCACTGAGGCCTACAATTAGTCTTGACCCTCACTTTTTTTTCTTTTCTTTGTTCCCTCAGCACAAGCGCCAAGAAACCTTCAGGTGTTAGCCGCGCTATAATTCTTTTTTTAACATAACATAACATAACAACCCCAGAATAGTATCATATCAAGTTCAGAAATAGCCTGAAGCAAATACACCAATCCTAGGTGGATTTTGTGGATTCATGTCCCAAGTCACTGGATCTTTGGGTGACGAGCAATAAGGTCCAGTGATATAATGGGCTGTATAGTTTGGTTATGCATGAGCATATCTTTAGTAATTACTTTACAGAGCTACAGCAGTGACTGATAGATTTCAGGCTCACTGTACCCAGAGATCTTGGGCAGGAAGCAGATCTCTGGAACAGCACCAGAGTGTCCGAAAAGGTACCCCAAAATTACCAAAGTAAGGGATATTCATGTTACCCTCTGCAGAGATAAGGAGGAGACCAGGATAATACAGTGAAGTTTCCCAAGGGACCCTAAATGTGTTTTGAAGGGAAAGATTTCCATGCCACTTCTGAGCAGAAGAAGCACATTGTGCCATCTCACCCGGCTCAGTGTTATCACTGTCTACGGATAGGACAGAAGAGGTGGGACACTGTATGTACCAGAGGTCACCCACAGTTGGGTGGCCCACGAAGGTGACCAGTGTAGCTCTAGGGGTAAGATTATTCCCTGCAGCAGAAGGTAGAACATGCCCTAGTATCCCTTAGCTGGGAGGTGGACAAAGAATGTAAACATTATCCCAGAGGGTGGTAGAAATCAATTCCATGAGCCTGCAGTGAATGGAGTCCCTGTCAATGCTCTGTGGTATACTTAAGACAGTGAGAGCATGGTGGTGGAAAGGCTGCTTTTTCCAGAACAGTAAATTCTAGGACAGGTCTATAGGGTAACACAGAATTACATCTACCCTACGGCAATCGTAACTTCGGAAAGGGTGAGGGTACTAACCTGGAGGAGGGACATTGTAAGTCTCCAAATGCCCATTGACTGCATCCTTAGCAGTGAGCTCCCACCAGTGAGAAAAGAGCTGGAAGGACGGCTGCTGGGGTATCCCAAAAACACAGCTTTCTGAAACTACTTTCCCTAAACATAAATTAGTGAGACCCAGACACCAAATTCGGATGGGTGGTGGATGCCAGCTACAGTGGGAGGACCACAGGGTCAGGAGTTACCTGCTCAGAGAGAAGAGCACCACAAGATTTACTCTAGTAAGGCCACTTCTGACCTGAGGTGCTGCCTTTGCTGTCTCAGAGACAGAAAAAAGGTGATCTGTGCCAGGCAAATCCCTACATGACCTATCCAGAGTGTGTCAACCTGAAGGGACTGTGTGTCCACCCAGGACTTCCTAGGCTGTCAGCTACATGTAGAGTCCCAGGACACAGAACTTAAGCTGAGTACCCAGTCCCAGGATGTCACTCCAGACACTGTGGAAGATTGGAAGGAAGGTATCTGCACCTTCAAGTTGTAGTCTCCACTCAGAGAAACCTAAAAAGGCTGAAGGGACCTCAGGACATGTGGTGGACTTCTTGCCAGCCCCTCCACCTGACTCGAAAGAGCCTATGCAGGGCCTCAGATTGGAACCATCACTTGAGAGTGGATGGTCAAGGGTCTGTTTATGAAATTGACAGCTGTCAGCAGTTTCTAGTCGTTGCGTGCCTTATGGGCAGAGCTGATCCTCACCTGGGGACAGATGTCTGCATAGGAAGCAGGCTCGGCCACACCACCTTGTTAGCCATGGTGGTACTAATCACCTGCTGGGATGCATCTGTGAGTAAGGTAGGGTTAGTCCTATCCTTGCTTAGGTCCATAGATGAGAATGGTTCCCCATGGAGGTGTTAGTGGCTAGGGCAGGCTTTGGACAGAGAGGTGCAGGGAGGTTCAGAGCAGCATAAAACTGAAAAGGGCTACAGAGGCAGTGGCTTGACCATTTTTTTATCACCTGGGAAGGGTATTTGTAAAGGGGAGTCAGGAAGGGGCTGGACACGGGGTTTGGGCAAAGCGGGTTTTATTTTTATGTACAATTTTTTTCTTTCGTAACGTAAGTCTTTCTCTGGCGAACTCTGCGGGGTCCGTGGTGCCTACGGGTTCAGCCACTTGTCCGATATCCTTCTTGCCCAGGGGTCAGGATAGGCAGCTCTCAGGATGACCGGAAAACAAAAAGAACAAAGAAAGGACTAATTACTTTTCCGTCCTCTTTCTTTTACTCGGGGTCACTGGGGAAGTGAGGGACACCATTAGTGCATAGCCTTGCCTTGCCGTTACAGTGAGGCGTAGTGAGGGTAGGGTAGTTTACAGGGTTCAGGTAGGTGCGGGACCACTAGGAAGCTGAGGGTATCTTAACGCGGGAACAGTCCCCTTCGCCCCACCCAGCTTGTGAACTTGTCCCGTACCTGTTGGAGCCACACTCCTCCCTCGGGAGTGTGGCCGGGCGCAGCGCAGTCCCGTTGGCCTCCTGGCTCGTCTGCTTCTTTCTGTAGCGCGTCTACTTCTTCTTGGGGCTCGTCTGCTTCTCGTCCCGGCACGGCGTCCAGAGCTCCGTATTCTCTCACCAATTCCTCCGTCTTCCTCTCCCTTCCTCCGGTGATGTCACACACGTCTCCCTGGACTTCCGGCATCTTATCCAATGCTGCATAGCTCACGTCATTGTGGGAGGGGCCGTCTTCCGAGACACACGGCCAGTTAAAGGGGCCATACTGATTTCCTTCGGCAAGTTCGTGCCACGAGTGCTGTTCGTCCTGTGAGGAAGGATGAAGGTAATCCTTATCAGTACATGTCCACCAGTCCGTTTCCTCGCTGTCCCCCTGGGTACTGGGCAACTCGGACACCTTGTTACACTCCTCCCCCCCTGGATTCTCCCGTTCGGGGAGAAGAGGCGATCGAGACAGAAAGTCTGCGTTGCCATTGTCACGTCCCTTGCGAGGTTTTACGACAAAGGAAAAGGGCTGGAGGAACAAGAACCATCTGAGGACTCTAGGATTTTGGGAGCAGTTTCTTTGCATCCATTGTAAAGGTGCGTGGTCTGTAAACAGCACAAAAGGACGACCTTCTAAATAATATCGCAGTTTGTCAATAGCCCATCTAATAGCTAGGCATTCTCGCTCTATCGTTGGGTGTTTCCTTTCTCGGGGATGTAGTTTGCGGCTAAGGAATAAAATAGGATGTTCCTTTCCATCCTCTGCCTCCTGTGACAACACGGCCCCTAGACCGATATCAGAGGCATCCGTAGCCAATGAAAATGGTTTTTCAAAATCGGGAGGTATGAGAACCGGACTTGTGGTGATAGCCCTTTTTAGAGATTCAAACGCCTCCTTGGCTTCGATGGACGGCCGGCTCAAGTGGGAAGGTTTTGAGGACTTACTCAGTAGGTCAGTCAAGGGGCTCGCTGTTGCCGCAAAGTTCGCGATAAATCGTCTATAGTATCCTATTAGACCCAAGAATCCCCGTAGTTCTCTTTTGTTGGAGGGGAAAGGGGTTTGGATAATGGCTTTCACTTTGTCTTCCTGCGGAGCTATTACACCCTCCCCTAATAGGAAACCAAGATATTTCACCCAGTAAAAGGCTGCCCTTGATTTTTTTTGCGTTTATATGCAGGCCTGCTTTGTCGAGTTCCTGTATAACGTACCGTACATGGGTTAGGTGCTCTTCCCATGTTCTACTGAAAATGACAATATCATCCAAATAAACAGAACAATATTTGGAGTGTGTGGCAAGTACATTGTTCATTAATCTTTGAAAAGTGGCCGGGGCCCCGTGCAGTCCAAAGGGAAGAACATTGAACTCATAGAGGTCTTCTTCTGTGGCGAACGCTGTCTTTTTCCTATCCTCTTCTCTCAATGGCACCTGCCAATAGCCTTTTGTGAGATCTAGTGTTGTTATGTATTTCGCCTCCCCTATTCTCTCTACTAGCTCGTCCACCCTGGGTATAGGATAAGCGTCAAAGGCTGATATGGAATTCAAGGCCCTGAAATCCATGCAAAAACGGGTGGACCCGTCTGGCTTAGGGATCATAACAATAGGGGAAGACCATTGACTGTGGGAGGGTCGTATTACCCCTAAGTCGAGCATGTCCTGTACTTCCCTTTTCACATCCCCTCTTCTAGCTGCAGGAACCCTGTATGGACGTTGTTTGACTATTTTACCTTCCTCTGTCTGCATTCTGTGTTCGGTCAAATGAGTCTGACCAGGGGTATCAGAAAATACATGAGCAAAAGGTTTGATTGCCTTCATCAGGCCCTCTTTCTCTTGCACCGACAACTCAGGGTTTAAGGGCAACTGCTCTATGGTGCTTGGTTTTCTGTTTATCGGAAGACCGAAGTGTGTTGATTTAGGAGGGGGTCCTATCCACTTTTTTAGCAGATTAATATGAAACGTCTGACATTTGGACGGAGATAGTTGTACTCGGTAGGTGTTGTTGCCTATAGTTTCTACCACAGGATAGGGACCTAACCATTCACTTTAGAATTTTTGGGATGACGAGGGAAGCAAGACCAGTACCCAGTCTCCTTTGTCCAGTCTTCGCCATCTTTTCCCTTTGTCATAATGGAACTTCTGTTTACGTTGGCTCTTTTCTAAGTGGGAATACGCCAGATCTCTTAGTTTTCCCAACTTGGACTTAAGTTGTTGGGTATAGTCCAACAGAGACCGTTGTTCCTCAGACTCCTCCTGTTCCCATGCATCTTTGGTGATCTCCAGGAGTGACCTGGGCTGTCTACCGTACAATAACTCAAACGGAGAACAACCCAGGCTGCTTTGTACCTGGGCACGTAGAACATACAGTGCCAGGGGTAGTACCCTATCCCAATCTTTCCTTTCTACAGTTAGCATTTTCTTCAGTGTTGTTTTTAGCGTGCGATTGTACCTCTCCACGAGGCCATCTGTTTGAGGGTGGTATGCTGATGTTCTAATCTGGTGTAAATCTAACGTCTTACAAACTTCCCTCATTAATTTTGACACAAAAGGAGTACCTTGGTCGGTAAGGATCTCCTTTGGGAACCCTACTCTGGAAAACAACTCGACCATTTTGTCGGCTACATTTTTAGTAGTGGGAGCTTTCAGGGCAAATGCCTCTGGAAACCGGGTGTGATAATCCACTATGACCAGGGCATATGTATGTCCACCAAAGGAACGTGGTAAGGGTCCTATGAGATCCATCTCAACTCTTTCGAAGGGTTTTCCTATGAGTGTCATGGATTGTAGCGGCACAGCTTGGGGACGTGTCATGTTTTTATTTTGACAGATCTCACATGTCTTACAGTACAACTCAGCCTCTTTGTAGATGCCAGGCCAATAAAAATGTCTGGTTATGTTTTGGGTGGTTTTTTTCTGCCCCTGAGTGTCCCGCTGTTATATGAGAATGGGCATAATATAGGATCTGTTCCCTGAAAGCCGAAGGTACTACCAACTGGGGGGAATCTCCTGCCTTACCTTCCCTATAGAGTAGGTCGTTTGTTATCACAAAACTGGGATACGTCGGGGAGGTAGAGGTCTTATCAGCATGGGCAGATTCCCAGGCGTTAAAGAGGGTTGTGTACCCAAGGTTCCTTTGCTAAATAGGCAGAGCCCTGTTTAGAGGGGTTAGGAAATCTGTCTCTGAACAGTGACAAAAAGTCGGGGTTATCCACGCCTATTATGATATCTTCGGGCAATGTCTCTATTACACCTACTTTGACAACTACAGGGGCTCGATTTTGTGGTTGTATGACCATCTGGGCCACTGGATATGGCTTAAAATCACCATGTACGCACCTGATATGTACTTTATTCCTAGATCACAATACAGCTTTAGCAGTGTAGAATTGACATCAGTCCTGAGCATGGTCTCGATAACTTTGATCTAGGAGACCGAAACGTCGACATTTCATCTTATCCCTGCAGTGTTTAAGTCACTTTTTGTTGGGATAGATGTTCTTTTAGGTTTTGCTGTGCCATTCATTAGTTTATTAATATCACTGTACCTGCATTTCCTTTCCTGCTTGTTTGAATTACTGCTGATTTAAGAATCTTTTTATAAAATTCATTTTTTTACATACACCTTTGTGTTTTGTTGTTTATATGTTGTATATATGTCAAGATTCGTTAAATGTTATTTGACAATTTATTCTTTGTTTTAATTACACATGAGGACAATTAATTTCTCCTCCTAATTGAAGTCTAATTAATGTATAGTCTCTAAGTTTGATCATATCCCTTGAAGGCAACTTTACCCCTCCATTTGATTACCGAAGCCCTCAAGGGTTTATTTGGGTTGCTCACTGTTTGTTGATCATCCCTGGACTTCCGGCATCTTATCCAATGCTGCATAGCTCACGTCATTGTGGGAGGGGCCGTCTTCCGAGACACACGGCCAGTTAAAGGGGCCATACTGATTTCCTTCGGCAAGTTCGTGCCACGAGTGCTGTTCGTCCTGTGAGGAAGGATGAAGGTAATCCTTATCAGTACATGTCCACCAGTCCGTTTCCTCGCTGTCCCCCTGGGTACGGGGCAACTCGGACACCTTGTTACAGTATTCCATCTAGGGATTGTTTAGTCTACCAAACTCTTGACTGGGGGAGACCTGTGTCAGAAATCTTCCTGATATTTTGTTGCTTTTAGAACAATGTGCACTTCACCCAAAGTAACCAGTAGTAAAGCACCTATGCTCTGTTCAAAACATGGTGCAATTGGCATATTCCTGATTGATATGTTGCACTTACCTATGATTTAAATATGTCAGTCCATAACATATATAGTAGAAGGTTTACCCATGGCCTAAAAGGTAAATGCCACTAGGGGATCGCAACACCAATTGTGCCATCCAGTGCAGTGGCAGTGAAAACATGGCTTGAGACCTGCAAATGTAGCCTGCCAGCTGCAGTTTTCAACCTGTGACTTTCCCTGTCAGCAGCAAACTAAGTCACCCTCTGTCCACCTTGTAGTCCACAAGGTAGTGTGCATGATATTTAAAAGTGGGACTTTTAATGTCTTGCAGTCTAATTGACATTGGCTCTTCAACATCTCCTAGCTAAAAATTAGTGTAGTTTGGGTATGCAAAGAGGTGTGAAATGCCTCCCAATAGGCTGACCTGAATGGGAAGAGATGACTTCTCTGAACTCCATGGACTATTCAGGGTGGGGGTTGTGGTCATACTGTTGACAGTACAGTGTCAAATCCTTATTGTCAAATACCTGATTGTCAGGTCTGCTGAGTTCACATATAACACTTAGGTTGCATTAGAAAGGAAAAAAATAGGATGTCAAAGCATCTCTTGTTTATACAATGTATTGTAGTGTAGTTCCTATATTCCCAATAGGCTCTGCGCATTGGAATACTATATCCTATAGATTAGACGTAGGACTGGGGGTCGACTAGGTCTCTATCAAATATAATAAACGTAATAGTGAATGCCAGCTAGCTCAGAGGTCACTAGAAACTTTCTCAAATTCACAAGAAAGGATTAGTTTCTGACAACCACATAAACATGACAACTTTGTTTCCCAAGAATAGGAAAAGTATCTCTAGAGTCATGGAAACAATAGATAAGTATTTCACTCAGCCACTCATGCATGCTTTGTTTCTACAGAAGTGCAGAGGAATAGAGAGATGGGCGTTTTCAATAAAAGGTTTTATTGAACAGTCTTCTTTCTCATGCAAGTAAAGTGAATTGCTACAATCCTAATGCAGACTGCAAATTATAATGCGTACAGTGAGAACAATATTATAAAATAATACTGTTAGAGCATTGTATGGTTTCTAAACTATATATAAATACATACATAAATAACAAAGGCTAAAAGTACTCAACTGGTGCTTCTAAAATGCGCCTACCCCAATGTACCTAACCTAAGCCTATTACGCAGGAAGAAGTAATTGTAGTGTAGCATAGGTTTAGTTTTTCTTTGCCAAGAATCTATCCAAGGTTTCTCTAGCTTCAAATCAACTCCATACCTTTAGTTTAGAATGAAGGAGGTCTGGTATCTCAATCTCGGAACTCGATTTCCCAACACCCCACAAGGGGAGCTTAGAAACACTGGAGCTGGATTCTCGCCGAGAGAAATGCAGCCTCTCATCAGTGTGTCATCTGGAGAGTGGACTTCCTCCAGCACTTGATGTAGCGAGCTGCGTCAGGCAAGTAGATAGTCAAAGTGCTCCAAACCACTGTGTCTTGCTAGAGCAAGTGAAGGCATATTTATACCTTGAAGGTGTCTATTTTGACGTAAAGTCGGGTATAATAACGTCAGGAAAGAACCTCAAGGGAATAGTAGTTTTTTGTAAAGTACAAGAGTTCTTGGACAAATCAATATTCAAGCAAGGGAAGGTCCCTGACTGCTTAAGCCGATATTCCAAGAAATCGTTGTGACGTTTTGATACGGGTGGAAGTAGCCATCCCCGTATTTGGTCTGCATGGGCAAAGTCTAAATAAGGGAATTATTTCAATGCCTATACTAAGGCAGTGTGAATCGTACCTATATAAGGGCATGAATCGGGAAAATGTACTCGGATCATAAAACGCCATACAACACCCACTCCACTTTATTATGTACGATATTACTAAGTTCTTAACACATACAACATATCTTAGCATGATGTGTTAAAAAAAACACCCAAAATACATAAAAATGCATTAAAAAATACTTGAAAAGAGTATTTGTGCTGTACGCATTTAAAAGCAATGTTTCATTCAAAGCATATAGTTGACATTTTAAAAAACGCTATCCGAATGAATCATGAAAACACATTTATGAAATGGCTCTTAAATACAGAAGAAAAGGACGAGACCATTTCATGATAGAATATATAATTTGTTTGGTTGTGGACAAGGTCAAATATTGTCTCTTTGGAAGTATTCAAAGAATTCTTGTTCTCCAGGAATATTATTACTTTAAGCAGAGTACTTTGTGCCAAAAAGAAGTTCAATTTTGGAAAAAGCCAAATCATAGAAAAATAGAGTTCCAAAGTTAGAAGTTTGTTTTGGAAAGTGAAGGTCAAATTCAGAGAACTCTGTTTGCTAACTACAAAAGTCAGTGTCATTATTAGGAGAAAACATCAAATCTTCTAAGCTGGTAAAGAATTTGTCTACTACTGTAGGTGAAAGTTGGACTACTTCATTAAACAGATCAATTGCACATAGATGAGAAGCATCGCCGTGAGAATCAGCCGCATTAGCAATGTTCGAAGTGGATGGTACCTGTGTGCCTGTTGCTCCACGTATCTCACCCTCTGCAGTTTGCTTCTGTGAGATCTCAATGAATGCCGTCATCAGGATTGGTAGCCGCTGGGAACAACACAGTGCATGAGCCGTTACTGGTTCAAGCAAAGTATCAACTTCTGTTGGCAGGACTGATGGGAGTGTTAGAGAGATGTCTAGCATGCATTCTTCTCCACATAGCAGGCATCGTAAGATGCAATCTAGCCAGATTGGTCTGAATGATAGAAACCCCAAGGGGTTTAGAAATCTTAAACGAGCCAAACCCAGAATTTGTATCATGCGCTCACGACACTTCATTGCCTGGAGGGTGTTCTCCAAGGTGATCTCGGTGCACAAAGTTTGGAAATATGCCTAGGGCTGCTTCAAAGGGTGTCCTTGTAACCAGCAATCATACATCCCTTTTTTCCGAGGTCAGTGGCACAGTTTTTTGTAAAAGAATGGCTTTCAGTCTGCTTAAAGTATCAATTCAAATAGAAGAGATGTTCAGTGAAGGCCATAATGGCGACTCCCCGTCTGATGTAGTTTTAGGAAACAATACTTGCATACAGCAAGTGATCCTGGCTGACACAGTAACGAGATAGAGGGTTCCTGGCAACATGCCACAACAGCTGTAATCATTCAACATAATGTAACTTCCATTAGAAAGCTGCCTAAAAATTGGATCTATCACTGCAGCTGGAGAACCTTGCAGGTGTCAGGATAAGCTGTTCGAGGAACATTCGCAGGCCCCGTGTTAGTTAATACCCTGACATAAGAGTGAACCGCTTAGTGTGTTTTCACAATTCGTACCACTAAGAAACACTTCTTTTCCCCCACTCCAACATTTGTGTGTATAAGGTAAATAGAAGGATGTCTTGATGTATTCTTTACCCAACCTTTCCTACACGCCTCCTGGTATATGTTTTAAACAATACTGAAAATGGAAAATCGTAACAGGCAGAGTGATTGTACCGAGTATTATCCATTCTGTCACTGGCTTCTCAGAAAGAGTTAATGGTAATCTTTCCAGTTTTTCAATGCTCAACACCATGTAGTCTGCCCATCTCTGTGCCAAAGTGATTTGTTTAGCTGTAAGTTTAAAGGTTAAATTCAGAAAACAATGACGTGGTGTTGATTAGACGCCATGGCACATATCCAGAACGAAGATTTTTCAATGTCCAGCCCAAAAGCATTATAGAGCGCAATTGTGACTGACCATTCTGTACCATGACCAAGTCCTGTTCCATTATGTCAATGGCAGAGGATACTATGCTGTCCAAAGAATATATTCTTGATAACAGAGTCGATAGTCCATTGTCAACTACAGAGAGAGATTTCTCTAAATTAATACAATAAATTTCTCGTATTCTTTCTGCAGTCTGTTGTTGCGTTATTTTCCATGCTTCATTATACATGGCATAGATACCGGCGTATATAAAACGTTTATGACGCGGTTTCGCAGGTCCTTGTAAGAAGTCCCTTAAATCAACACCAAGTAAAGATAATTGTTGTTTTACTTCCTTCAGTGTAGATTTTTGTAGCCACTCATGGCAAAGTTTACCCACACTGTATGCTGTTAATATACCTGGATGTTGTCTCTGGACATATCTTGGATCTAGCCTAATGAATGTGAACCCTTGTGTCTTATTCAGGGATCTAACTTGACAGTTGTTTGTGTCTGTGGGTTAGATTAACAATTTTTTCCAATCAGGATCTGTTCTGTTGTTAAGTAAAATAGTTTTTACGTCAACCACCCCCTCTGAAGTATTACTTCTTTCTGGTGTAGGTGTAGGTACTGACAGTTTGTTTACATCTTTTATCTTAGCTAATCCAAGACAAGATGTCTGTTGAACAGTGTCATTCAAAAACATTATTTGTTCTGGTATAATGCAGGCTCTAAATAAAGCTTCTAAGCCCTGCACCTGCCAGTCTTTTGTGCCCCAGACAGTTTTTGACTCAATGGTGTCTTTCCAAAAGTCAAAACCTAATGTAGGCAACTGAGCATAAAAGGCCGCAGAATACATTTGTTTTGTATTCGTCAACATATTTTTCATTCCAGTTCTATTAACATTCTTACAGTAAAATGATTCCCGATCTGAAACATTACACCCTGAAAAGTATGGAAATTTGGCATAAAATGTTTTAGAGCTACCCTTTGGTGGCATTGGACGATGTTCCCATTGGTTATATTTTAATACATTTCGAGGAGTTGCAGATTTATGCAAGAAATGATGACCATAGTGATTATAACAATACATTTGTTCATAATCTGATGAACCTTCTAAGTATTCACAATTTGTAAACTTTGCAGACATTTCTAAGTCAGACATCATATTATTAACAGTCTCAATGTCCCAATCATCAGAAAATGTGCTGGGTGAAACTAAATCACTCAAGGAAACCTTGAATTGGTGTGGAATCTTCAACAGCTCTGCCAGATCAAGAATGTCATATTCAGTTCTGTCCCAAGCTATACCACCTGGTATAGGAATGGCTGTGATGTTTACTGCGATAAGTCTCTTTGTTCACGATGGGATGATTTGTGTGGTTTGAGGAGTAAGTTGATGTTCTTTCTTACTGTGTCCTTTGTACTATATTTTCCTATGATCAGCATTCCCAAGGTAAATACCAGAGTCAACCAAAGTAGACGAAAAAGTACACCTAAGATAATCCATACTTCAACCCATGGTGAGACCAGATATATTTTTCCCAATTGTTGCAGGAGATCTTTTATACGTTTTTTGAAAGTTTTTTTAGCTGGCGGCGTTTCAGGCTCACTTGGATCCTCGGAAAACGTATCAGAGTTAATGAAATAGCCAGAGGCAGTTCTGTCATTTGTAGGGATTGCTTCAGGATTCGATGAAATCGCTGGAACCACTTGATCACTCGTCATATTAGTATACTCAGATGCTATATCATTGTAGACAGGTGTTTCTTGATGAACTGTTATTTGGGTCTCAAGAGATACAAGTTCCATGGCTTTGTTGCATAGTCTTTTATTCTGTACTGCAGAGTCTTCGAATGTTATCAGTCTCTCAGTTTGAACCTCTTGGATTGTAGCCAGATTCGGGCGTCTGCTACATCTTTGGCCTCGGCCTAATACTTATAATCGGCCACATGATGTGGTTTTACCAGGTCGATGGATACGAACTTGTTCCCCTTTCTTTCTGCAAGGGGCGGCATTAGTACTGTTTTTGATCCGTGAATTGCCAGAATAGGTACTGGTTGTCTATATGAAGGCCCAAATTCCTTCTTGTCTGCAATCATTTCTCTGACTAGATCCCCAATCTTTGGAATTCAGGCAGGCCTTGCTGGGATGGGTGTTTTTTTCTCAGTGGTCATTGGCTTCAGGAATACGTTGCTTTGATTTGTTCTTGTTGCATTTTAAGTCCTGCAAAATAGCCAAACGGACTTTGATATTAAAAGGTTTTTGTTCTACCACTGCAGTGTGACGATCAAAGACCTGGACAATCATTCTAGTTCCAAAAAGGATTTCATATGGAGTGATTGCCCCTAGAGAACTTCTTGGCAGATTGTTAAGACTACGTTAGACACTTATCAGATGTTTGACCCACCCGTCACCCGAGCCTAGCACCCTAGCTGTTATAGATTGCTTTATATCCCAGTTTTTTCTCTCCACAACCGAATTTCCCTCAGGATGGAATGGACTAGAATACCGCAATGCAACACCCAGATTGGCCATGGCCTCCTTGTAAGCCTTTGATCTAAATAAAGGACCTTGGTCAGAATGTAGTGTGCTGACAGCGTATGTGCCGATAAAGACTTGCAAATCTTTTATAACAGTTCGGGCGTCAGCCGAGCACTGTGGCCACATCCAAATGAATCTCGAGCATGAATCTACTGCGACCATGATATCTTTATAGTTACCATCCCTCTGTAAGAGACCGCAGAAGTCCAGGTACATGCAATCTAATGGTTTATCTGAAATTAACAGGGGCGTCTGCGCCGGGCGTTTCACTGTAGAAACTTTCATCTTTTTGCAGATTTCACATTCCAAAACATAGTTTCTGGTCTTTTTCCTCATGCACGGCCACCAGTATCGCTGCTTTAATAATGATAGTGTAGCAGAAACACCTTAATCTGCAGTGGCGAGCCCTTCATGTGCTGCTAAAATTAGTCCTAATCTATGTACCATGTTTGGGATTACCCTTTCCCCCATTCCAGGGATTCGAGCAAATGGAACATTATTTGCATCAGTTATATACGAGTATTTGAGTGGAAAGCCTTTTGGTAATGTTTTACCACTCTCTTTGCTTGAAGCATTGACAACTTGCTTGATTTTGCTGTCTATTTTCGTTTTTGAATGAGTGATTGAAGCTACGGAGGCCATTTGCACAGCTTCATCAGCCAATGAAATCCCTGTAGCACGAACGCCATCACGTTGATGACTCAGTGTATGGATCACGTGAGCTTTTTGTAGTTATTTTCGTAACTGAACTACTGGTTCCCAAAGCATTTCATGCTTGATGGTGCCACCTTTTGCATCTTTGAAACCGTTTTCAATCCAGTTTTGCAAATATTCGTTTTAAGATTGAACGCAATAATATGAGTCGCACACTATGATTGTGGGGAATTTTCAATCTGTATTTTCGAACGCCATATTGAAAGCCTGTAGTTCAGCTCGCTGAGCTGTACAATCTCCGAGTGATTGTGTTTTTGTGACCATAGGTTGGAATTTACCATCGCGCCAGCAACCTTTAATGATCGCACACGCAGCACTATAAGCTTGTTTACCCCCAATTGCGGGTTGTGCCGATCCGTCTGTATAAATTATACATCCGTATTGTTCGAAAAGCAGAATCTCAGTGGGCAGAGGACATTCTTGTTCATATTGTAGAAATTCTCGTGTTTTCAAATAAGGGTCAAAAACGAATTCAACGTCTGTTGCAGCAAGAGAATTAACCCATTGTATCCATTTTGGATGTAAAGCCTTTGCATTCGGAATGCTCGCTTTTGGTACTGCTTCTAAAGCAGGTACAGGAGTAAGGACCATTATGCGTTTTCCCTGTGCGAGGGCTCTCTCTTTTGCTACTGCAGTTTGAACTGCTGTCAGAATTTTTTCTGTAGAAGTGAATTTCATTTCTGCTTGTGTGTACAAGTGTGATTTATAAGCAATTGGTACTTTTTCCCCTTCATTAAAGGTTAAGTACGTGAATCTGCATCTTCCTGGAATTATTCAGATGACTAAATTGCGTATATTTACGCGTGTTTGTAAATGTGTGGTTGCTAACATGTCTGTTTGCACTGAACGCAGAATTTCTGTATGCTTTTGAGTCCAATTGATTTGTTTGAAATCCGGTTTGTAGACACGTTTAACCCTTTCTGCGTAATTTAGAATGTAAGTTCTTCTGAAATTTAGGAAACCTAGAATTGACTGTAAGTTTTTCAGCATTTTTGGAGGTTGGAGCAGCGCACATTTCTCAAGCCGCCAGGCTTTTGCCTTCACTTGATAGTTCATTCCCTAGGAAAAGGACTTTAAGGTTGCAATTATTGATTTCTTGAAATTGAATTTATTCCCTTCAGAGGCGAAACCGAGTATTATGGTGTTCATCGACTGTTAGATAGATGTCATCGACATATGATAATGCTTCATCATCATACGTCTATAGTAACTCTGTTACTCTGGCTGAAAATAACCCTGGACTATTCTTGAATCCCTGGGTAAAATGACAGAATTGATGCTGTGTCCCCATGATTGAGAAAGCGGTCAAATACCTGCTTTCTGGTGCAATATTTTGACAGAAGAAACCGTTAGAAATATCTAATATTGTCTTATATTTTTTACGCACAATGTTATTCATAAGTGCTGCACTGTGTACATTTTGTACTGCAAATGTTTTGCAACAGGAGTTTAAATGTCTGTAATCCAAAACTAGACAATATGTATTGTCTGTTTTGGATACAGGAAATAAAGGATTGTTCATTGATGAGGTGCATGTTTCAATCACCCCTTGGTATTCAAGTTGATCTAAGATCTCTCTGACCTGTTTTTTAGCTTCTTGCTTAACTGGGTCCAGCCTTTGTGCAGTTGGTTGAGTTTTTAACTGGATTTTATGTTGAGGAGAATCCTCATCCCATCCTACATGATTTTTATATAATGATTTTTTATAATGCCTGTGCGACTGGCCATTTTCTGGCATATGTGTATTTTTTTTAAATTGGAATATGGTTGGAGAAGGCTGGCATAATGATGTCTTTGGCATGTGGGCACTCCCTGACAAATTCAGTGTTACTACATATAACTTGTGCGGGACACTAACCCTGGTATCCGCAGGTTCATCTTGGATAGACTCATTGAACTACACTGTCACCAGATGATCCTTCAAGAACTTGCGAGCTATGGTTACTTCTGCTGCGCTGTCTAACATTGTCTGAGCCCAATCCCTGTTCTTGAGTTATGTCCTCAAGATCCTCGGCATGTCTGGTTTTTAGACCTGCTACCTTCTTTTTGGTGAATTGAGTTTTCTTATTATTTGGAACGTGTTGATAGTCTTTGGACTTAACCCGTTCTTCCTCTTGTTTCTTTCCGATTTCTGTGATGAAGTCTGAAAGGTATGAGAGGAACGTGTATCAGTATCTTGATATCTATCAGGTTTTCTCAAATTATCCCTATTCCTGAGGTTATACCTCCTTTCAGAGGGCTCCTTTTGAGGAGACCTACCTCGGGCTTGAGAACGCTTCTCTTTAGAAGTTTGTTTTATGTTCTCCCACTCCTTTTTAGGAGCAGAGACATTGTTTTTAATAAAGACCTTTTCAGATCTTTCAGTCAGCTGGGGTTTTACTGGTTTACCACCCAAACTGTCTTTACCTAGTTCCTCATAGGATTTTTCAATTATTCTGACTAGTTCTTGAGGTTGCTCTGTTACATCAAATTCTCTTAACTTTTGGCGGATCGCCACGGATGCTGCTTCACCTTTAATATTAGCTAATATTATTGTTGAGACCTGTCTGAAATATTTCAGTAATATCATACCTAGATTTATAGCAGGCTCTGCCCCGTATTCATTTTGAATCTGTTTCAGGACATCAGGTATTACTGTCAGTGTGGAGTGGTGTGGCTCACTGGTTAGAGGAGTAAGTATGCACCTACCACTAGCAATAAGGCTACCTAACATAATATAAGGCCGAGTTAAGGTCGCAATAAATGATTCCTTTGTTCAGCTTCTGGTAGTTGGCAATGAACAGGCAAGATTAACTTATGAGACAGGCGTATAAAGCATTTAAAAACATCAGTACATTAAAAAGTAAGACACAACACACAATAAAATCCAACACCAATTTATAAAAATAGGAAAATAAAAGGACACAAATCCAATGTAGGGAACCAGAGATATGAGTTTTTTTTAGAATTAACACTTTCTAGTGCTTAAAAAACAATTGCACCAAATTGGGACATCGGTCAAAATGTTACCTTCGTAATGAGAAACGTTTCCAGTGGCCTTTCACTCAACGTTGAGTGGGCCTCTCCAGCAGCCCAGATTCGCAGAGGCTTCATCGGCTTGGTTCAGCTGGACGAATCTGAAATCGAGGCCAGTTTGTGGTTTGATGTAGTCGGCTTAAGTCTCGACGTCGGGTCGGTCACCTTTTGGAGCTTTTTCACAAAAGTTCTCCTAAGTTCTCCACATTTTGGGAGGTGCTTCCTGAAGTTCCTTTTGGGAGTTCAAAGTGTCCACAAGCAAAATCCAAGGTCCCAGAGTTTCTCAGTTGCTGCTCAAAGATTAAGACTACAGTTCCTGCAGTGCACCTGGCCAAATCCTTTAAAGTCCAGCTCAAGGCGGCCAGCTTGGTTCTTCTTGCTGGAGATGATGTAGGTACAGCTCTATTAGCCTATTGCTTTCAGGGAGTCAACTTCTCTTTTTGACGCAAGGCTAAGTCATGGGACCGTTGACCCTGCCTCCAGGCTAGGTCGCCCCCCTGTGGAAAAGTAAATTTTGCCATGTTCTGTGTCCCTACGTGTCCTCCATATTATGTTATGTGTGCATGATTAATATGCATATGTATTCCCCATGTTCGATTAAAGACGCAATTACAGTTGTGTCCATCTCTAGTATGCTAGTTTCCAGTTTTCGTGAATACTACGAATATCAGGCCTATGTAAAGTTACGTTGCCACGTTTCCCAGTGTGCACGTTATTCCATTGTAAAATCCCCGTTTCTAGGCCTCAAAAGGGCCTGGACACCAGATTCAGCTCCTGTCTCCTGAGCCTCGCTGAGGAGCGATACAGCCCCCACCTGTATCCCTGACCCTTCACTTACTTCCTGCCTCACAGTGCCCGGTTCAGCCTGGCTCTGCCTACGAGTCTGCCAAGAGTATGTTATGATTCTAGTTATCAGTCCAGCCCTCCTTCTCTGCATTCCTAAGTTACTGAATCGCATCAATAGTTTCCGTCATTGTCTAGCCTTTACGTCTCCATGTAAGAGAAATACTGTATTTATGGTCATTTAATATTCTTCATCACGCACTACATGTAGAATAATGCATGCACCAGTCCTAGAGTCTGTTAGCCTTTACCCCGATAACTTTTGGATTCTATCAACATGTTCTCTAAACATCAGATACTAGATATTGTTTAGGCACATGTCGCCCTGACTCTCCAGACTTCAGTCTCTGCTCCTAGCACAGAGTTCATAGCCCCCAGCTTCTCCTAGTAACACGTCATTGTCAGTTTGCGCGCACCATTAGGTTAGAGGTCCCGGCTCCTTAGGTAGCCCCCTCCATGTTTCCGCCCCATTTATGACATATTCTGTTACGTTTACATCACATGTCTATGTATACGCCTCTTGTTACACCCACTTTCACCCTTATCTTTCGCGACTGCTATTGACCACACCCACTGCTCCACCTACTGTATTCATTGTAATGCAACTGTTTTAGTATATATGCTTGTGTACTGTTATTAAAGTTAGCGCGCTCATCCCATATCCAGCCCCGGCAGCTGCCGGGCCCTGCCATCCTATTCCTGTGCAGGTTGTCCTGTTCCTGTCCTTTATGCTGTATTAAAACCTGCAAACTCCTACTACCTCGAATCTTGACTCTTATTTATTAAGCTATCTGTTATTACTATGTCCAGTAAAACCTAGATCCGGTATTATTTATTTATATACCACATAATGGCGCCCGAACAGGGACTTGCCCTTTCCCCACGCGCCGGTGAAGCCACGTATGCCCCCTGACCCTCTGCAGCCGTGACGGAACTCTTCTGCGCACCGGCAGATATTTCTGCTTCCAGTATCCCTCAGGCCCACGGAGGAGACGGAGGTTGCGGTCCAGCATCCAGACGAGGCGGTGGAGGAACGCGGCGAGTCCCGACCAGAGCCCAAGCCGAGAGTCCAAGGTCCGAGGTATCCGGAGGCCCACCCGTAACAGAAGTCCGAAGTTCGTCCGTCCGGCGTCGAAGCAGTCCCGTCCAGTCCGAGGCCTTCCGTTCTTGCTGCCCGGTGAGTACCGTTGCTGGGGTAGTATCTAGATAGGGTCAATCTTATTGTCTCTGGTCCGTGGGGTTTGGTGGTACACATATCCCAAAACGAAGTGTCCACTCCGGTGGATGCGGGTCCTGACGTGTCTCTTTATGAGACCGGTGAGTTTCGTACTGTTTTAGCAGTGCATCTAGTTTCTGTTCTAGTCAGTTCTGTTCTCAAGAGAAAATTCATGTATTCTGTTTTTCCGTATTCCAGGTAGTATTCTGTTCGAACTGTTATTTTAAATGTTTTTCATGTATTGTAATGTCGTGGTATGAATGTGGAGTAATTATCGTGTTCATTGTGTATTGTAATTGCGTATTGTGTCTAGGTTACAGTTCAGTCATGCCCTTATTTTCTAAACTACGTCAGTTAAAAACCAGAAAAGGTCTGCTAGAAGCAGCAGTTCCTGTCCCGCCTAGGGACAGTCCAGGTCATTTTATGTATCAGAAGCATGGCATAGGTGCCATATTGTATCTAGATTTATGGGTAGAGTATACCAAACAGTTAGAAGAAAAGTATAGATGGCCCGTATCAGGTACGTGGGATGCCGAGTGCATCATGCGAGTAGAAGAAGCATTATGGAACAAGAAAGCCAGACAGTCACAGAAAGATGCCATCGAGTTATGGCGCAAAGAATCTCATAAAAGAACCGAAAAAGAAATCAGAAGGTCAGAATTAAGTAGAGAATCCTTAGAACGAGCCCAAGAAAGGGAATTAATCGAGATAGGTGAACGAGTCAAAACCGAACAGTCAGACAGACAGAGGCATGCCCTTATTAAGGGTATGTATCCTCTTCTTGCCGAGGGCTTGCCAAAAGCAACCCCGGAGGCATCCAGTAATTTTCCGCCACCCTTAGTTCCGACCAAGCTACGTCACAAACCGACCGCAGCTGATATTTTCATCTCGTCCTACTTGGACGACACAGTCCCAGAATATGCAAATCCTGTTCCGCCAGTCCCTGTAAATCAGGCAATTCCTGTTCCTCCAGACACCGGAGTACCTGTTACGGTACCCCCGGTCCAGCCTACATTACAATTTCCCGCCGCGCCAATACGAAGAGTGTCCGTCGACGATTCCAGTTTAGGGGCCGCAGGAGGAGGTCCTCCTGGTACCCCGCCACCACACCAACGTAGAACGTTGGCCGAGTTACATGAATGTGCGTTACAGCGTACGCCCAAATATAAGTCCGTTGCAGATATCCGACGAGCTCTTACTGAATGCCGCTATGATCCAGTCGCAGGTGATGATAGTACAGTAATATATTCCATCCGTGTAAGACGGGTGACCGGGTATTTGGACACCCTACCTGACATGAAAGAAGATCTAGACAGAATATATCGTTTCATCCGTACAGGGAATGATCCAGAAAGTATTGGCGAAGCCATGTCTCAAAGGAAAGCTGAGATCCAGCTCATGATATTAAAGTTTCTGATTAATTGTTTAATAAGGGAACAAGATTATCCGACTAAAGATCCAGCTGAAATGAGAATCCTGACAAGGTGGAGTGATAATATAGCCGAGGGTAAGCACAGAACTATCAGTAGTATAGAGAGTATGTACAAGAAAATCCGTAAAGAAATAATAAAGTTACACGAGAAACGCAAAGAAGCACAAGTAAGCGAGAAAGAGAATGACTCTCCTACGGAAGAGGTAGAGGACGAGAATCCCGCCAGAATAGCGTATGTAGGAAAATCTAGATTTCCAGACCGCCATTTACGCCTAGAACACAAGTCAGTTTTTCATCATCCAGCACCAGAACAAGGTTCTCTAGAACAAGTATTTCAAGCTACCGATCATATTTTGAAATCACGAATCGGTTATAGTGAGTTAAGTACTATGCATGAACAAAAACTAGTCCGATCAGCAGTCCGATGGATTACTGATTCTACCACATTTCCAGACGAAATAGTGGCACAAATGTTTCTGAAATTGCCCCCAGCCGAGCAGCGACTGGTGGGTATGTATATGATCCAGCACCTCATTACATTGTATGAGGGTCAACATTCTGATCCAGGTCCGTTACACGATGTCCTGAACGAGTTACTCCAGTATAGATGGAAAGGTTTAGGTACCGATTTAATTAGTGTCATTCTAGAACAGCGTCACAAATATAGTACGTTTTTGAACCCGCATTTTGTTCATGTCTCACCCCCAGAAAGTAAACCGTTTTACATAGATAGACAGAATCCGTTACGAGAAGTACACCCAGTCAGGACAGCAGGTGGTGAAATGCAACGAGTGTTTGTTTACACCCCGATTACAAAGATGGAACTCTTAGAGATGAAGAAATTAATTCCCTGTCACGACAAAGATCCAGCAGGGTTCCACCGAGAATTAAAAGACATGCTCCGTATGGGAGAATATACTTATCCAGATATTATTAAAATGTTAAAGGTCCTGTTGCCCGCAGGGGTATACGAGAAACTCAAGGAAAAAGATTGGGAGGTGGGAGAGAAAAAGATCGATTGGGCAGTTCTAGAAGCTGAAGATAAGATACGAGTACCAGGTACCGGTCTAGGAGAGAAATGCAAAGAATTACCAGAATTGTTAATACAAGTTTTGCCCAGATTATTAGCCACTAAAAAGGATGACTGGGATGCAATCTCAGCCTGTAAACAGAAACAAGACGAAGACACTAGTGATTTTTATTCTAGATTTGAGAAATGCTTTATTATAAACAGTGGCTTGAAGACGAGTAGCGAGTCATACCCTCATCTTTTTGTTACTAAACTAGTCGAGAATTCAAGTCCACAAGTTAAGAATCGAGTTTTGAAAGTCGAAAGTACGTGGCAAGCTAGTACCCCGTCACAGATGTTACAGATGCTCCAGTACCACCAGAATAGAATCAGAGAAGAGCAAGAACACGAGAGAAAACGTATGAAAGACACGAAAATGAAAGTACTAGTTGCACAATCTGTTCCTCAAGACAGTCAGAAGAGGGGTCCGAATCAAGCCAGTCATCCTGCAGCTCCCGTTAAAGGGACATGCAATTATTGTAAACAGCCAGGTCATTTTATAAACGAGTGTGCAGTTCTGAAACATAATATAGCTACTGGTAAGACTAAAGAAAGACCACGTCCGCCTAGACAAGAACAAGTCTCACAGACTTCTCAGCCACAGAATGCACAACAGACAGTTCCAGCACCGCAGCCTATTGCTGCAACACAGCATGTTACACAGCAGATGTACCAGTATGCACAGTCCGAGTATCCAGAGTATCAACCATATTCATGAAACAGCCTAGAGAGGGAGGTAGGCTTGCCTCTCATCGAGATTCCTGTAGATCAAGAAGGTCCCTATGTTCATAGTCAAGTACTAGGGAAAGACAGAAAGTTTCTGATTGATACAGGGGCAAGTAGGACCACCATCAGTCACGCCGAAGTTCCAGGGGCTCCGCTCTCAGGCTCTAGAAATGTTTCCCTTGGATTTTCAGGAAAGCCTATTGTAAACGAGATATCCAAGCCAGTTACTCTAGAAGTAGGTCCATTGTCCCGCACTACTGATTTGTTACTTACAAAGTCATGTCCAGAAAATTTATTAGGCATTAAGACACTGAAAGAATTAGGTGCAGTTATTTGCTGCTCCCCAGAGGGAATACGATTGTTCCTACGTGACTTCAAGGGTCACTATGTGTTACGAGATTTTGATCCGAGATTGTCCAATGTTCCGCAGCATCTATGGGCGCAAGGTCCAACTGATGTTGGTTATATGCAAATCACACCCCATCGTGTGACTCTCAAGCCAGGTGTAGTCCTGCCACGAATCAGACAGTACAGATTACCACCTGAGGCTGTAGCAGCCTTATCCAAAATTATTGACGAGCTCATGGCTCAAGGAGTAGTTGTAGAAACTGACTCCAATGTATGTAATTCTCCGATCATTCCCGTCATGAAACGTACGGATCCAAATGCACCCCCAGTATATCGATTAGTGATTGACCTTCGAGAACTCAATAAATGTATTATTCCCCAGTACCCAGTTGTCCCAGATATTTCTTCCCTATTGACAGCCATTGATTCCGAAGCCTCATTTTTTACAGTCATAGATCTCAAGAACGCGTTTTTCAGTGTCCCCATTCATCCAGACAGCCAGTTTCTTTTCGGATTTTGTTTAAATGGAAGAAGCTATATGTTCACACGAGCTCCTCAAGGTTTCACAGAAAGTCCTAGTATTTACAGTCAAGCACTTAAAAGACAACTAGACAACATTCACATGCCAACTGACACTGCCCTGCTCCAGTATATCGATGATCTACTGATCACAGCCCGTTCTGAACGTGCTTGCGAGCGAGCATCACTTACAGTCTTGTATTTCCTTGCCGAGATGGGGCACAAGGTGTCCCCTTCAAAGCTTCAATTCTGTGTACAGCAAGTGATCTACTTAGGCCACTTACTGTCCAAGTGGGGTAGGCAGTTGACACCAGACCGTATCCAGTTAATAGCGAGTCTTCCTCAGCCCAAGACCCAGAAGGAGGTACGTGCTTTTATCGGCCTTACTTCTTATTGTAGACAATGGATTCCTCAGTATGCATTTCTAGCTAAACCACTGATACAGTTAACGACACAGGAGGCAGCCGTATCGACTGTCCTCCCTTGGTCATCTGAACATACACTTAGTTTCAATGAGTTAAAGAAAGCTTTATGCCAAGCTCCAGTTCTAGCTACACCGAACTACAGTAAGCCTTTTACACTTTTCGTCACAGAACGTGAAGGTACAGCATTATCTGTTCTCACACAAGATCAAGCAGGACAATACAAGCCTTGTGCTTATTTTTCGAGCACATTAGATCCTGTAGCCCAGGCTCTGCCTGCGTGCCTCAAGTCAGTTGCAGCCACAGCACTAGCTATCAGACAAAGTGATTCCATAGTATTAGGACATTCCTTGACAGTACAAGTTCCACACTCCGTGGAAGTTCTTTTGAACCGAACACAAACTCAGCACTTGACAATTGCACGTGTAACAGGTTATGAATTGACACTGTTCCAGCCACACATAGAAATCAGACGCTGCAACGTTCTAAATCCTGCTACACTGTTACCGTCAGTTAATTCAAATCCTGCCACACACGACTGTGTGGAAGTAGTTAACGTTATGACTAAGCCAAGACAAGATCTGACAGATATTCCATTACCAGATCCCGACCTGACACTTTATGTGGATGGTTCATGTATGAGAACGAGTACAGGAGAACTAGTAGCCGCGTATGCAGTGACTACTGACACTGAAGTTATTGAAACACACCGTATTGACACCCTGTCTGCTCAAGCAGCAGAGCTAGTTGCTCTGACACAAGCCTGCATACACGCCAAGAACCTGAAAGTTAATGTTTACACAGATTCACGCTACGCATTTGGAGTTGTACACGACTTCGGAGTGCTCTGGCAGGAGAGAGGTTTCATGACTTCTCATGGAACCAAGATTCAGCATGGTCTCCTTCTTCAGGCTCTGTTAGATGCCATACATTTACCGACATCTATTGCTATCATGAAGTGCAAAGCACATACGAAAGTTACTGACACTATTTCCCAGGGTAATGATCTAGCAGATCGCACAGCCAAGCTTACAGCACAGACTCCAGACACTCCAGTTAATCCGACACAGACACATACTCCAGATCCGACTACATGCATGACAGTTAAGGACCCTACTCAAGATGTCATAGATATCCAGTTACATGCTACTCCCGATGAAATCAAGAAATGGTCCGAACAAGGAGGGGTCCAGACAGATCAGGGATGGGTAACGAAGGGTAGAGCCACATGGTTTCTCCCCGACTCTATGGTTCAAGTCATTATCAATACCGCACATAGTCCAGCACATTTAGGAGAAAAAGCTATGTTAGACAGTATCCAGAACATTTGGTTCAACAAGCATTTACGAGCTGCAGCCAAGCAGAAAGTCCGTACCTGTATGATATGTTGCCAGTTTAATCCAGGTAAAAGTGTCCCGGTGGAACAAGGTGGATTCCAGCCCCCTGACCACCCTTTTGAAGTCCTCCAGATGGATTATATTCAGATGGAGCGATGTCGAGGTTTCAAGTATGTCCTTGTAGTAGTATGCGCTTTGTCCAGGTGGACAGAGGCATATCCAGTCCCAGATTACACAGCCGCGACCACTGCCAAGCAGTTGGTTCGTGAATTCTTCCCCCGTTATGGACTCCCTAGAGTCGTATATTCTGATAACGGCCAGCCATTCTCATCCGAGTTGATGAAACATGTTTCCCTGTTGTTAGGGTACCAGTGGAAGTTCCATTGTGTACGCCATCCTGAAGCAGCTGGTCTCGTAGAGAGACATAATCAGACCCTGAAAATCCGTATTGCCAAGATTTGTAAAGAGAAAGGTGTAGACTGGATAGTAGCTCTGCCAGTCGCTTTATTTTATATGCGCATGGTCGCACATTCCAGATCAGGTCTGTCCCCGTACGAGGTCGTATTCGGCCGCCCCCCTAATGTGTGGGGTACACCTAGACCCCGAAGTATTACAGATGTTTCAAGTAATATGCTGACAGATTACCTAGCTTCCTTGATGTCTACCCTACACTCTTGTCGTTCACAGGTTGCTGCCGCATTTCCAGACAATACCGAGGTGGCACCGCATGAAATCGTTCCCGGATGCATGGTTCTTGTGAGAAACTTTGATCGTTCAAATCCGCTGGAGCCTCGCTGGAAGGAACCCAGACAGGTCCTCCTGGCCACCCGTACTGCCGTCAAGCTGGAAGGCAGGAAAGGCTGGGTCCATTTGTCACATGTGAAGAAGTTTTACGGATTAAAGCCTGTTTCTAAGAACATTTCCGAGGATTCAAAAGACTGCCAAAGTACTATTCTTAAGGACTGTCCCGCAAAAGACAATGATACTAAACCCTCCCTGTTAGAGAAAACTCCGCAACAGGAGGAGTATAAGCTAAAATTAAGGTCTAGTAAAATAAGTCAGCCAGTTTGATTGTCTAAGTCCTCCCCTAGGTGAAACGGTTAGACCGGTTTCTGACATGTATAAAATAGACCCCCATAGCGAGAGAGTTAGTCAAAACTCAATCCGATGTATCGTTTTTCTAAGTTTCATATTGTTTTTCAGCCTTATGACTACCTGCACAGGTTATGCTTTTTATTTGTGTTTTCCAGTCTCTCATGTAAATAAGTCTTCTATTGTTACAGTAGAGCACACGTTTAGTGATCTGCCTCCTCATGAACTATCTTATCGTCTTGCTATGCGTAATAATTCCTTTATCCGCATGTTACATTATTCACACCAGACCAGCAATGCCACTAATTGTTGGGTGTGTGGTCGACTCCCCCCTTTCCAGACACCGAAGGGAGTTCTGCCACTCTTTCCTTATCCATTTTCACATAATGGTTCGTGTGGAGCATGGTCCACGTTAACGTCATCCTCAACAGATATGTCTTTTCTTAACAGTACATGTTTTCCAGACAAGCAAGGTCTTCCCCACAGAATAGGGTTAGATCTAGAAAATGAAGTTTATAACTTAGGTAATTATTCTTCGAATTTCATGGTCCTGAATGTTCAGTCTGATACCACTCCAGATTTACCTGCTATTTCAGTACTACCAGTCAAAGGCGAATTATGTGTCAGAAATAATGGTTCCATACACGTAGGACATAGTGATTGTACTACTATTGTCAAGTATAGTGACAGTAGGAAATCTATTTTCAAAGCTTCACGTCATTCTTATTTTGTTTGTGGTCAAACCGCATATGTTCGTCTGCCCCTCGATTGGGAGGGAACCTGTTACATTGCCTTCCTACTGCCACCAGTTTTCCTAGCCCCGTCCGATTATCATAGAAACACACATCTAGTACACATTAGACATAGAAGGGAGATCGAGTCCCCGATTGTCGATTATACTGAAACTGCTCTAGAACAGTATACAGATTTCAATAAAGGTTTCTTCTTCTTTATAGGACCTGTCCAGAATAGTAAGTTAATACGTAGGTTAACCAGAACCCTCGAAGCAGTAGTGAATGAGACTGCCTCTGCTCTAGGTAACTTAACCGAAGAACAATCTGCTATGAGATTTGTCGTGCTCCAAAATCGTCTCGTCCTTGACGTCATACTGGCCGATAGGGGCGGGGCTTGTAGAGTCATCGGATCTAGTTGCTGCATTTTCATTCCAAATAACGCGCCGTCTGTTTATTCAGCTATAACCAGACTCCATAAAATTGCCCATATGTTACACCAAGATCCAGGCACCTGGACATGGTCCGGTTGGTTCTGGAATATAATTTCCGCCTGGGGATGGAAAGTATTGTCCTTTCTAGGTATTGCAGTAGCGATCATATTCAGTTGCTGCCTCTGTATACAATGTGGCCCTGCGATTTGTGGCATTTGTGCTACCTCTTGTATTCCTAGTCCCAAGTCCCGTTCTAAATCCCGTTCCAAGAAAATTCGAGACGAGCAAATGATACTGTATGAAATGATAGATGGTATCATGAATATTGATGTTTCCTGATGGAAACGTAGTGACAAGGAGGGAATGTGGAAAAGTAAATTTTGCCATGTTCTGTGTCCCTACGTGTCCTCCATCTTATGTTATGTGTGCATGATTAATATGCATATGTATTCCCCATGTTCGATTAAAGACGCAATTACAGTTGTGTCCATCTCTAGTATGCTAGTTTCCAGTTTTCGTGAATACTACGAATATCAGGCCTATGTAAAGTTACGTTGCCACGTTTCCCAGTGTGCACGTTATTCCATTGTAAAATCCCCGTTTCTAGGCCTCAAAAGGGCCTGGACACCAGATTCAGCTCCTGTCTCCTGAGCCTCGCTGAGGAGCGATACAGCCCCCACCTGTATCCCTGACCCTTCACTTACTTCCTGCCTCACAGTGCCCGGTTCAGCCTGGCTCTGCCTACGAGTCTGCCAAGAGTATGTTATGATTCTAGTTATCAGTCCAGCCCTCCTTCTCTGCATTCCTAAGTTACTGAATCGCATCAATAGTTTCCGTCATTGTCTAGCCTTTACGTCTCCATGTAAGAGAAATACTGTATTTATGGTCATTTAATATTCTTCATCACGCACTACATGTAGAATAATGCATGCACCAGTCCTAGAGTCTGTTAGCCTTTACCCCGATAACTTTTGGATTCTATCAACATGTTCTCTAAACATCAGATACTAGATATTGTTTAGGCACATGTCGCCCTGACTCTCCAGACTTCAGTCTCTGCTCCTAGCACAGAGTTCATAGCCCCCAGCTTCTCCTAGTAACACGGCATTGTCAGTTTGCGCGCACCATTAGGTTAGAGGTCCCGGCTCCTTAGGTAGCCCCCTCCATGTTTCCGCCCCATTTATGACATATTCTGTTACGTTTACATCACATGTCTATGTATACGCCTCTTGTTACACCCACTTTCACCCTTATCTTTCGCGACTGCTATTGACCACACCCACTGCTCCACCTACTGTATTCATTGTAATGCAACTGTTTTAGTATATATGCTTGTGTACTGTTATTAAAGTTAGCGCGCTCATCCCATATCCAGCCCCGGCAGCTGCCGGGCCCTGCCATCCTATTCCTGTGCAGGTTGTCCTGTTCCTGTCCTTTATGCTGTATTAAAACCTGCAAACTCCTACTACCTCGAATCTTGACTCTTATTTATTGAGCTATCTGTTATTACTATGTCCAGTAAAACCTAGATCCGGTATTATTTATTTATATACCACACCCCCATGCGCTGCTGCCTTCCAGCCAGCCTCCTCTGCCAGCTGATTTCCACCGCCGCTGCCTGCCTTGGACGACCCAGCCGCCGCTGAGCCGCCCACCTCCAGATTTTCCTCCTTCCCGCCGCTGCCTCCCTGCGGCCCCGCCCCCCGGCAGCCCATTCGCCGCCTCATTCCCGCCACCCAGCTGCTCCTCCCTCCCGGTTACATACTTAAGGGGGCCACGTAGCAGGCGAAGGGAGCGACCGTTGACCCTGCCTCCAGGCTAGGTGGCCCCCCCCCACGTGCTGCTGCCTTCCAGCCAGCCTCCTCTGCCAGCTGATTTTCACCGCCGCTGCCTGCCTTGGACGACCCAGCCGCCGCTGATCCTCCCACCTCCAGATTTATCTCCTTCCTGCCGCTGCCTCCCTGTGGCCCCGCCCCCCACCAGCTCATTCGCCGCCCCGCTCCCGCCACCCAGCTGCTCCTCCCTCCCGGTTACATACTTGTTATGTTATGTTATGTTATGTTATTTAATGGTTTTATATAGCGCTCGGCTACTCCAAAGGAGTGTCCCGGCGCTTTAGCAGAAAAACCAGATGCGGCTGTTGGGAGCAGAGAATGGGCAGGAGACTATTGCACAAAGAGCCAGGATTTTAACTCTTTCCTAAAAGTCAGCAAATTCGAGGCTTACCTCAATTGAGCTGGCAGGGAGTTCCAAAGCCTGGGTGCCAGAAAACGGAAGGAGCGACCCCCGATCCGGGCCCGACGTATGGAAGGAACAAGTGCCAAGGCCAGAGTAGCTGACCTCAGCGTTCTGGCCGGTACATAGAAAGCCAGTCGCTTTCTAATATATTTTGCTCCAGAGTCTTGCAGTGCCTTGAAAGCGAGTGTAAGTGCCTTGAAAGCCACCCGTTTCTTAATAGGTAGCCAATGCAATTTTTCCAATAACTTTTTTGCGCTAGTTCTACGATGGAGGCCATAGATGGCTCTAGCAGCTGAATTCTGCACTACCTGTATGCGCGAAAACAAGTAATCAGGCAGGCCCAGGTAGAGGAAGTTGGAATAATCCAGGCGGGAGCCTATCAAGGCGTGGACAGTGACTTTTCTATGCGCCAGGGAAAGCAAAGGAAGAAATTTCCTAAGCATTTTCAAAATGCCAAAGCACTTTCCAACAAGACCCAGGATCTGAGGTTTAAGAGTAAGACCCTCATCGATCTGCACTCCCAGATTCTTTGCCTTGGTGGAAACAGCCGAAGGAGGAAACATGGCAGGAGGCCACCAAGACTGCCATCTGGGATCGGCGGCACAGCCAAAGAACAGCAGCTCAGATTTATCGGAGTTGCATTTGAGGCTATGATGTTCAAACCACTCAAACACTGCCCCCAGACAGCCTCTGATCTGCACGCTGTCAAAGTCCGAGCCCTTCATGCAGGTGAAGAGAAGCTGGGTATCATCAGCGTAGGAAACGATCTGGGTACCAAAGGACTCCGCCAAGGCCGCCAAGGGTGCCAGATAGATATTAAAGAGGGTGGGGCTCAGGACAGAGCCCTGGGCACCCCGACCTCCAGAGGCGGCATTTCAGCGGAGAAAGGGGGGGCCCAGACCGTTTGGCGGCGGCCTGCTAGGAAGGACTTAAACCAGCTGAACACCGCTCCCCGTAGCCCGATCTCCCAGAGTCTTGAAAGAAGACCGCTATGGGGAACGGTGTCAAAAGCCGCCGACAAGTCCAACATCACCAGCATGGCTTTTCCACCTTCATCCAACACCTCACGAATGGCATCGGTGACTTTAAGGAGAGCTGTCTCCGTGCTCATATTAGCGCGGAAACCCGACTGAGTATCATGAAGGATGTTGTTGCAGTCCAAGAAGTTGGAGAGAGAGATATGGACATGCTTCTCCACCACTTTAGCCATTGACGGGAGGAGGGAGATGGGCCTGTAATTGGCATAGTTCACAGGATCAAGGTTAGGCTTTTTCAACAGCGGCAGAATCAGGGCGTGCTTCCAGGCCTGAGGGACCTCGCCCGTGCTCAAGGAGAGATTAATCACCGGATTGATCAGAGAATTGATCACTGAGGCCAATTTCCCAAGATATTTTGCCGGGAAAGGGTCCAGAGGTTATCCAGATTTGAGTCTAGAAAGAAGCTCCAAAGAAGAAGAAAGAGATAAGAAAGGAAATTCCGACAGGGAAGGACCCTCGCCGGGCAAAGACGTGTCTAGAGAGAGATTAGTGTCAGGGGGTGTAATCAAGTTTGAGGAGGGAAAAGAGTCTTGAATAGTTTTGATTTTGGTGATAAAGAAATTAGCGAGATGCGACACCCATGATTCAGAGTGAGAGTGTGTGGGCAAAACGGAGCTAGGTGAAATAAACTCCTTTACTATAAGAAAAATGTCTTTACTAGTAGCGGCGGCGGCCTCAATTCTTCTGGCATAATAGGCTTTTTTCTCTAGCATGATGTTACTATGGTAGAGTTTGATGGCTTCTCTATATGCAGTTTTGTCCGCTACCTCATAATGCCGGCGCCAGGTGCGTTCTGCTTTCTTGCACCTACGTCGCTGATCGGAGACTGATACTTATGGAGACCTCGAAGCAACCACGCAGTGGACGCGCGCAGCGGGCGCACCGCATGGACCGCGCCCAGCGCCAGGACCCCTAGCCCCCGACGAGACCATCCCATGCAACGAACCTATGATGCCGCCACCCTCAACGCACTCAACGACGGCCGGACCCCACGCTGCTACCGGGCCAACCCAAAACGCACCCACGGACCTTTCACCTGCCAAGCCTGCAAATTCTCCTGCCTCCGAACCGGCACCACACCCGCCAAGCCAGGGACCAACAGCACCCACCTCAAGTGCATCCTGCTCAACACCCGCTCCGTCCACAGACACGCTGTCGAACTCTGGAACCTCCTCGACACAACCTCACCAGACGTCGCCTTCCTGACAGAAACCTGGATGAACGCCTCCTCAGCCCCCGACATCGCCATAGCCATCCCGGAGGACTACAAGATCACCCGGAGGGACCACGTCAACCAAACCGGAGGAGGCATCGCCATCGTCCACAAAAACACCATCCGAATCACGACCAACTCCGACGACACCCTCACCGCCGCCGAGCACCTCCACTTCCAGATACACACCGACCCCAAGACCACCCTCAGAGGCACCCTCATCTACAGACCCCCGGGACCACGCACACAATGCAGCGAAGCCATCGCAGACTTCATCAGCCAGCACGCCCTTTCCTCTTCAGACTACATCCTCCTAGGAGACCTCAACTTCCACCTGGAGAATAACAATGACAGCAACACCCCCGCCCTCCTGGACAACCTCGCCAACCTCGGACTCAAGCAACTGGTGAACACCCCCACCCACTACGCCGGTCATACGCTGGACCCCATCTTCCCCTTCAGCAAGCACGTCCCCTTCAGTCACTCCACCGGACTACACTGGACTATCACAGCTGCGTCCACTTCAACTTCAGGAGAACCATGACCCACCACCACCCGCAAAAGGGTCTCTGCAGAAACTGGAGCAAGATCACCGCCGACCAACTCACCACCTCCCGCAGCCAGAACCTTCCCATCAAAACGAGGGACCCCAACGAAGGAGCCCGCAACCTCACACAGTGGCTCACCAACTGCGCCGATGACCTCACGCCACTGAAGAACCCTCACAACAGACCCAGCAGCAAGAAAGCCTCGTGGTTCACCAACGACCTCAAAAACTCCAAGAAAACCTGCCGCACCCGCGAGAAAGCCTGGCGCCACGACCAGACATCGGAGAACATGACAGCCCTCAAAAACGCCACCCGCAAACACCACCAGCTGATCCGCACCTCCAAAAAGACAACATTCAAAGAACGTCTGGACAACAACACCCACAACAGCAAGGAACTCTTCAACATCGTTAAGGAGCTCTCCAACCCCAGCGCCTGCAACAACGACATCATACACTTGCAAGACCTCTGCGTCTCATTCACCTCGTTCTTTCACCTCAAGATCGCCGACATACACAACAGCTTCAGCGCACAGGCCACGCACCCAACCACCGAACCAGCGCCCCCCACCACCACCCTCTGCAACTGGACCCCGATCAGCACCGAAGACACCACCCGCACGATGAACACCATCCACTCCGGCTCCCCCACCGACCCCTGTCCTCACCACATCTACAACAAAGTTGACGCCATCATCGCACCCCAACTCCGGGACATCATTAACAGCTCCTTCGCATCCGCCACCTTCCCGGAGAGCTGGAAACATGCCGAGCTCAGCGCCCTCTTGAAGAAGCCCACCGCGGACCCCACGGACCTCAAGAACTTCCGCCCCATCTCGCTCCTCCCCTTTCCGGCCAAGGTCATCGGGAAAACAGACAACTCTCCGCCTTCCTCGAGACAAACGGATCCCTCGACCCCTCGCAGTCCGGTTTCCGAGCAATTCACAGAACCGAGACCGCCCTCAACGCAGCTACCGACGACATCAGGGCCCTGCTCGACAACGGGGAAACAGCAGCCCTCATCCTCCTGGACCTCTCAGCAGCCTTCGACACCGTATGCCACCGCACCCTGATACAACGCCTCAGCGACACCGGAATCCAAGGAACGGCCTTGGAGTGGATCGTCTCGATCCTCTCCGGAAGAACACTGACAGTCCGCCTTCCCCCGTTCCGATCCGCGGCCACCGAAGTCATCTGCGGCGTTCCGCAAGGATCCTCGCTCAGCCCCACCCTCTTCAACATCTACATGAGCCCCCTTGCAGCCATCGCACGCCAACACAACCTTAACATCATCTCGTACGCCGACGACACCCAGCTGATCTTCTCCCTCACCAACGACCCCACCACCACCAGAGCCAGCCTCCAGGAAGGAATGAAGGACGTCGCGGAGTGGATGAAGCTCAGCAGTATGAAACAGAACTCAGCCAAGACGGAAGTCCTCATCCTGGGACCATCTCCTCCCTCGGCCTGGGACGACTCCTGGTGGCCCCCTGCCCTGGGCACCGCCCCAAAGCCGATGGACCATGCTCGCAACCTGGGCTTCATCCTGGACTCCTCCCTCACGATGTCCAAACAAGTCAACGCCGTCTCGTCATCCTGTTTTAACACCCTGCGCATGCTCCGAAAAATCTTCCGGTGGATCCCCACCGAAACCAGGAAGACGGTCACCCAGGCCTTCGTCACCAGCCGTCCTGACTACAGGAACACCCTCTACGCTGGAACCCCAGCCAAACTCCAGAAAAGACTCCAGAGCATAAAGAACGCTTCTGCATGACTCATCCTGGACATCCCTCGTCACAGCCACATCTCTGACCATCTGAAGGACCTGCACTGGCTCCCCGTGAACAAGAGGATCACGTTCAGACTCCTCACCCACACACACAAGGCTCTCCACGACATGGGCCCCAAATACCTGAACAGCCGCCTCGCATTCTACACACCCTCTCGCTAGCTCCGATCCACCAGCCTCGCCCTCGCCACCGTCCCACGAATTCGCAGATCCACCGCCGGAGGAAGATCCTTTTCCTACCTGGCGGCCAAGACATGGAACTCCCTCCCCACCCACCTACGGCTGACCAAGGATCATCTCTCCTTCAGGAAACAACTCAAGACCTGGCTGTTCGAGCAGTAGCGACTCTCCCTCCCCCCAGCGCCTTGAGACCCTAGCGGGTGAGTAGCGCGCTCTACAAATGTGCTGATTGATTGATTGATTGATTGACTGTAGTTTCTTAGGGTGCTGCAGGTGCAGTCATTCAGAATGCATTCCTCTTGTTGCAGGCCAGGATTCCAGCATGGCAGTCCATCTTCTTCTTGTAGTTTCAGGTAGCAGATCTGAGTTGCGATGCAGATCTCCTACCTTTATCCCGTGTTCCGGAGCGACAAATGGGGGAGGCGGGGGACGTGAGACAGATGGGGTGAAGCGTGTCTCTCAAAAGTATATCAGCTTCCTCTTAAGTGTGGCATATTGTTGTCCCTCAAAGCACTGCAATGCAAAATTCAAGATGGAGAATCTTTCTCCTTGGCGTTAAGATCTGGCTAAGCTAACCTACCAGTGTGGCTCATTTCCCTTAACACTCCCTTTCCACACCTCCTGTAAATTCCTTTCCTAAGGCTCCCATCTGGCTGTTGGTTACAGTAAGTGTGTTAGGCCTGGCTTGCAGCATTCCTGTTCTGCTCTCTTTGAAGATCAGTTAGTTTACCCAGCTCCCATCGTGGCCTGTTATCTGCAGCTAGAGATTTCCCCTCACCAGACAACCTCTGTCTCTATGCAGGCCACTTATCACCTCATCTGAGCAGTTTGGCTCAGCCTGCCAAGACTGGCCAATCAGGAGAGGGTGCTCAAAGGCTGGATTTTGGCCCACAGAAAAGAGAGTTCTGTAACTTATTTTCTGTACCAAATATGATAAATTCAACAGAGGCAAGTTGTTCAATGTATCATTACCAATCTTTTAAGACCTTGACATATTATTTTAGTTCATTCCTGTCAATAGTTACACCTTATTAAAGTATTCCCATGTTAGCCTATGTAGCTAAAATGCAACAATGGTAAAAAAGGAAATTGGCAGTTTTTCCCTTACCAGGTGTATGAAGCTGGCTCTGTATATACTATAACAAAGTAAGGTATAGAGTGCACAGAGTCCAGGGAGTTCCCAGAGGTATAGCAGAGGCTACATTAGGTAATTATTAACATCTCTCTTTGTGGAATTGAAGGCAATCAGTGGGTGTGTTAAGCATTTATTCCTTTCACTCAATCAAGGTCTGATTACACACACTCTGAGACAGAATCAAGACCAAAAAGCTAAGTATACATATACTTATAGTTTATTTTGTAGAACCACGAAAGAGTTGACACGGGTAAGTAAAAATACTTTCAAATGCAAAGCTGCGCGCAGAACCGAAAGTGTGGGTTGCAGTGGTATAATGTATAGGTTTGTATTAATTTTAAAACAGTTTAAAATACAGTGACATTACATTTCATTACTTTTGAATTACTTTTCAGTTACTTGTAGATCGTGAGGTGCTATACTGAGATATCACACACTGGCTGTTGTTACTTACAGGTAACTACGACAATTCTTGATTTTAAGCACAGTTATTTTCTGTAGGACTTGGCCTTTTTGGCTAAAGTTCCCTACACTTTTTGCCTACCCCCTAGACCCTTTTCCTGACATAGAGTTGCCAATTTAGATGCTTTGGGTACTTTGCCACTGCTGATCTGTGTCAAAGTAGAAATGTTCCCTGTGTAAAGGGTAATGGTAATTGGTTGGCCATGATTGGTATGTTTGCCTTCCTAGTAAAGTCCCTAGTGATGTGCACTGTGTGCTCCAGGGCTAGTAATGCAAAGGTGCACGGAGAAGGGAACTCAGGCCTGTATTGTAGGGCCTGCTGGCAGTTTGCTTAGTTAGTATGTTGTCCTAACAAGTGCAACCACTTGTCAGGCCTTACTTTCCCTTTTGCGTACATGGTGGGTACCCCTGTTGTTGGTCTCGGGTAACCCCTGGGCAGGGTGCAGTGTAAGTAAAAGGCAGGACATATACTGAGGTGTGTGCTATGTCCTGACAGTGAAAATCACTCCATTTAGTTTTTCACTGCTGAAAGGCCATCCTGCCCATAGCAGAATAGGGGAGGCTGGGTGTTGTGTTTGTTAGCCTAGTTTCCCATACGTTTAACGTGGGGAGGGGAAGTCTAGTATGTATAAATTCACAGTGTCATAACACATCTTTCTATAAAAGTATTTTTGTCACTGTGTGTTCAGAAACCACTCTTTTAGAAAGTGGCTGAGTTTTGTGCTGTAAGCATTTCTGTGTGTCTCTGCTAAATGTGGATAGCCTGTCTGGATTTGAGAAGTGAGAGGAGCTGGGGTAGGTCTTGACCAAGGGAGGGGTTGAGATGGCACCAGGCTGACCTGCATCTGGAGAGTAGGTGGAGGAGAAGCCCCGGGAGGTGAAGAGGCCTGAGTTTCTGCTATAAAACGATTGACTCATCTCCTGATGAGTGATTAAGGTTCCAGACCCCCAGTATCAAAGGGAGAAAGGTGACACTGGGAGGGAGACATCCAGAACTGATTTAGGCAGGGGTCAGGGACCCCTGAGCACAACAAACTTCAAAGACATTTAGGGGTATATCACTATGAGAGCTGAGGCCCCTGAACGTTGGAATAGAAATGGATTGAGACTGAAAAGGTTTGGACCCATTTTGTGGTCAAGAGACCCATCTGCTAAGGAAGGAACAACTGAAGAGACTGCTGGGTAGGACCGACCCTTGCTTCGTGATCTGGGCCTGGTCTGCAGTTTGCTGTTTTAACCAAGGAAGAAGCTGTTGGGATTGTGCTTTGTGTGATGGGTCCCCCTGCTTAAAGAAGACTGTACTTTGCGCTGTGTCTTGTTACCCCAAGGGCCTGAGTTTAGTTGGCACCCTGTTTAGAAACACAGGAACATAAAAGTTTCCGGAGAAGTTTCAAGCTACCCGGTGGGCGCGTGTTGTGGCAGCATGAGACCCTTTCAAGGTGTGCCCTGTGATCTTGGACACACGGAGGAGAAGTGAGACTTGGTCACACAAGGTGCGTGTCATGGTGCACTGCAGGCGTTGGTGAAGAGTGCCTGGTCAGCATGTGCATCGGAAGTGGAGCGAGTCTTGGAAGCGCAGGCTGCGTTTCGGGGTGCACTGAGGCGCTGGTGAAGAACCCCTGGTCATCGAGTGCACCGGGGGAGAAGTGAGGCTCTGTCATGGTGAACTTGTTGGGGTGCTGCCGAAGGCATTCGTGAAGAGCGCCTGGATATTGGGGCACCGAAGTTGGAGTTAGTCTCAGTGAATCAGTGTGCGTGCTTTGGTGAAACCTGGGACTGTGGAGATGATCGGCTGATCATCGTCTGCACCGGAAGAAAGTGAGTCTCTGCAGCGCGTTGTGAGAGTTTTGATGCCAACTGACACAACAGGACGGAGTGCCTGGTGAACGTGCACTCGGAGTCGTCGTGAAGTCCCATCAGCGTTGTGTGTGTGGACTCGTGCCAGAGGGGACCCAGAGGGTGCTGTGGTGAACGTGCACCCTGAGTAACGTAATCTCAGAGGCGAGGGGTACGCGTGCCCCACGGCTACCTGAGACCTTCCTAACAGTCATGGCCCGGACCGGCAGCCCCGGTAGAGCTGAGCTGCCATGCTGAGCCGCTGAGGCCCATCGAACAAGTTCTGCACGGCAGGCCCAGTTCGCTGAAGGAGGAGAGGAGAATGGGTTGCACCCCCAGGTAACGTGGATCACTGCCTGGGCGGGGTGTGGGCTCTGAGGGACACTGTCTCAGCCTCTCAGTCCTTCTGGCAACATGACCCTTTGCTTTGGCTCAGACTGAGGCCCGTACTGAAAGGATTGGCAGTACTGTGGCCAAAGTGAAAAGCTGTACTTTATCCAAGCTGCCTAGGTCAGATGAATCATTCCCTTAGATGCGTGCACTTTTGCATGAAACTCAACGTCTCTTCACTAGATATCATCAGAATTTTCAAAAACATTCATAGACTTCTTCTCAGGTTATTCATTAATTTATTCATTCATCAAAGGAACTTCATTAGCCATTAAATTCATTGGTCCATTGTTCTTAACTTCATCAACAACTCTAGTGTAACACATCCAATGCATTTCGGGTTATTTGTCGACCCTTCATCAGGGGTCTATAAGATAAATACAGAAAAACCAAATGAGCGAGTATCTAACAGAATATACGCATCATAATCAATTTAAACATGACATTGACATCAATAGTATGTTCTCCTGTATATTGCACAGCAAACTGCAGAAATAACTAAAAACAAAACGGTATGTGGGCTAGATTTCAGCACGTATGAGGAACAATCCACATTCACATTCATCAGTGACAAAGGAATTATCTGATGGTATGAGCGTTAGTGTTACAGGCGTAATAAGCATTGGCGTATGGATTTTCTGACCGTGAATTTAAATCCACCATAATGGGCATTAGTGTGTAAGTTTGCTAACTGTGAGTTTACCATGACTAACAGAAAGCTTCATACCATACTAACACGCCCTTAAACATGTACATAATGTCGCCTAATGCAATGTTAACAGACATTGTATATTGCTAAATTCAAATGAAGCAACCTCACTAGCGGGATTAAAATCACGTTAATCTCCGTGAACGTCAGGCAACCGAGTACCTGATATTCTATACATGAGCATTACTGACGTATTGGGAATAAGCATACCTGATGTTGTATGTGTGAGCATTACGAGCGATTAAGGCATAAGCACATAAGTTTCGTGACCGGGGAAGTAAATATTGGGAATTTAAAACAAGCCCATAATTCGCTGTCAACTTACTTTCTAAGCGTTTTACCGGCACCACCGCGTAGTGTGTAACTCCGAGAGAGGCAACCTCCTCGCTGCAATCACGTGTGCGAAATCAACCAATTAGTTCAATTTCATAAATATACCCTCAGCACATGATAGGAAGCAGCCTATCCACTATTCCTCCCTCACCATGTGATGAGCTGCTAAGTGCTCCGTCAAATCACCCAGCCTGAAAAGCGAATATCACTGTGATACATCTAAAACAACCTAAACAATAATAATAAACAATACTTCAACGCTACAGTGAAAATCAGAATCAGAATAAAAAATAAATAAAAATGTACACATGACAATGCTAATGTGGTGAGTGTTATGCAGATGCAGAAACCAATAAAGCATATTCAAAAAGTGTTACTTGTTCAAAGGAAACACAAACATTTTATCCTATCGTTCATCCCATGCGGTTGCATGGAGTTCAATTTTGTAATCCAATAATATTCAGTTCTTAGATGTTGCTTATGCGGGTCCATAACGCAACGTGATTCCATCACTTCCAGAATTGTGAATTTGACTTGTGCGATATTATGTGCTGCTTCCAGCCAATACATAGCCACTGTAAATTTTGAATTTTTTTAGATGAATATTGCTTTTATGTTCTGTGATTCTTACCTTCACTTTTCTTTCAGTTTGGCCCACATACATTTTGCTACAAGGGCATTTGATGGCATAAATGACATTCTACGTGTCACATGTACTAGAATGTAACAACTGTATTTTATTACCCTTGGTGGGATGTGTAAACTCCTTACCTTGTTTGACATTATTACAATGTGCACAATTCTCACATCTTTGCACTCCTTTGAACATCTTCTTGGTTTTCTTGACTCTTTGACTAGACAAATGTTCTTTACGATTTTTAGATCTTGTGAAGGCGAAAGTGATTTCTTCAGCAAACAGTGGTTTAAGGTCTGGTTCTTGTTGAATTTATTGACCAATGTTTTTTCATGATGTTAGTGATTTTCATGGCTTGTGTAGAGTATTTAAGTACACACACAGTCAAGTTTTTTTCTAACTTGGTTTTACTTGCAAGTAAAGATTCTCTGTTTAAGTTAGTTACGTTTGTCATGGATTTTTCTAGAATATTCATCGGATAACCTCTCTTGCAATATTTATTGATCTGCCTGTTGATTGTAGTTGGTACATCTTCCGGATCCGAAGTGATGCGTTTTAGTCAAATGAATTGTGATAAGAGTAAATGTCTTTTAAGAGAAGCTTGATGGAAACTTTAAGGAAATGTAAACAGCTGTTGCGATCTGTCTCTTTAGTATACATATTGGTTTTTATGATGTTGTTCTCCACAGTTATTATTAAAACCAAAATTGATAATTGCCATTTATTAATTTGATGGGTGAATTTAATGCGTTCACGGAACAAGTTGAGGCGAGTGATGTCATCTTGTAATGCTTGCTTTTCACCTTTCCATATGATGAATATATCATCAATATAACACTTGAAGAGAATCAGTCCCTTCTTCCAAGCTGGATTCTGCAGAATATGATCTGATTCGAATTTTGCCATGAAAATATTAGCGTAGGATGGCGCCCCCACAAATCACATTGATGGACCATTGCATTGCTCAAAACACATGTCTTAACGGTGAAAATAACTGTGATATAGTGTGAAATGTAAAAGTTCTAACAAAAAGTCCTTGTTGATATCCTCCACATCATTCCTGAGAAGAATCCATTCTATGGCTTCCAAACCTTCATTATGAGGAATTGAAGTGTACAACGAGTTGACATCCTATGTACATAACCATAATTCCAAATGTTGTGGATAGTAGTTTTATTACAGTGCACAGAAAAACTGAACTGTTGATTAAGCTGTACTTTATGTCATCGTTGATATGTGTAGGGGGCAACTGTTATCAAAGAGGCTGATGTAATACACATTGCCAATATTGCTGCTGCTAACGAATTGCCGGGCTGTCTTATGACGCCTGACATTATTTCTGCATAAGGAAGTACACAATTGTAGCGCTACGCATTGCATTATTACTCGATTGCAAAGTACATGATTGTTGCTACGCATTGCATTTTTCCTTTATTGCAAAGTACATGATTGCAGCGTTGCGCATTGTATTATTTCTTCATAGCAAAGTATGTGATTGGAGTGTGACGCATTGCATTATTCCTTCATTGCGCAGTACATGATTGTAGCGGTATGCATTGCATTATTTCTCCCATTGCAAGGTACTGGGGTTTATCGTTACGCATTGTATTATTTCTCCTTTACCCAGCACAGGATTGTATCGTTACGCAGTGCACTATTGTTTGTCCATTGCAACGTGTGTGATTCTAGCATTGCGACCAGCATAGCATTTTGAAAGCGGTGTTTGGGATTCAAACCTACCTGCCAGCTAGAACGAATATTACCGGTTATTATATGTTGGCTTTTGTATCGTGTGGACTGATCGTATATCTTTTCATATAAAGTTTATACTCGTTTTATCAAACTTGTGTGGAGTCCATTTGTGGTGTCACCAGCGGGTCGCTGTGAGTGTGGTTGCATATACTGTACACTTGTGCCTTGGAGATAGGCCTGGCTGCTTGTGTCAAGCTACTAAGGGGATGAGCAGGGCTATCTCAAACAGTGTCCTTACTTGTCCTAACATTGAGTGAGGAGTCTCGTGTCTCGCATTTGGTGACAGTGGTGCGGGACTGGGACTCTGGCTTCTAACACTTTCTTATCATACAAAAGTTCAATTCGACAGAACATTTTTAGGAACAAAACATCATAACACTGGTTCCCAATGAGAAAAGAAGGTTATTGGTTAGAGGGTAGGAAAACGACTTACAAGTATGCTTTTTGAAGTTTAGAACCAAGGTTCCCTGAGGTTCAGGTAGGCACTCAGTTTGCCTAACCAGCGGGACTGGGATGGCCGGGTGCAGAGGGTAGGGGCCCTATGTTAGCCAATACGGTTAATGGGACCTTTGGTCAGGGGCTGCTTATGAGCTAAGAGTAAAGCTCCTGTGGTTAAAGTCAGCAATGCAGTGGCCAACAATCAGCACAGGAGCTGCACTACCGGCATCGGGGCTGATGGATGCAGGGTGCCAATGAGACATTTGAAGCCCCATGGATTTCAATAGTGACCTTCGGTTTGGAAAAGAGGCTGCAGGTGTCCTCTTGAAGCTTGAGGGTTGTTGGGGATCACCAGATCCAAGGTCAGGATCACTTGGGAAACCACCTCATGGTGTTAGGCTACTGGAACTTGGGCGCATCTGGTGCAGAAAAGCGGAGCCCCCTGGGTAGGGGTACTGTGTTGGAAGTCTTTGCTTGAGAAAATCTGGTGCTCATGGGAGGCGGAGTCTTTAAGATGGTTGCAGGGGAGGTTATCTGTGTTATGGGGGACATGATGAGTTCTTCGCTGTGGGCAGGTTGAAGTTGGGACAAGCCGGTAGGGCTGGGGCCAAAGCAGTAGATATCCTCTTCTTTCTGAGTCAGCATGTGTCTACAGTCCTTCTTCTTTCTTCCTCGAATTTGAGGAGGCAAGGTTCGGGGTTGCCCCTAAATACTAGACTTAGGGACGTTACAGTGGTGTGCAGGTCAGGACCAAAGAGTCCCTTCTTGGGGTGAGAGCACCCCCTATTATGCCACCCTGCATTGGGAGGGGGGAATGAGTCTCTTCTTAACTGGCTGGGTCCCCTCATCTCCAAGATGTAGGGGATTGAACTTTATGGGCACACCTCTTCTCAGATCTCTGTTTTAATGATGATTCTCCCAACCAAAGTGGGAGTGAGAACCATTGGAAGCCAGTTGCTGGGGGCTGCAAAAGGCAGGGACAGCTCACAAAGGAGGCAGGCCTTTGAAAATTCCCCTTTCGTTGACCCAATCCATCCTGGGGGAGGAGGTGTAACACCTCTGGCCAGGATGGGCTTTGTTTTTGGACCCAGCAAGAGGACGCTGTCTACCAGGGTTCCAGAAACCTGTCTGCTGGTTGTAAATGGCACCCAGGCGGGGATTCAGGAACCACACCAGGGCTGGTCATTATTCAGGGAGCATCTTCATGTGAAGCTGGGCATTTTAAGTTAGCTATCAGCCCTCAGTTTACTCTGTCAGGTCTTCTGATTTATCGCCCTCCTGGGAATTCCAATGCTTGGACGATGTCCTTCGCAGACACCATTGCTCCTCTATCTTTGAAGACTGCCAATTTTACCATTCTTGGCGACCTGAACCTTCATTTCGATGATGCTCAATGTAGTGTTAGTAAATTGTTTTTATCCGAGCTGGAAGCTCTTAACATCTTGTTATGTAACTCAGGGCCAACACATTCTGCAGGGCATTTATTGGACCCTGTCCTCTCTAACCTCCCATTTGAATGTTTATCCTTCGCCCGTCCCTTGGAATGGTCGGACTACTATGCCGTATATTTTGCCTTGTCCCGGACTAAAATCATGACTAGTGATAATAGCAGGAAGGATGAGTACATACATCGGTGGAGCAAGCTCGACATTACCGATTTCAATAGGCATTTGACGGATACCCTACCAAATGTTGATACGTCTCTATCCTTGTTGCACATCGCAGTATCCAAATGGTTGAGCACTGCTGTTGATGAGTTCCTCGCCTTGACACTTAAGAACTCCTCATTTCATCGACCTCTTGCACCCTGGTATTCTGACGATTTAAAGCACATGAGATCCAACTGTAAGACCTTTGAAAGGAAATGGAGACGTTCTTAATCTGCTTCCCGTAAAGTGGCCTATAAGGAAGTCCTCAGAGACTACCATAACCAATGCAAAATGGCCAGAGCTGCCAATGTTGCTAATACGGTCACGAACGCCCAAAATTGTCCTCGTACTCTTTTCTCTGTTGTGAAAAAACTAACAGGAGCGGACTTTGTACCGGCTCCCCCTGCACTAGACGAGGCCCATTGCAATTCAATTGCAGAATTTTTTATAGCAAAAGTTTAACATATCCACGACTCATTGAGTCCTCCTAAATCTGATGATGCGTTGCTGCCAGAGCCAGTATTGACCTCAGATTATCTGCCTTCTTTGATGGCCAAACTTATAGATTGGTCACCTTTTGACGATGCTTCCTTTTTTTCCTGTCTCAATAGCATCAAATCTGGCTTCCCACACGACCCAGTACCGGCCAAAATTTTAAAACAACTCGATCTTGGTTCGCGCCGCGTGCTAATGCAACTTCTCAATTCCTCATTATCTGAGTCATATGTTCCACAGGAGTGGAAGCATGCCATGATTGTTCCTTTACTGAAAAAGGCTGGAGCTGATGTTGCCAACTTATTGAACTTCAGGCCAATCTCAATACTTCCCGTTCTTTCAAAGATCCTGGAAAGACATATTAATACGCAACTAACCCATCTTGTTGAGAGCTTGGGATTCTTGCATCCGTCTCAGTCAGACTTTAGAGCTCATCATTCCACCGAAACCACACTTCTAGGAGTTACCGAGAGTCTGCGACACAGTGTCGATCGCGGAGAAACATCCGCTCTCATTCTTCTTGATTTGAGCGCGGCGTTCGACACTGTGCCTCATTCCATCCTTCTTGCGACTCTTCGGTCCCTGGGAGTGGAGGGCGCTGCTCTAGCCTGGATATTTAACAACAAGGGGTGGTGATGGACAGAGTTTCTGAATTAAGCAGAATACTCTCACCCAGTCAAGAGATCAGGGCTAGATCCAAAACCTGGGATGGGGCAGTGAGCCAAATAACGGTGATGGGTCAAGCCCTGATCTTTGGACTGGGTAAGAGTGGTCTGCTTAATTCAGACACTCTGTTCATCACCACCCCCTTTTCTGAATCGCTCTAGCCTGGATAGCCTCTTTTTTAAGTGGCCGTACTTTTCAGGTCTTTTCTGCCTCTGCCTCCTCTATAATTTGTCCATCAGCGTACGGCATTCCCCAGGGGTCTATACTTAGTCCCTTACTATTTAATATTTATGTGAGACCCCTGGCCACCATCGTGGAGGAAGCCGGTCTCACTTTATACTCTTACGCCGACGACACACAAATTATCTTTTCTCTCTCTAACAAGGAGTGCAATGAAACGTCTGCTTTGAAAGTAGGTCTGACTGGAGTCTCCGATTGGATGAAGAGCAATTTCTTGAAATTAAACGGAGACAAGACCGAGGTCGTGATACTGGGCAGGGGTAAGGATCTTTGGGGCCCCCACCATTGGCCCAAGGATATGGGATCTTTCCCTCAGCCCGCCACTGTAGTACGCAATCTCGGGTTCCTCATTGATGATAAACTCACAATGAGACAGCAGGCTGTGAAGGTGGCCGCTATTTGTTTTGCCACTTTGAGATGGCATCAAAAAATCCTGTGGATGTTGCCCCTTTCCACACAAAGAACCGTAGTCCAGGCATTGGTTGTTTAACGCCTGGACTACGGCAACGTCCTCTATCTTGGAGCCGATCTGACAACTATAAAGAAACTCCAGGTTGTTCAGAATGCGGCTACCCGGCTCCTTTGCAATGTCCCTAGGAGAACATCCGCCTCTCTGGCACTTCGTGACCTTCACTGGCTCAAAATCCCGAGCCGAATTAAATTCAAAGCCCTCTGTCACGTTTTTAAAATTAAACAAGGCTCAGCCCCCAAATATCTTCAGGGCCAAGTTCAGGCCTATAAGGCAAGTCGAAATCTGCGATCCTCAGGGAATGGTGATTTTTCCGTTCCCAGATTTAGGCTAGTAAAAATGGGAGGCCGCTCTTTTTCCTATCTGGGTCCTAAATTTTGGAATGCTCTTCCAGTGACCCTGAAGACGGAAACCAATCTTTTTCGTTTCCGCAAGGGACTTAAAACTTGGCTTTTTCAGCAGTGATTATAAGCTACTTATCAGTAAAATCAGCATGTTTAGTTCTTCTTCTTTAGTCTGTCCCTGGGCGCCGGGAAACCCACTGCGGGTAGCTGTGCGCATTATAAGTTTAAATAAATAAATAAATAAATCTCCAGATGCCCTCTGTGTGCATTTTTACATTTCACACTGGCATCATTGTGAATTTAGTGTGCTGAGAAGTTTGCTACCAGACTTTCCAGGTTTTAGTGAAGCCATTATGGAACTGTGACGTTCGTAATGACCAACTCCCAGACCATATACTCTTTATGGCCCAGAATGGACTTAGAAACTGTAGGAGTACAGGGCTCATGCCACTGTACCCTCTACTGTAGTCTAGTGAACCCTGCTAGAGGGTGACTTACTTTACTTTAGCCATAGGCAGTGGATTGCAGGCATGGCACACAGGGCTGTGTATCATGTTGATTCTGCACTTTTCTCTGCGCTAAAACATGCAGCCTTCAATGTCAGTGTGTGGGTGTTAAGGTACAGGGTCTTTAAGGGTGGCACAATAGGTGCTACCCATGTTACCTCTTATAAGGGGCTTACCTGTTGCCAAGTATGGCAATGGGGGGTGCAAAAGTACAGATTTTGGAAAGAACCAAGCCCTGGGAACCTGATTGGCAGAACACACCAAGTCAAAGTGCATCGCGTGTCAGGCAAAATGTGGGGAGTAACCATGCAAAAAAGTGCACTTTCCTACACTAGCGCATATAAAACATCTTTTGAAATGCCACTTGTTGGACTTGGCCCTCTCTGCAGGGTCATCCCTGAACTTTCCTCCAATATTCTCTCTGACCTATTTATGTTGGTTTAATGAATCTGGGCACTTTACCACTGCTGACCAGTGCTAAAGTGCATTTGCTCTCCCTAAAGTAAAGTGTACCTGTAATTGATTTCCATGATTGGCTCATTGGATTTACTGTCAGTCCCCAGTAAAGTGTACCAGGAGTGCCAGGGCTTGTAAATACCAATAATGCTAGTGGGCCTGCAGCGCTGGTTGCGCCACCCACAGAAGCAGCCTTTTAAAATGTGTCTAGGGTCTGCCATTGCAAGACCTGCGTGCAGTCTGGTACTGTCATGCTAACTGCGCAAGTACACCTACTTGCCAGTCCCTAAACCTTCCCTTAACTTCATATTAGTCACCCCTATGGTAGGCCAAAGGGCAGGGTGCCTTGTAGCATAAGGTAGGACATGCCCTGATGTGTGTGGCATGTCCTAATAGTGAATTACAGCCATTTTCGTTTTTCACTATTGTAAGGCTACCTACTCTCCATAGGCCAGAATGGGCTGCTGGAATTATTACACTATATAATCCCAACAGACTCAGGGAAAATGGTAGAAAGTCAAGTTTAGTATGCCTGAACTCAGAATAATAAAATACTTCTTTCAGTAAAGTGTTTTTTAATATCCTGTGTTTGCAAATGCTACTTTTAGAAAGTTACTGAGAGGAAGGGATCCCAGTGTATACAGGGAGCAGTTAAATACAATTCAAATGAGTTAATCAAAAACAATTATTTTGATCCGCAAAGTTTTATTCACAGTGGGACCCAGTGTATTGAATATACATAGCATAAAATACAATCAACTGTATTGAAAGTCATACAGTGCCCCGAGGAGGGAAGGGGGAAGTGATAGTGAATAGGTAAGGGAAGTGATGGGATTGTGTGACAGTAAAATCAATCCTTCAAAGACTTGTTCATGCTATAATTAGTATAGCAACAGCTGCCATTAAACATGGCGACATTATTTGAAAAGTGGCATACAACACAAGGTACAGTGTATATACAGAATATTGGCGTGAGGTTTCCGCAATTGAAAAAACAGTCGACGTTTCGACCCTCTGAAGTTGCAGGACAGGTTAACCTTGCTGTGGGGTCTTCTTCAGGACCAGGGGGTGGGGCAGGGGACCTAATAGAAGTATAATAAATTAAAGTTAGAGGGTTGCTACTCCTGCCTCGAATCATCACATAGGTAGAGACGGACAAAATCCAGGATAGAATCTTTTTGATAGTTAATTATAAAGAAATGGAATCTACTATGTTCCGGCGGGTCCAGAACATAGAACAGGGTAAAACCTTATTAATTGCGGAAATTAGGGCACCTGAGTAGGAAAACCAGCATGGTACAAGACGGCCCACCACTCGCAAAAGGCATTCCATAAAAGGAACTACTACTACAAAATAAAGATGGAATCTAGGATTGAGGGCTAACAATTAGCGCGAGTCCAGAGGCTGAAAAAATGAAAAACAGAATGAAAAACATACCACAGGGTCAAAAGTCCACCGTGTGGTCTTGATTAAAGAATGGAAGACAGTGGAGCTGCATCTAAAATGATGAGCGTACATTAATTACATATCTGTATTGAAAGGGGGGCAGAAATTCGAGAAGATTACAACAATGTCCGGTTGGGGACAGTGAAATCGTGCTTACCGATGGTAGCGTCCTGTTTGGTATCAGGATTCGGTAAGTTCAGACATCGTGGGGAATGAATCCGTGGTTAGTCTACTGGGGCAAGAACAGAGGGACCGTAAAGAAACAGACCACTGTAGAATGATTTAAGGCGGGAGGCGGACAAGGAGCGAAGCCATACTCACTCGGTAGGAATGAATCTGAGAGCTCCGTACGAGGGCAGCCGATCAATGCCGCGTTTCCTGGTTTGGGGAAGGAGTCCTGGTAACACGTCACGTGGCGACCGTAGAAATCATGAAATTGGGAGAAAGACTTTCAATGTCGTCTGCCATAGTTAAAAAGACTAAAGGGTGCTGTTGTGGAATAAGGAGTTTAGAGTATCGTTTATCCATTATATTTCATCAAGCAACAATAAATAAATGCGAATGCGATGTTGATATAAAATAGAAATAGAAAACCACTATAGTCTTAAAACGACATGTTGGTGAATTCTGGGCGTACCTCTCAAACATGAGGGTAAAGGCCCAACAAATAGTGAATCAACAATTACAATCATATATAGTTTGAGACAAAGCATTTGGACAGTGGTGTACCTTTCAAACATGAGGGTAAGGCCACATTTTGAATCTCAGAAGCAATTAAATGGAATATGAAACCCTACTTGTGGAAAAAGAAGGGTGGGATACTAATAAATTCAATGAAGAAAAATTTTGAAACTAATATAAGCAAACAGACCCATCATGGTAGTGTAGCCAATTGGGAAAATGAGCTGTCTAGTTCATTGAGACCAGTTTCAATTGAATTAAAAAAGTAAATCCATTTCAGTTCTCGGGTGTTTAGAATGTCCGAGATGTTGCCACCTCGTGGTCCCATCGTTGCTTTTTCAATGACCAACCATTGTAAACTTTCAGGGGGATGGGAATTCAGCTTGAAATGTTCTACTAAAGGTGCGCCTTGAACATCACATCGAATTCGGCTCATGTGTTGTAGTATCCGAGCTTTTATTTCTTGCTGAGTTTGGCCAATGTAGATTTTGTGACATGGGCATACGATGGCGTAAATGATGTTATTGGAAATACAATTGCTGAAGGATTTGAGTTTGACAGTGAGATGGAGATGTACAAACTCCTTAGTCTGAATAGTGGAATCGCAAGCCTTGCATTGGCCACATTTGAAATGACCAATGACTGGTGGTAAGTTCCACAAGGTGTTGATCGTAGGTTGACTGTCAGGGGATAGGAAAGAGCAGACAACATAGTCCTTAATGCTCTTGGCTTTCTTAAATGCATGAAGTGGTGTCTCAGGTTGTTTGATATCATCCGATACCAAATGCCAATGCTTGTTGATGATTCCTTTGATGCTGTTACTTTTGGTATTGAAAGTGGTGACACAGACAATACGACTCTCTTCATGGTTGGTTCTATCTTTGGGTATTAATAGTTCTTCACGGGGATAGAACCAAGCACGTTTGCGGGCTTTTTTGATCAAACGTCTTGGGTAACCACGATTTTGCAAGCGGTTTGAAAGATCCTGTGATTCAGAAAAATAGTCGTCTTTATTTGAACAATTTCTCCGTATCCTCAGAAATTGCCCAAAAGGCAGGTTATCCCGAAGAGCGCGAGGATGATGACTATTATAAGCCAATAGGGAATTTCTCTCAGATGCTTTTCGATATAGTTTGGTGCAGAGTCTTCCAGAGTGGTGATAAATAGTGACATCCAAAAAGTCAATGGTGTTGCTGTCCGATTGGATTGTAAACTTGACATATTGGGATTGTTGGTTGAGCCAAGTAAAGAAACTGTTCAATTGGTCATGACTGCCGTTCCAAATCATTAAAATGTCATCGATGTACCTCATCCAGAGGCCCACTTGGTCTCTGAATGGGTTCGATTGATTGAGAATAGTATCTTCTTCAAATGCTGCCATGTACAGAATGGCTACATCGGGAGCAAAGGGAGCACCCATGGCTACACCAGAAGTTTGAACGTAAAAGTTGTTGTCAAACAGAAAGAAATTGCGGGTCATTGCGATTTTGAGCAAAGCTACAATGAACTCTGAGGGTACTTGAACAGGTGCAGGACGTTTCGGAAGACATCTGGCTATCACTGTAAGTGCTTCCTGTTGGGGAATGCAAGTATAGAGGGAGACTACATCGCAAGTAGCTAATCTTTGGTTTGACGGATCATAGGGTATACTCTCAGTTATGTTGATGGTGTGCATCGTGTCTCGAAGGTATGATGGAGTAGCCTCAGCAAGTGGTTTAATAAAAAAGTCAATGTACTTTCCCAAAGGTTCCCATATGGGACCACAGCCAGAAACAATTGGGCGACCCGGAGGATTTTCCATGCTTTTGTGGAGTTTGGGCAAAGTGTATAGTGTTGCCAGACGAGGATGTTTGTTATTCAAAAAGTGAAATTCATTCTCAGACAGGAAGCCTAAACTCAGACCTTCCTGGGCTACTTCTAGGATCTCTGTAGCGATGGATCTGGTGGGGTCAGACCTCAATAGTTGGTAGCAATTATCGTCCTGTAGTTGACGTAGAATCTCAGATTTATAGGCAGATAGATCCTGTATAACAATGGCACCGCCTTTGTCTGCAGGCTTGATCACGACTTGATGGTTATTGGCCAATGACTGTAGAGCTGTCTTTTGGGGTTTGCTGGTGTTGTATCGAACAAAGGTTTTGTCTTGAAGAACTCGTTGCACATCACGCCAGACAACAGCTTCATAAGCTAGAATCTGATTCGACATACTGTTGGCATATGGAACAAAAGTTGAAGGAGGTCGCAAGCCGGTGACAGATGACTTGAGCTGTGTTTCCGTGTTGCGGAAGAAGTACTTAAGTCGAATCTTTCGGAAAAATTTGTAAAGTTCTGTTCTTATTACGAAATTGTCTGGATTGTACTTAGGGACGTACGATAGTCCTTTGCTAAGTACTTGGAGTTCAGCATCAGTAAGTGGTTGATTGGAAATGTTAACCACAGGATTGAGGGTTTCAACCGGTTCCATCGGTTCTACCAACGGTAAGTCTTGTTGCGAGTCACTCTCTCGCCGTGTTGTTCGGGTTGAAACCGAACTTTTTTCGAAGATTGGCCTCGTCCTCCATCCCAGTTGGTTTGATTCTGCTGGGAGCCACGCTGGTTCTGGCCGCGGGCCATGAGTTGCCTCTTCCTCGTGGAGGTCGCCAAGATCCCCGACCTTGTCAGTGAGTATGGCTTCGCTCCTTGTCCGCCTCCCGCCTTAAATCATTCTACAGTGGTCTGTTTCTTTACGGTCCCTCTGTTCTTGCCCCAGTAGACTAACCATGGATTCATTCCCCACGATGTCTGAACTTACCGAATCCTGATACCAAACAGGACGCTACCATCGGTAAGCACGATTTCACTGTCCCCAACCGGACATTGTTGTAATCTTCTCGAATTTCTGCCCCCCTTTCAATACAGATATGTAATTAATGTACGCTCATCATTGCAGATGCAGCCCCACTGTCTTCCATTCTTTAATAAAGACCACACGGCGGACTTTTGACCCTGTGGTATGTTTTTCATTCTGTTTTTAATTTTTTCAGCCTCTGGACTCGCGCTAATTGTTAGCCCTCAATCCTAGATTCCATCTTTATTTTGTAGTAGTAGTTCCTTTTATTGAATGCCTTTTGCGAGTGGTGGGCCGTCTTGTACCATGCTGGTTTTCCTACTCAGGTGCCCTAATTTCCGCAATTAATAAGGTTTTACCCTGTTCTATGTTCTGGACCCGCCGGAACATAGTAGATTCCATTTCTTTATAATTAACTATCAAAAAGATTCTATCCTTGATTTTGTCCGTCTCTACCTATGTGATAATTCGAGGCAGGAGTAGCAACCCTCTAACTTTAATTTATTATACTTCTATTAGGTCCCCTGCCCCACCCCCTGGTCCTGATGAAGACCCCACAGCAAGGTTAAACTGTCCTGCAACTTCAGAGGATCGAAACGTCGACTGTTTTTTCAATTGCGGCAACCTCACGCCAATATTCTGTATATACACTGTACCTTGTGTTGTATGCCACTTTTCAAATAATGTCGCCATGTTTAATGGCAGCTGTTGCTATACTAATTATAGCATGAACAAGTCTTTGAAGGATTGATTTTACTGTCACACAATCCCATCACTTCCATTACCTATTCACTATCACTTCCCCCTTCCCTCCTCGGGGCACTGTATGACTTTCAATACAGTTGATTGTATTTTATGCTATGTATATTCAATACACTGGATCCCACTTTGAATAAAACTTTGCGGATCAAAATAATTGTGTTTGATTAACTCATTTGAATTGTATTTAATTGCTCCCTGTATACACTGGGATCCCTTCCTCTCAGTACCTATTGAACCCAGGTCCCAGTGACTATGTCTGGGTAAAACCCCCCTTCTATAAACTACTTTTAGAAAGTTAGCATTTGCTTGCCTAACCATTTCATCCCGCCTCTGCTAGAATGTGTATCTGCTGTCTGGGTTTTGTGAGTGACAGGTGGTGAATGGAGGGATTACACCAGAGTAGGTGGTGGGAGTGCCCCTTGACTCTGAATAGGGCTGTGCTCTGCCACCATAATGCTCGCTCCACCTCCTTGGGAGCGACTCATCACTCTGCCCCGCACCTAGCCCAGGAAGAGGGAGGACTGTCAACAGAGTGCTCCTGACTGAACTTGTCATCACAATGCCGGCTCCACCTCCTGCAGAGCGTCTGCTGTCCTTGCCCCTCACACTGAAAGAAGAAAGCCAGGGGCTGCACAACAAAGTGCTCCAGAGCTGAATGGAACTATGCAAAGGCCCCCCTGGCCTGAGAAGACAAAAGAAACTGGGTATAAGAAGAGGAGCCCTGCTCCTAACAAACTAGATCCTGCTTGTGAACCAAGACGACCCCTCTGCCTGAGAAGAAGGAACCAAGGAAGCTGAAGGAGAAAGACTGTCCCTATCTTGGGGGACTGGTCTGCAGTGGGAACCTTGCTGCCAAAGGAGAGGAAGAAATCCTGAAAGACTTTGCTTTTATTTGCAACAAAAACTTGTGCTTCACAGCTCATCTCCAGGGGCCTGGAAGAGAGCTGGCCCCCTGATCTGAGTCCCAGGAACATTGGACTCTGCCCGCCTGCTAAAAGCTGAGAAGAAATTGCTTGGCTCTCCCCCTGCCGCTGGAGCCACTACAAGTGTGTCCTGTTTCCCTGGACCTCCGCGAAGCCGTCCTGTGCCTACCCGCCCCGTGTGACCCGCTCTGCTCTTGAGCCGTCCTCGCACTGTGTCGCTGGGCTGCCCACACCCACTTCGCCCTCCTCTAAAGGACCCCCGCACTGCCTGCCGCATCCCCACTGGGGGATAGATCGTGAGAGACAGCGCTGCAGTGCCGGAGACGCTTCGTGCATCAAAGAGCACCATCTCCTGTGCGCCGCGCCTCCCGAAGAAGAGGCATTTCCCCGCTTTGACCCGGCGCCCCCGGAGTGTTTGTGGCGTACGCCTGAAGCGTACACAATCGCACCAGCCTTTGTTTGTGAGCCCCCTACGAGACGTACCGCCATGCCTTTGTGGCCGTACGCCTCGCACCTGCTGACGCGCATTGATGAGAGGTGTTACCTCGAAACCGGGCCGGTCCTTGGATAATTGATTCCGTTCTGGGAAGGACATGGCTCTTGTAGTTCGGACTGGACTGTTCCCATGGGGCACAGGGTCAGCGCTGATTTGCATATCGCCATTGTCTAACCCAGGGTGGTGTGGAGTGGAAAAACGATGGATTTGGGCCCAGATCTTTGGACTGGGGTGAATGTGTGACATTGATCCACATTCTGTCCATCACTGTTGTGTTTGCAATTACCGCTATAAGTGTACTGGGGATGCTCAGACGTGAGTCCCAGGCACTCCACACCACTGGAGTCAAGCTAGCCGGGCTGATGAGAGGTGTTACCTCGAAACCGGGCCGGTCCTTGGATGCTTGATTCCGTTCTGGGAAGGACATGGCTTTTGTAGTTCGGACTGGACTGTTCCCATGGGGCACAGGGTCAGCGCTGATTTGCATATCGCCATTGTCTAACCCAGGGTGGTGTGGAGTGGAAAAACGATGGATTTGGGCCCAGATCTTTGGACTGGGGTGAATGTGTGACATTGATCCACATTCTGTCCATCACTGTTGTGTTTGCAATTACCGCTCTAAGTGTACTGGGGATGCTCAGACGTGAGTCCCAGGCACTCCACACCACTGGAGTCAAGCTAGCCGGGCTGATGAGAGGTGTTACCTCGAAACCGGGCCGGTCCTTGGATGCTTGATTCCGTTCTGGGAAGGACATGGCTTTTGTAGTTCGGACTGGACTGTTCCAATGGGGCACAGGGTCAGCGCTGATTTGCATATCGCCATTGTCTAACCCAGGGTGGTGTGGAGTGGAAAAACGATGGATTTGGGCCCAGATCTTTGGACTGGGGTGAATGTGTGACATTGATCCACATTCTGTCCATCACTGTTGTGTTTGCAATTACCGCTCTAAGTGTACTGGGGATGCTCAGACGTGAGTCCCAGGCACTCCACACCACTGGAGTCAAGCTAGCCGGGCTGATGAGAGGTGTTACCTCGAAACCGGGCCGGTCCTTGGATGCTTGATTCCGTTCTGGGAAGGACATGGCTTTTGTAGTTCCGACTGGACTGTTCCCATGGGGCACAGGGTCAGAGCTGATTTGCATATCGCCATTGTCTAACCCAGGGTGGTGTGGAGTGGAAAAACGATGGATTTGGGCCCAGATCTTTGGACTGGGGTGAATGTGTGACATTGATCCACATTCTGTCCATCACTGTTGTGTTTGCAATTACCGCTCTAAGTGTACTGGGGATGCTCAGACGTGAGTCCCAGGCACTCCACACCACTGGAGTCAAGCTAGCCGGGCTGATGAGAGGTGTTACCTCGAAACCGGGCCGGTCCTTGGATGCTTGATTCCGTTCTGGGAAGGACATGGCTTTTGTAGTTCGGACTGGACTGTTCCCATGGGGCACAGGGTCAGCGCTGATTTGCATATCGCCATTGTCTAACCCAGGGTGGTGTGGAGTGGAAAAACGATGGATTTGGGCCCAGATCTTTGGACTGGGGTGAATGTGTGACATTGATCCACATTCTGTCCATCACTGTTGTGTTTGCAATTACCGCTCTAAGTGTACTGGGGATGCTCAGACGTGAGTCCCAGGCACTCCACACCACTGGAGTCAAGCTAGCCGGGCTGATGAGAGGTGTTACCTCGAAACCGGGCCGGTCCTTGGATGCTTGATTCCGTTCTGGGAAGGACATGGCTTTTGTAGTTCGGACTGGACTGTTCCCATGGGGCACAGGGTCAGCGCTGATTTGCATATCGCCATTGTCTAACCCAGGGTGGTGTGGAGTGGAAAAACGATGGATTTGGGCCCAGATCTTTGGACTGGGGTGAATGTGTGACATTGATCCACATTCTGTCCATCACTGTTGTGTTTGCAATTACCGCTCTAAGTGTACTGGGGATGCTCAGACGTGAGTCCCAGGCACTCCACACCACTGGAGTCAAGCTAGCCGGGCTGATGAGAGGTGTTACCTCGAAACCGGGCCGGTCCTTGGATGCTTGATTCCGTTCTGGGAAGGACATGGCTTTTGTAGTTCGGACTGGACTGTTCCCATGGGGCACAGGGTCAGCGCTGATTTGCATATCGCCATTGTCTAACCCAGGGTGGTGTGGAGTGGAAAAACGATGGATTTGGGCCCAGATCTTTGGACTGGGGTGAATGTGTGACATTGATCCACATTCTGTCCATCACTGTTGTGTTTGCAATTACCGCTCTAAGTGTACTGGGGATGCTCAGACGTGAGTCCCAGGCACTCCACACCACTGGAGTCAAGCTAGCCGGGCTGATGAGAGGTGTTACCTCGAAACCGGGCCGGTCCTTGGATGCTTGATTCCGTTCTGGGAAGGACATGGCTTTTGTAGTTCGGACTGGACTGTTCCCATGGGGCACAGGGTCAGCGCTGATTTGCATATCGCCATTGTCTAACCCAGGGTGGTGTGGAGTGGAAAAACGATGGATTTGGGCCCAGATCTTTGGACTGGGGTGAATGTGTGACATTGATCCACATTCTGTCCATCACTGTTGTGTTTGCAATTACCGCTCTAAGTGTACTGGGGATGCTCAGACGTGAGTCCCAGGCACTCCACACCACTGGAGTCAAGCTAGCCGGGCTGATGAGAGGTGTTACCTCGAAACCGGGCCGGTCCTTGGATGCTTGATTCCGTTCTGGGAAGGACATGGCTTTTGTAGTTCGGACTGGACTGTTCCCATGGGGCACAGGGTCAGCGCTGATTTGCATATCGCCATTGTCTAACCCAGGGTGGTGTGGATTGGAAAAACGATGGATTTGGGCCCAGATCTTTGGACTGGGGTGAATGTGTGACATTGATTCACATTCTGTCCATCACTGTTGTGTTTGCAATTACCGCTCTAAGTGTACTGGGGATGCTCAGACGTGAGTCCCAGGCACTCCACACCACTGGAGTCAAGCTAGCCGGGCTGATGAGAGGTGTTACCTCGAAACCGGGCCGGTCCTTGGATGCTTGATTCCGTTCTGGGAAGGACATGGCTTTTGTAGTTCGGACTGGACTGTTCCCATGGGGCACAGGGTCAGCGCTGATTTGCATATCGCCATTGTCTAACCCAGGGTGGTGTGGAGTGGAAAAACGATGGATTTGGGCCCAGATCTTTGGACTGGGGTGAATGTGTGACATTGATCCACATTCTGTCCATCACTGTTGTGTTTGCAATTACCGCTCTAAGTGTACTGGGGATGCTCAGACGTGAGTCCCAGGCACTCCACACCACTTGAGTCAAGCTAGCCGGGCTGATGAGAGGTGTTACCTCGAAACCGGGCCGGTCCTTGGATGCTTGATTCCGTTCTGGGAAGGACATGGCTTTTGTAGTTCGGACTGGACTGTTCCCATGGGGCACAGGGTCAGCGCTGATTTGCATATCGCCATTGTCTAACCCAGGGTGGTGTGGAGTGGAAAAACGATGGATTTGGGCCCAGATCTTTGGACTGGGGTGAATGTGTGACATTGATCCACATTCTGTCCATCACTGTTGTGTTTGCAATTACCGCTCTAAGGGGCAGATTTATGTTAACTGGCGCATCCCCAGGGATGCGCCAGTTAATGTGCGCCACAGTGCGCCACAGCTCCGCCACCCATGGTGCGCCGCATTTACAATGCGGCGCACCATGGGGCATAAACGGCACAGATGCGTGACGCATCTGTGCCGTAAAGGCGGCGCATTGCTGGAGTTGCGTTGCAAGCACGACGCAGCTCCAGCAAGGCTCGGAGGTGCCCTATCTGACCAATGCTGCATCAAGACCTACGCCTGCTTCAAGCAGGCGCAGGCTTTTGACGCAGCATTGGCCTGAAAGTGACTGAGTGAAATCTTATAGATTTCACTCAGCCACTTTTGCGAGGCGCACCTGCCCTGGAACGCCCACCCTGCGCCGGAACGCTCACAAGCGGCGCAGGGCTTTACAACGTGACGCATCTGCCTAGATGCGTCACGTTGTAAATCGTTCGTAGGGATGCGCCACGTTTACGCCGCCTTGCGTGACGCAACAGCGGCGTAAACGTGGCGCAAGAGCCTCATAAATCTGCCCCTAAGTGTACTGGGGATGCTCAGACGTGAGTCCCAGGCACTCCACACCACTGGAGTCAAGCTAGCCGGGCTGATGAGAGGTGTTACCTCGAAACCGGGCCGGTCCTTGGATGCTTGATTCCGTTCTGGGAAGGACATGGCTTTTGTAGTTCGGACTGGACTGTTCCAATGGGGCACAGGGTCAGCGCTGATTTGCATATCGCCATTGTCTAACCCAGGGTGGTGTGGAGTGGAAAAACGATGGATTTGGGCCCAGATCTTTGGACTGGGGTGAATGTGTGACATTGATCCACATTCTGTCCATCACTGTTGTGTTTGCAATTACCGCTCTAAGTGTACTGGGGATGCTCAGACGTGAGTCCCAGGCACTCCACACCACTGGAGTCAAGCTAGCCGGGCTGATGAGAGGTGTTACCTCGTAACCGGGCCGGTCCTTGGATGCTTGATTCCGTTCTGGGAAGGACATGGCTTTTGTAGTTCCGACTGGACTGTTCCCATGGGGCACAGGGTCAGAGCTGATTTGCATATCGCCATTGTCTAACCCAGGGTGGTGTGGAGTGGAAAAACGATGGATTTGGGCCCAGATCTTTGGACTGGGGTGAATGTGTGACATTGATCCACATTCTGTCCATCACTGTTGTGTTTGCAATTACCGCTCTAAGTGTACTGGGGATGCTCAGACGTGAGTCCCAGGCACTCCACACCACTGGAGTCAAGCTAGCCGGGCTGATGAGAGGTGTTACCTCGAAACCGGGCCGGTCCTTGGATGCTTGATTCCGTTCTGGGAAGGACATGGCTTTTGTAGTTCGGACTGGACTGTTCCCATGGGGCACAGGGTCAGCGCTGATTTGCATATCGCCATTGTCTAACCCAGGGTGGTGTGGAGTGGAAAAACGATGGATTTGGGCCCAGATCTTTGGACTGGGGTGAATGTGTGACATTGATCCACATTCTGTCCATCACTGTTGTGTTTGCAATTAGCGCATTAAAGAACAGCACCGCCTCTGATCCTGCGAGCCGTACCGGCGTGTGGTTCTCGGGCGGGTACGACTCGCACTAGCCTGCATTTGTTAAAGTTCGCGACGTACGCCTGAAGCGTACCATTTGGCCCCGCACCTGTCCCCGACGCCGCGCCGCACCAGGAGAGCCACCTGTACCTGTGTACAGGCCGCCCCGTGCCGCTGCCGCCTCTGGGGGAAGCTGCCTGCCATGAGAGAATGTCTGCCCCAAGACGGACCGGCTCGACAAAACCAGCGTCCCGAGTCCGTCCCGCACCCCGCGTTTGCCGCGCATAGCAGGTACTGTGCAAACATCGGACTGGAAGGTCCAATTGTCCTCTAAACCAAGGCCAGAACTGTGCGGTTACCCCCTCGGGTCGCCCGGAGCCACTAACTATATTTGGGGAGGCTAAAGCATTTAAAAAGGAATCTTAAGTATTTGACAAGAAAGCCTAATTTTGACATCATTGAAACGTGATAAGAAAGCCTAATTTTGACATCATTGAAACGTGATAAGAAAGCCTAATTTTTGCATCAGTGTAACGTCTAAAGAAGCCTCATCACGCATTATTAAAACGTTCTTCATGGTGAAAAGACACTTATAAAAAGAAAGCACCTATTCCAGCTAAAGAAAGTATTCGTGCATCCCAATTCAAATGTTATTTATGGTCTTGTGATAAATCTACATATCTCCTTATTATTTACATAAAGTATACATATTTTTATATAAAATACAGCCTGGTGTCCATTTATGGGGGCTCAGTATTTTTGCTGTGTATGATCATAAATGCTTAACTAACTTAGCGCTCCGGAGATTAGCCTTGACTGCTCGCGCCACGCAACCTAGAGGGTGAGCAGGAGTTATTCTTAAGGCGTGATTCCCTTGCCCTGACTAGAGGAGAGGGTCCCTGTTTGTCACAAGTGCATACCTGTGCCAACCAGAGACCCCCAAATCTAACAATGGTGGCAACGGGGAGGATTTTCGAATTTGCATTTATGGTTTATGTACAGTAAATTATTGATCACCACATAGTGAGAGCCTACCAGAACGCAACCACATACTATTTTTCCCTCTTTCCCTTTGGAGTTTGGTTTTTGGAACTCTGGTTAGTTGTTGCTCCTGTTGGACCTTGTCAAAATGGAAGTCAACTTTTGGCACCTGTACATCGACAACATGGGGGAGCTAAAAGTATTTTGCAAGGAGAGGGGGCTGCCTGTGGAGAAGGGATCCACAAAGAAGGATCTTGAGGCAGTCCTGTATCACTATAAGGTGCTGCGCTGGGAAGCAACACTAACAGATGACTCTGAGGAGGAATCCGCGGAGGAGGATCCCCACCCTGAGGAGGAAACATTTTGGGAAATGTTGGCTCGTGAAGAAAGGAATCAGATTTGTGCTTGTGACCGGAGGCTGAGGCAGCTAGACCGGGAGTGGAAAGGAAATTGAGCAAGCCTTAGCTGAAAAGGAAAAGTGTGCAGCTCAGGAAGTGAGCTTTACTGAGTTGGAGGTGGAGTCCAGCTCAGATGGTGGCAGCAACATTCAGGTATTTAGTGCTGGGAGAGTAGTACACACACCCAGAGATGTGGCACCTGACTTGGAGGGGGTTAACATACACCAGGAGGTTCAAGGGCATGCGGTAGCTCCAGTAGTGCACAGCGTCCCTGAAGGGAATAGGGTAACTGGTGCAGGGGTTCACAGTCCTAGTGATGGGAGGGATTCCCCATAGTTGAAGTCCTGGAATGTGAGTATGGAACCGCCCAGAAGAGTGTGGGTTGTGGGACAGAGACAGTCAGATACTGTCTTGCCAATCTCAGGATAGTGGTGTGGAGTATGTGTGTGGATGGTGAGGTGAAGGATAGTTTGGTTGACACTTGTAGGGGGCTGTGTGATCCAATTCTGGGAGTGCATATTTTAAGTCCCTGCTTTCCAGGGCTATGCCAACACCTGTTTGAGAGTGAGTCCTCTGAGCCCAGGGAGCTCACATTAGAGGCTGACCCTTTGGTGGATTCCAGAGGGTCTGAAGCAGCATTGGGGAGTGATTCCAACAAGAGTGGCTCAGGTAACTTCCAGTCCTGTGTGATGGAAGAGGTTCAGTGTAGCCCAGCTAGGTCTCAGTGTAGTGGGAGGGGTGTAGGGGCTCGCGTCCTGCCTCAGAGGAGGAGGAGTGAGTGTGGGTTCTGTCCCAAGGTACCCGAACCCCAGTCTCAGGGCCAGGATGGTTTCTTGAGGGAACACTAGGTCGAGGGCCTAGGCTGTACGGGTAGGCTGTAGTGTAGCTCCTATCATCCCAATAGGCTCTGCGCATTGGAATAATACCTACAGCAGTAAAGACCTAGGCCAGACGTTAACTAGGTCTACTACTGTCGATACTAGACTTAAAGTTTTGGGTTTGCCAGCTTAGCTCAGAGTTCACTAGAAACTTTCTCGAATGTTCAAGGAGGACTTAACTTCCCTGATTAGACAAGAAGGGATTTAGTTTCTGACAACCATAGAACATGACAACTTTGCTCTCCCCTAATCAAGAGTAAATCTCGAGAGTCGTGTGAACAAAAGGCAATTTATTTTACTCAGTCAGTACGTGCATTCTTAGTCTCATCAGAATGTAGAGAAAAGGAAGAGACGGGCGTGTTCAATAAAAAGGTGTTATTTATTGATCAGTCTCTTTTCTCATACAAGAGAAATGGATCGATATTATTACAATACTTATAGCTAAGTAAAGTGCATACATTAAAAGCAATAGTATAAAGTAATACTGTAAAAACATTGATATGGTTTCTAAGCCATAAGATGTTTTAAAATGAATAAAATATATTACATACACATATACATTTGACTAAACGTACTCAACTGGTGTTTCTAGATACGCCTACCCCGTGTACCTGACCTAAGTCTAATACGTGGGCGGGAATAGAAAGTTACAGTTTAAGTTAAGTTTGTTTTTGCCAAGTGAATAACTAAAGAATTCTCTGTGAGGGGTTATTCAGTTCTGTACCTGGAAGTTAGGATGAATGAGGGATGGTATCTCTCTCTCTGGTCTCGATATTCCAGGCTGCCTGCGAGGGCTACCCAGAAACGCCGGGGCTGGATTTCTCGGCAGGAGAAAGCAGCGCGTCTCTCAGCGCGTCAGGAAGGCGGGGCTGCTGCCAGCGGGGTCTGCTCTGCTCTTGGCTTCGGCAAGTATGGCTGCTCCGTCTCGTCACCACGCGTGTGTTTGCATAGGGCAAGATCGGTAATATTTATACCTTTAAGGTGCCGAGATTGACGTAAGGATGGACATAGATACGTCAATAAGGATGTCATACGACTTGCTCGTTAGCACATTCTTTTACTAAAGTTCTCGGTGAAATCAAAACAATGGCCGCAGGGTTTTGCCCAGGTTGTCATAGGTTTGATTTGTTATGAGAACTCCGTATGCCTTATCAGGGGCTGGAGGAATATCGCTTGTCTAATTAGATCGCAAGCGTTATGACCTAATCAGATAACACGTTCCTGTGCCGTAGTGTGACTGCGTCAGATAACGGTATCTGCATCATGGGGATTTTCTGCCTCATGGGTTGACTGCTAGTTAACTTGTTAGTTTGTTTAACTAGAACAGGGTCAGGAATAGGGGGATCGATTCAGGACCTATAGGAATACATGACACCCACTCCACGCTAACTATGGACATATTTACTAATCTAGGCATAGTATAACATAGTACAACATACTATAGAGTAGTGTGTATACCTTACCACCCCAAAATACATAAATGCATTTTGAAATTCAAATATACGGAAAATTTTCAGACATATATATGGTATGCACTCAAGCTGTAGAATAATGCTAAAGTAATCACGCATTTGTATACATTATTGCTTATTTGGTATATGAGAATTACACATGAAATGGTTTCTTAAATACAGAAAAAAGTTTCGAGACCATTCCATCACAGAATAAAATATTTATGAACAGCTAATGTCTATAAGCTATCTACATTTTAGAAACCTTAGTTCTTTAAGAATAGTTCTTACTTTAAGCAGAAGATAGTGTCCCGAAAAATATGCAAAAATATTTTGGGGCTGCTGAAAAATTGCTGTCCGTGAACTGGAGGGAAAATTGTTCATGTGACTTTATTTTTAAAGTTGAAGGCCGAATTCAGGGAACGCCGTGTGCGAGCTTGCTCAAAAGTCTCTATTTCTGTTCTGGAGAGAACATCATATCATTTAGGCTTTCGAAAAAACTGTCAACAGCTTCCTGGGAAAGTTCCACTAACTCGGAAATAGGTGTAATCATGCATTCGTGCGCATGATTGTCTCCATTGACATTCTGATTTGCATTACTGACAGAAGGTCGTACCTGTTCGATGCTGCTTTCATCTTGAACTTCACTACCCATCAATCGTAGTGGTGAAGCTTCCACGAATGCCGTCATCAGGATTGGTAGCCTTTGAGGGCAGCACAAAGCATGAACCTTGATCGGGCTCAACAATGTTTCTGCATCCATTGGCGCATCCGATTGTAGCGTCAGACAGGTGTCTAACACGCATTCTTCTCCGCATAGCAGACACCTCAATACAGGTAAAACACATCTTTGCCACATTGGTCGAAATGATAGAAACCAAGTCATGTTCAGGTCTCTAAGCCGGGAGAGTCCCAGGATTTTTGATATCCGGTCCCAGTATCCAATGGCTAGGATTGTTTCTTCCCTTGTCGCAAGAGTTTTGTCTGTGACATGGGTTGCCATAACGAAAAATAAGGACTAAGAATAGGATTCCTGCAATTAGTCCCAAGATCAGGGGAAGTCCGCCAAAAATCGAATGGACGAAATCTGGAAAAATACCCAGTATGGCTTTGAATGGTGTTAATGCCATCGAAAATACTGTCTTAAATACCTTTGAGACCCCATTGGTATCAGAAATATTTAAGATTTCATTCAGGATTTCTGCGAAATGTACGGGGGAATTAGTTGATAATAATGTATGTATCTCTGCAGTCGTCCTTGCGATTTGTAGATCATACGTTTCTTTTGATGACGAGAGCCTAGTAGGCGTCTGAAGAAGGACTGTTTTCATTCTGCTTAAAGTATCTATTCGAATAGAAGTAATTTTCAAATCGGGCCATGCCCTTGCCTCCCTGTCTGGGAAGGAGCTGGGGAACAATGAGCGTCCACAGCACTTGACCTTCGCAGTCGTAGTTACTAGATAAGGAGTCCCGGGCATTAGACTACAACATCTGCGGTCTACAATAAGAATGTAACTCCCATTATAGAGTCTTTGAAAGAATGGTTCTATTTCTGTTGCAGGTGCGCCTTGCTGGTGACATGAAAGGTTGTATGAATTCCCTTCACAGGCTCCATGCAAACTAATTCCGTTACACAGAAGTGTGCCACTTAGTGACATCGCACAATTGTTGCCACTAATAAACACTTTCTGTCCTTTATTACTGACACATGCATGTGAATAGGGCAGGTTCCAAGTTGTTTTAAGGTACCCCTTTCCCAATTTCTCGTACATGCCAGCCTGTATATATTTTTGGCAGTATTGAAACCTGAAGGTTGAGATTGGAATATTTATTATTCCATGTATTATCCATTCACTGACAGGTCGTTCTGACATTGTCATTGGTAATCTTTCTAGTTTTTCAATGCTCAAGATTGTATAATCAGCACCCTTTTGTGTCATACCGATTTGTCTATCAGTAAGGTTAAAGATTTGGAATAGTGACGTTGTGTTGATTAAACGCCAAGGCACATAGCCTGAACGCAGATTTTGTAACGTCCAGCCAAGCTGTACAATAGAACGCAATTGTGACTGACCGTGTTGTAATAACAGTAAGTCTTGCGATAATATATCGATTGCTGACGACACAATGCTGTCCAAAGAAAACATTCTGGAGGACAGAGTCATTAACCCATTGTCCACTACAGAAAGTGATTTTTCCAAATTAATACGGTCAATTTCCCGTATTCTCTCTGCTGTTTAAATTTGAGTAACCTTCCAGGCCTCATTGTATGCTGCATATACAGAGGCTGCTATGAAACGTTTTTGACGCTGTTTGCGTGGTCCCAAAGTGAAATCACGCAAGTCAGCACCATCAGTAAGTAAAGTTAGGTGTTGCTTAATTTCTGCCAGTGTGGAAGTTTGTAGCCACTGAAGGCATAATTTACCCACACTGTAGGTTTTTATTATCCCTGGGTGATGTCTTTGAGGATATCTAGGGTCTGGCCTGGTCATTTTGAACCCCTGTGTTTTGTTCAGGAATCTGTCTTGACAGTTATTTGTATCTGTTGGCCAGATCAACCACTGTTTCCAATCAGGATGTGTTCTGTTTTGGTTTAATATATGGTTTACGTCTATCTCTTCATCTGTATCAGAGTTATTGCTAAACATTGTTGGCTTTAGAATAGACGGTTTAATTAAATCTTTGATTTTGGCTAAGCCAAGACAGGTGGTTTGTTGAACAGTGTCATTTAAAAATATCATTTGTTCTGGGATCATGCAGGCTCTAAACAAAGCTTCTATACCCTGCACTTGCCATTCTTTTGTACCCCAAACACTTTTCAATTCAACATTTTTGTCCCAATAATCAAAACCAAAAGTATTCATTTTTTCAAAGAATAAGTCTGATTATAACAATTTTGTGTTGGTTATCATGGTCTTGGTTCCTGTCTTGTTTGACAATTTAAAATAAAATGTTTCAGCATTACTTGTGTTAAAACCTGAAAAATATGAATATTTGTCGTAAACGGTTCTTGAGCTCCCTTTTGGAGGTGTTGCACAATGTTCCCATTATTTATAATTTAAAACATTTCTAGGTTGTGCAGATCTATGTAAAAAATGGTTACCATAGTGGTTATAGCAATACATACTATCATAATTTGTAGAACCCTGCAAATAATCATGTTTGGTAAATTTAGCAGACATTACTAAGTCAGACATCATATTATTAATGCTTTCGAAGCCCCAATCATCAGCAAATGAGTTTGGTGTTGCAAAGTCACTCAAGGAGATCTTAATTTGGTGTGGATATTTCAGGATCTCGACCGGACCATAAATTTCATAGTCAGTGTTGTCCCAGGCTACCCCACCAGGTATCGGATTGGCTGTGAAGTTGGCTGAAGAAAGTTCTCTTTTCTCGACGTGTGAAGATGTGTGTGGTTTGAGGATCAAGTTGATTTTCTGACTTGCTGTGTCCATTTTAGCATATTTTCCCTCAATGAAGCGTCCCAAAGTTAGTATCATGATGAGCCAAAGTATGAGGATAAATGCACCAAAACCCACCCAAAATTCAATCCATGGAGAAATCAGATATGTTTCTTTCAGTTGTTTCAAAAGTTCCTTAGCTTTATCTTTAAAGGATTTTGATGATGGCTGTGTCTTTGATTCACTGAGGCTTTCAGAGGAATCATCGAAGTTTATGAAGTAGCCGGATGCAGTTCTGTCAATTGTTCCAATCGCTTCAGGATTTCTGATTCTTGCATTTTCACTTGGTACTTCATTATAGATTGGTGTGTCTCTGCTAAATGTTTTTATTTGGGTTTTCAGAGGTCTTAGTTCTATTGCATTGTTGCATAGTCCTTGTTGTTCTTCTGTAGGCGTTTCGAATGTGATGAGCCTCTTTGTTAGGACCTCTGTACTGGTAGCAAACCTTGGTGTTCTGCTACTTATTGGGAGTCCACTTGGCCTACTGTTTGTTATCGGCCACATGATTGTGGTTTTACCAGGTCGATGGACACAACTCCGTTCTCTTTTTTACCAGCAAGTGGCGGTAGTACAACTGATCTTGTCCCGTTGACAGACAAGACAGGAACTGCTTTTCTGTAAGAAGGCCCAAATTCCTTTCTTTACCGCGATCTTTTCCCTGACTAGATCCCCGGCTTTTGGAATCCAGACAGGTCTTGCTGGGACAGGTGGTGGTTCTTCAGTGGTTGTTGGCTGTTGTTTCAACTTTATGTTGCTCAGGTCTTTTCTTGTTTTGTTTAAGTCCTGCAAAATAGCCAAACGGTCTTTGATATCAAAGCTTTTTTCTTTCACCACTGAAGTCTGACTATCAATGTCAGAGATCATCATCCTAGTTCCAAATAATAATTCGTACGCACTGAATCCCTTCAGAGAATTTCTTGGCAAGTTATTGAGACTACGTTGGACACTTATTAGATGTTTGACCCACCCAGCTCCCGAACCTAATACCTTCGCCGTTATAGATTGCTTTATGTCACGGTTTTTTCTTTCAACAATTCCGTTCCCCTCAGGGTGAAATGGACAAGAGTACTGCAATTGCACGCCCATGCTGACCATGGCCTCCTTATAAGCCCGAGAGCTAAAAGCAGGACCGTGGTCTGAATGCAGCATGCCAATTGCGTATGTGCCGATAAAGACTCGCAAATCTTTTATAACAGTTCTGGCGTCAGCCGTTCGCTGGGGCCACATCCATATGAATCTCGTGCATGAATCCACTGCGACCAGGATATATTTATAGTTACCATCCCTTTGTAAGGGACCACAGTGGTCTAGGTAAACACAGGCTAATGGTTTATCCGAGATTAGAAGGGGCGTCTGAGCTGGACGTCTCACAGTTGATACTTTCATTTTTTGACATATCTCACATTCTAGAACATAGTTCCTTGTTTGTCTTCTCATTTGTGGCCACCAGTATCTCTGTTTTAATAATGATAATGTGGCTGAGACGCCAGCATGGATAGAAGCAAGCCCTTCGTGTGCCGCTATTATTAGTCCTAACCTATGTTCCATGTTTGGAATTGCCCTATCCCCCACTCCAGGGATTCGAGCAAAAGGAACATTGTTTGCATCAGTTATGTATGAGTATTTTACTGGAAAGCCTTTCGGGAGTGTTTCTATCGAATCCTTTTCTGAAGCGCTGACAGCTTGTAATATGTCGCTGTCTATTTTTGTTTTTGACCGGGTGATGGCAGCTACGGAAGCCGTTTGCACAGCTGCCTTCGCGGCCTCATCAGCCAATGAATTCCCTGCAACGTGAACGCCATCACGTTGATGACTCAGTGTATGTATCACGTGAGTCTTTGGTAGTTCTTTTTGTAAAAGAACTACTTGTTCCCAGAGCATTTTATGCTTGATTGTGCCACCTTTCGCATCCTTGAAACCATTCTGAAGCCAGATCTGCAAGTATTCATTGTAAGACTGAACGCAATAATACGAATCACACACTATGAGTGTGGGGAATTCTCGATCGGTATTTTCAAGCGCCATCTTGAACGGCAGTAGTTCAGCTCGCTGAGCTGTACAATCTCCTAAAGATTGTGTTTTAGTGATTGCTGGTTTAAATTTTCCTTCGTGCCAGTGACCTTTAACAATCGCGCACGCAGCACTGTAAGCTTGCTTACCCCCCACTGCGGGTTGTGCTGATCCGTCTGTATATATTATACAGCCGTAGTGGTCTAGAGGCAGAATTTCGGTCGGCGGAGGACATTCAAATTCATATTGGAGAAATTCTTGTGTTTTTAAGTAAGGATCAAATTCGTACGCCACGTCTGTTGCAGCAAGAGAATTAGCCCATTGTATCCATCTCGGATGGAGTGCTTTAGCATTTGGAATGCTTGCCTTTGTTACCGCCTCTAGGGCTGGTATTGGTGTCACGATTATTATTCGTTTACCTTGTGCCAGGGCTCTTTCTTTTGCTATAGCTGTCTGTGTTGCCGTAATAATTTTTTCCGTTGGGCTAAATTTCATTTCAGCCTTAGTGTACAAGTGTGATTTGAATGCAATCGGTACCTTTTCTCCCTCATTAGAGGTCAGGTATGTGAATCCGCATCTCCCTGGGATGACTCGAATCACAAGATTGCGTGTGTTATCACGTGTTTCTAATTTTGTTTTAATTAGCATGTCTGTTTGTAAGGATCTCAAAATTTCTGTGTGTATTTGAGTCCAATTGGATCTTTTAAAATCTGGTTTAATTAGATCATAAAGGGGTTTGACCCTTTCTGCATAATTTGCAATGTATGTTCTTCCGAAATTTAGGAAGCCTAGAATTGACTGTAAGTTTTTTAGTGTTCTAGGTGCTTGGAGTACGGCACATTTCTCTAGGAAATTGTCAGCCAGGCTTTTGCCTTCACTTGATAACTCATATCCTAAGAATAGGACTGTCAGATGGGCAATTCTGGATTTTTTAAAGTTGAATTTGTAACCCTCTGCCGCGAACCCAAGTATTATGGTGTTCACTCTTTTCAAGTGAGTCTCCAAGTCATCATCTGTTAAGTATATGTCATCGACATAAGATAATGCTTCATCATCATATAGTTGTAGTAATTCTGTTACTCTCGCTGAGAATACCCCCGGGCTGTTCTTGTACCCCTGGGCTAACCGACAGAATTGTTTTTGAGTGCCATTTACTGAGAATGCAGTTAAATATCTGCTCTCTGGTGCTATGTTTTGACAAAAGAATCCATTAGAAATGTCTAATGTTGTTTTGTATTTTTTGCGCACTATGTTATTCATTAGTGCAGCACTGTGTGAGTTTTGCACTGCAAAAGTTTTGCAACATGTGTTAAGGTGTCGGTAATCCAAAACTAGACGATATGAATTGTCTGGTTTGGAGACCGGAAACAAAGGGTTGTTCATTTGTGAGGTGCAAGTTTCAATCACCCCCTGGTATTCTAGCTGATCTAGTATTTCATTTACCTGTTTTTTAGCTTCTTGCTTAATTGGGTACTGCCTTTGTGCAGTAGGTTGTGATTTTAACTGGATTTTGTGAGGAGGGGAGTCCTCATCCCATCCCACGTGATTTTTATATAAAGCAGGAGCTAGAGCCACTGCCCACTTTCTAGCAAGTGTGTATTTTTTATGAATTGGAATTTGATTTGAGAAGGCAGGCATAATTATTTCTTCGCCATGAGGGCACTCCCTGACAAACTCTGGTGGCCAGTCTTTTTCAGCTAGAAGGATGTCATAGCCCTCGGAGAGGTTATCCCAAAATAGTCCCCTTATTTTCCTAGTCTTATCTCCCTCTATACGTAATGTTATCTCGTATATCTTGTGAGGTTTGCTAACCCTGGTGTCTGCAGTTTCCACTTGAAGATATTCATTCGTGTCCACTGTCTCCAGATGATTCATAAGGACTTTGCGAACTATGCTCACTTCTGCTGCACTGTCTAGCATTGTCTGAGCCCACTCTCCATTTTTCAGTTGTGTCCTCAGTATTCTCGGCATTGTTAACTACCTTGATACTGGCTACCTTCTTTTTTGGAAATTGTAATTTCTTTTTTAGCTGAGCAGGTTCCTTGTCTTTGGACTTGGCGTGCTCTTCTCTTTGTTCTGATCGTCCTCTTCTTTCCGATTTCTGCGAGGAATTCTGAAAAGATTGAGAGGGACGTGCATGGGGCTAGAGCAACTTTGGACATCCCCCTCCACCAGCACTTTTCCATCTAAACTAGCTTTTAAGGAACTGTACTGGGCCACGATCCGTCAGACTAGAGTCAATGCCTCAAGCTCCACCAATCTTACGGGTAGGTTCCTGTCATTTAAGTTGGACTTGTCCCGTGAACCCTATTGGGATTCAATCTCCAAAACTCTGGACAGGAAACTCTACCATCAGTTTCGGGTGGGTGCATTGCCGTTGAATACATTCACTAAAAGTTGGAAAAAGAGTACTATGGACCATTGCAGATGGTGCCCAGGCCACAAGGAAACAATAGGACATTTCTTGTTTGCTTGCCCTAGATATCTAGCACCTAGAGCCAAATGGTTAAAGCCATTGTTCCAGCGCATGCCCATAAGAAAATCCGAAGAGGCTATTCGTGTATTAACAACTAACACCTCTGAGTTCATTTCAGTGTGCCTGGCTAAATACCTGGGTGGGCCTGGATATTAAGGTCGAAACCATAGTATAACTACTGTACTGACCATGCAAATGCTCCCCCATGATGTACCGAGCTCTACCAAAACAGGCTGTCCATTTCTGCCCATGTTATTGAAAACTGCTTGGAACTTAACTGTAAACTCTTCCGTTTTTTATTCATGAGCTTAATCTTAGCAATTTTTTCCTCAGGTTTGTCTTTTTTGTTATTTAATACTAGTTTTATGAATTTAAAGATTATGTATGTTTTTTTTTATTTTTAATTAAGCAATGTTTGTCAAATGTCTGTCTTTTATGATTTTTTATGAATCGAAATAAAGACTTTAAAACCTGAAACCTGAGAGGGACGTGTATCAATGTCTTGATATCTATCAGGTTTTTTTATATTATCCCTATTTCTAAGGTTATATCTTTTCCCAGAGGGGTCACTCTGAGGTGACCTGTGTCTTTGATTCGGAGATTTTTCTCTTCGCCTAGGAGACCTTCCTCGGGACTGGAAATTATTTTCTTTAGGATTGGATTGTTTGTTTCCATCCCAGTTCTTTTTTGGTGAATTATTATTAAAAAATATTTTTTCTGGACTTTCAGTCAGTTGTGGTTTTACTGGTATTCCACCTAAACTATCTCTACCTAGTTCCTCATAGGATTTTTCTATGATTCTGGCAATTTCAGCTGGTTGGTCTGCTATATCTGTCTCTTTTAACCTCTGGCGGATCGCCACGTTTGCTGCTTCACCTTTTATGTTGGGTAATAATATAGCCGAGACCTGCTTGAAGTCTTTTAGTAATTTCATACCAAGAGTTAAAGCAGGTTCTGGACCGTATTCGTCATGAATTTGTTTTAGCACATCTGGTATCACCGAAATGGATGGAACACCGTGCGTTTTTGTGTAGATGGAAGCAAAGACTGTACCCCAAGTCTCACAGTCCTCAATGTGTGGTGCGATTCCCATTGGAAGACATATAGTCAGAATCCTGTGTTTTTCTAGCGGGGTGGTGTCAGGAAACACCGCCTCTATTTGGGTAATTTTCTGTGCCAACCAGAATGGTATTTGTTCCCGTTTAGCCGGTACTTTACCTAGGCAAGACTGGATGTTCTGTGGTGTAATTTTATTTGTGTTCCCCTGGTGAGGGGTCAGCTGTGGAAGTTTAATCGCTGGCTGAATTGTTGAAGTCCGCATCACATACTGTACTAATTGTCTATGAATTTTTATTAATTGTTTTAGCTGTGTTAACAGCTCTGCTACAGACATCCCATTGATGTCTGGATGTGGTGTGTATCCGGCTAGGACCGGCCACGTTGCTCCTGGTCTACCTAAAGGACCGAGCCTGGTGATGTGATTATTGTGTTTTAGGGCGCCATCAAATAAGAGCAAATGCTCTTGGAATTTGAGTGGTACTTCCACCTCCTCGAAAGGAGTGTACTCATTGGGAGGTTCCTCTATTTTGTAATAGTGGAAGTACTTTGTTACAGCATTTGCTGCTGGAAAATGTATCCATGAATAGTATACCTCTGTCTGCCGATATTCGTGTGCCTCAATTACGAATATGACTGTGCCACCTCTAGGTGTCAGTCCATTTTCTATAAGTTTTAGGGTTATAGATCTCCTTTTGATGACCGGGATGAGTATTATATCCCCGTCCGCATCTAGTGCTGCAGCATCAGCCGCTGCGAGTTCAGCTGCTAATCTAACTGCCTCTCCTCTTTCTTCTTCATTGTCTGACATTTTACTGTCCAGAAGGTTATTTTGTTTGTTTGCAGATCAGGTTTCTTATGGAAACAAAGGTTAGATGCACAATATTTTGGAACTGTTTATCCTTCAACGTTGACTATACCAAGAACCATACATAGGAGTTCCCTCCTGCGAGGTTTTGGAGGATATAACCTTTCACCCACTCCAGACGTCTTTGGAGTATTTGGGAAAAGGGGTCTGAGTGAGAAAGCACGACTGAGTTACTCTAAATGTCTTACGTTAGTTTTATCGCCCTTTCCAAACGCGTTGGGCGCCATGTAGTGTAGCTCCTATCATCCCAATAGGCTCTGCGCATTGGAATAATACCTACAGCAGTAAAGACCTAGGCCAGACGTTAACTAGGTCTACTACTGTCGATACTAGACTTAAAGTTTTGGGTTTGCCAGCTTAGCTCAGAGTTCACTAGAAACTTTCTCGAATGTTCAAGGAGGACTTAACTTCCCTGATTAGACAAGAAGGGATTTAGTTTCTGACAACCATAGAACATGACAACTTTGCTCTCCCCTAATCAAGAGTAAATCTCGAGAGTCGTGTGAACAAAAGGCAATTTATTTTACTCAGTCAGTACGTGCATTCTTAGTCTCATCAGAATGTAGAGAAAAGGAAGAGACGGGCGTGTTCAATAAAAAGGTGTTATTTATTGATCAGTCTCTTTTCTCATACAAGAGAAATGGATCGATATTATTGCAATACTTATAGCTAAGTAAAGTACATACATTAAAATCAATAGTATAAAGTAATACTGTAAAAACATTGATATGGTTTCTAAGCCATAAGATGTTTTAAAATGAATAAAATATATTACATACACATATACATTTGACTAAACGTACTCAACTGGTGTTTCTAGATACGCCTACCCCGTGTACCTGACCTAAGTCTAATACGTGGGCGGGAATAGAAAGTTACAGTTTAAGTTAAGTTTGTTTTTGCCAAGTGAATAACTAAAGAATTCTCTGTGAGGGGTTATTCAGTTCTGTACCTGGAAGTTAGGATGAATGAGGGATGGTATCTCTCTCTCTGGTCTCGATATTCCAGGCTGCCTGCGAGGGCTACCCAGAAACGCCGGGGCTGGATTTCTCGGCAGGAGAAAGCAGCGCGTCTCTCAGCGCGTCAGGAAGGCGGGGCTGCTGCCAGCGGGGTCTGCTCTGCTCTTGGCTTTGGCAAGTATGGCTGCTCCGTCTCGTCACCACGCGTTTGTTTGCATAGGGCAAGATCGGTAATATTTATACCTTTAAGGTGCCGAGATTGACGTAAGGATGGACATAGATACGTCAATAAGGATGTCATACGACTTGCTCGTTAGCACATTCTTTTACTAAAGTTCTCGGTGAAATCAAAACAATGGCCGCAGGGTTTTGCCCAGGTTGTCATAGGTTTGATTTGTTATGAGAACTCCGTATGCCTTATCAGGGGCTGGAGGAATATCGCTTGTCTAATTAGATCGCAAGCGTTATGACCTAATCAGATAACACGTTCCTGTGCCGTAGTGTGACTGCGTCAGATAACGGTATCTGCATCATGGGGATTTTCTGCCTCATGGGCTGACTGCTAGTTAACTTGTTAGTTTGTTTAACTAGAATAGGGTCAGGAATAGGGGGATCGATTCAGGACCTATAGGAATACATGACAAGGCCATTTGAGGAGGATCTCCCAGTATCTAGAGAACGTGGTGACTCTGTAAGGAGAGCTCCAGTAGTTCTGGTATCTGGCAGTACCGCTCCAGTTGGGAGGGTGCAGAGGTCCAGATGGAGGGGTGAAAGGGGGAGAGTCCCCAGTGGAAGAACCAGTGGGTCAGAGGCCAGCCAGGAGGGCTGCGTCCCCAGGGAATGACCATGGTGACACCACTTCTGTCCTGGGGGGTCTTCGCACACTGTCAGATGGACAGGGGATGGGAGATCTGCGCCAGGCAGACTGTCACACAACACAGGAAGTATGTGTTACCCTCGGGGGGGGGGGCATGCGTGCACCCAAGGAAGTCCTGGTGCGCCAGGCAGGTGTTCAACCGCATGGGTTGGTCCCAGGGTTGGGAAGCCAGGTTCAGAAGCTGTCTGACCTGGAGGGTAGGACCACTGTAATCAGTGTCCTGACCCATGTCACTTCTAGGGGTACCACTCAAGTTGGGAGTGGGCAGTACTTTGGGAGGGGGTGCAGAGGGAGGGAGTCCTCGCCTCTGACCCTGGTGCAGCTTGAGGGTTTAGACCCTAGGTTAGAGGACCAGGTGCAGGGTGTCTGTCGCCTGTGGGCGAATTGTGCAAATCACCTGCCACAGGTGCCCTGACAATTCTGGAAGGGGGTACCACTGCAAGTGGGAGGGTACAGAGTCCCAAGGAAGAGGACCGGATGTGGGAGAGCTCACCCCAGTCTTTGGTCCAGGCACTGGGTACAGGCCTAGGGCTGGTAGGTCAGTGCCAGGATGTCATACCTGACCTGACAGGAGGGAGAGTGGACAAAGGGTGTCAAGCACCTGGGGCTACTGCCCCCCGGCTCTCTGAGGCCACGGAGGTTTGAGAGCCCTGAGAGGCATAAGGCCTGGGTCTCAGTCCTGACTACCATCAGTGGCAACTGTGACTTACTGTCTGTCGGGACACACCTGTGAGCAAGTTAAGGTTAGATGCTGCACAGGTGGTGTCCACAGAGGAAGAGAAGGGTGCCTCATGGATTGGCTTGGTGGACCCTGAGAGTATGGACAGTGGATTTGACATAGGTTCAGATTGGCGTAGAACTGGAATATGCCCCTGGTGTTGCGGGCCAGGTCCATGTTCTATCGCCCTAAGCAGGGAAGCCCATCACGGTAGTGATTGGTGTACTCTGCATTTTGGCTGGAAGGGGGTTGTGTTCGACTTGGTCCTCTCTGCAGTGTCATCCCTGAACTTTTTGCCTTCCTCCAATATTCTTTCTGACCTGTTTTTGTTGGTTTAATAACTCTGGGCACTTTACCACTGCTGACCAGTGCTAAAGTGCATATGCTCTCCCTAATGTAAAGTGTACCTGTAATTGATTTCCATGATTGGCTCATTGGATTTACTGTCAGTCCCCAGTAAAGTGCACCAGGAGTGCCAGGGCTTGTAAATACCAATACTGCTAGTGGGCCTGTAGCGCTGGTTGCGCCACCCACAGAAGCAGCTTTTTAAAATGTGTCTAGGGTCTGCCATTGCAAGACCTGCGTGCAGTCTGGTACTGTCATGCTAACTGCGCAAGTACACCTACTTGCCAGTCCCTAAACCTTCCCTTACCTTCATATTAGTCTCCCTATGGTAGGCCCAAGGGCAGGGTGACTTGTAGCATAAGGTAGGACATGCCCTGACGTGTGTGGCATGTCCTAATAATGAATTACAGCCAGGTCCATGTTCTATCGTCCTAAGCAGGGAAGCCCATCACGGTAGTGATTGGTGTACTCTGCATTTTGGCTGGAAGGGGGTTGTGTTCGACTTGGCCCTCTCTGCAGGGTCATCCCTGAACTTTTTGCCTTCCTCCAATATTCTTTCTGACCTGTTTTTGTTGGTTTAATGACTCTGGGCACTTTACCACTGCTGACCAGTGCTAAAGTGCATATGCTCTCCCTAATGTAAAGTGTCCTGTAGCGCTGGTTGCGCCACCCACAGAAGCAGCTTTTTAAAATGTGTCTAGGGTCTGCCATTGCAAGACCTGCGTGCAGTCTGGTACTGTCATGCTAACTGCGCAAGTACACCTACTTGCCAGTCCCTAAACCTTCCCTTACCTTCATATTAGTCTCCCTATGGTAGGCCCAAGGGCAGGGTGACTTGTAGCATAAGGTAGGACATGCCCTGATGTGTGTGGCATGTCCTAATAGTGAATTACAGCCAGGTCCATGTTCTATCACCCTAAGCAGGGAAGCCCATCACGGTAGTGATTGGTGTACTCTGCATTTTGGCTGGAAGGGGGTTGTGTTCGACTTGGCCCTCTCTGCAGGGTCATCCCTGAACTTTTTGCCTTCCTCCAATATTCTTTCTGACCTGTTTTTGTTGGTTTAATGATGTGTGTGGCATGTCCTAATAGTGAATTACAGCCATTTTCGTTTTTCACTATTGTAAGGCTACCTACTCTCCATAGGCCAGAATGGGCTGCTGGAAATATTACACTATATAATCCCAACAGACTCAGGGAGCATGGTAGAAAGTCAAGTATAGTATGCCTGCACTCAGAATAATAAAATACATCTTTTAGTAAAGTTTATTTTAATATCCTGTGTTTGCAAATGCTCCTTTTAGAAAGTTAGCATTTGCTTGCCAAACCATTTCAGCCCGCCTCTGCTAGAATGCGTATCTGCTGTCTGGGTTTTGTGAGTGACAAGGCTGGGGATAAAAGGTGGTGAATGGAGGGATTACACCAGAGTGGGTGGTGGGAGTGCCCCTTGACTCTGAATAGGGCTGTGCTCTGCCACCACAATGCTGGCTCCACCTCCTGGGGAGCGACTCATGACTCTGCCCCGCACCTAGCCCAGGAAGAGGGAGGACTGTCAACAGAGTGCTCCTGACTGAACTTGTCATCACAATGCCGGCTCCACCTCCTGCGGAGCGTCTGCTGTCATTGCCCCACACACTGAAAGAAGAAGCCAGGGGCTGCACAATAAAGTGCTCCAGAGCTGAATGGAACTATGCAAAGGCCCCCCTGGCCTGAGAAGGCAAACGAAACTGGGTTAAGAAGAGGTGCCCTGCTCCTAACAAACTAGATCCTGCTTGTGAACCAAGACGACCCCTCTGCCTGAGAAGAAGGTTCCAAGGAAGATGAAGGAGAGAGACTGTCCCTAACCTGGGGGACTGGCCTGCAGTTGGAACATTGCTGACAAAGGGGACGAAGAAATCCTGAAAGACTTTGCTTTTATTAGCTACAAAAACTTGTGCTTCACAGCTCATCTCCAAGGGCCTGGAAGAGAGCTGGCCCCCGGATCTTAGTCCCAGGAACATTGGACTCTGCCCGCCTGCTAAAAGCTGAGAAGAAATTGCTTGGCTCTCCCCCTGGAGCCGCTACAAGTGTGTCCTGTGTCCCTGGACCTCCGCGAAGCCGTCCTGTGCCTGCCCGCCCCGTGTGACCCACTCTGCTCTAGAGCCGTCCTCGCACCCTGTCGCTGGGCTGCCCACACCCACACCCACTTTGCCCTCCTCTAAAGGACCCCCGCACTGCCTGTCGCATCCCCACCGGGGGAGAGATCGTGAGAGACAGCACCGCAGTGCCGGAGACGCTTCGAGCATCGAAGCGCACCATCTCCCGTGCGCTGCGCCTCCCGAAGAAGAGGCATTTCCCCGCTTTGACCCGGCACCCCCGGAGTGTTTGTGGCGTACGCCAAAAGCGTACGCACTCGCACCAGCCCTTGTTTGTGAGCCCCCTATGAGACGTACCGCCTTGCCTTTGTGGCTGTACCCCTCGCACCTGCCTGCGCGCATTAAAGAACAGCACCGTCTCTGATCCTGCGAGCCGTACCGGCGTGTGGTTCTCGGACGAGTACGACTCGCACTAGCCTGCATTTGTTGAAGTTCGCGACGTACGCCTGAATCGTACCATTTGGCCCCGCAGCTGTCCCCGAGGCCGCGCCGCACCAGGAGAGCCGCACTGTACCTGTGTACAGGCCGCCCCGTGCCGCTGCCGCCTCTGGGGGAAGCTGCCTGCCACGAGAGGTCGTCTGCCCCAAGCCGGACCGGCTCGACAAAACCAGCGTCCCGAGTCCGTCCCGCACCCCGCGTGTGCCGCACATAGCAGGTACTGTGCAAACATCGGACTGGAAGGTCCAATTGTCCTCTAAACCAAGGCCAGAACTGTGCGGTTACCGCCTCGGGTCGCCCGGAGCCACAAACTATATTTGGGGAAGCTAAAGCATTTAAAAAGGAATCTTAAGTATTTGATAAGAAAGCCTAATTTTGACATCATTTAAACGTGATAAGAAAGCCTAATTTTTGCATCAGTGAAACGTCTAAAGAAGCCTCATCTAGCATTATTCAAACGTTCTTCATGGTGTAAAGACACTTATAACTATAAGGCACCTATTCCAGCTAAAGAAAGTATTGTGTGCATCCCAATTCAAATGTTATTTATGGTCTTTTGATAAATCTACATATCTCCTTATTTTCTACATAAAGTATATGTATTTTTAGATAAAATACAGCCTGGTGTCCATTTGTGGTGTGTCAGTATTTTTGCTCTGTATGATCATAAATGCTTAACTAACTTAAGGCCCCGATGTAGGTAAAACGCATTTACCGATTTTAAAATACCGATCCGTACCGAATCGGTATTTCAAAATCGGAAAATGATATGTAGAAAAAATTAATCGCAAAAATACCGAATCGGTAGCAATCGGTATCGTGAGTCGAAACGTACCGATTCGCCAAGTACGGAATCGGTATAGGCCGGATCGGACACGTCCGAATCGGTAAATAAAAATGCGAATCCTACCGATTCGGTAAACGCCGATTCGGAAATAGAAATACGCCCCATGGGCCGAAAGGCCAATAGGAACGCATTATACATACCGATTCGGTATTTACCGAACAAATTCGGTATATTCCGAATCGGAAAATACCGATTCGGAGAATGCCGATTCGTCGAGCAGGTTAACTGACACTGAAGACATCAGCCAATGAGCAGGAAGCACCCTCCCCCACAGGGAGTGGCAACCCAGGCAGGTGCAACTCATCAGAACTTTCTGGAAAGCTGCCTGAGCTGAGCAAACACAGTGAGCAGCAGTGTTAGCAGGATCCCTGTGAGACATGGCAACCAGCACTGAGAGCCAGAAGGCAGAGCGCAAGAGGAAGACAAAATTTAGCCCCATGGAGCTGCAAACCTTGGTGGAGGAGGTGGTGAGGGTGCACAGGCAGCTTTATGGAAGGCTGTCCCTCACTGTTCCGGAGAGCACCAAGAGGAATCTCTGGATAGACATCGGGGAAAAAGTAAACGCTGTTGGTGTCACCCACAGGAGCCTAGACGACCTCAAGAAGAGGTTTTACGATATCCGTGGCGTGACAAAGCGAAAACTGGCTGACCTGCACAAGCAGGCTGGACTTACTGGAGGAGGCACAAACCGGGCGCCACCCCTCACTCAGCTGGAGGAACTAGTGGCGACCACTATTGAGAGGGCGAGTGTCGTGGGAATTGGGGACCTGGATAGCTCATCCCGAGCTACAGCTACAGGTAAGAAGCATGCGCAACTTGACACACCATACCAGACACCTCCCCTATAGACCCAATGCACAGCCAAACCCCAGGCCAGTACTGCTAGCAACAGACATGAGCAATGCATCTTGCTAAATGTAGTCAGCAAAAGTACCCAATAATGCCACTGCAGAAGCTTAAGAAAAATAACTGTAATACTGCACCAACGTTTTTGTAATGAGATGTGCAATGCTTTAATAGTAGTGACTGGAAAACATTAGCACTCAGTTGACAAATGCTTCTTTATACCTAGGGGCACCATCAGGAGGGGGAGCAGCACCTGCTCCAGCACCAGCTCCAGCACCAACAGCCAGTGCGGTGGCGGTGGCAAGCACCAGTGTGGCAGCACAGGAGGAGGACAACACCAGTGCCCTGGGCAATGAGGAGGACTCTGGACATTCCCTCACACATCCACACTCCCCCCGACTGTCACTGTCTCAGTCGCCCACATTGGAATTCTCCCCGGAGATCACACCACCACACAGCCACCCTGCACCTGCTACATCCCCTGCCAGGAGGAGAATTGTAGCTCCATTAATCATCATGGAGGGAGCGTTGGGTGAGGCTCCTGCACAAGACCCAGTGACACCAGCGTCACCCCAGCACACACAGCAGGGCAGCAGGATTCCACGGAGGCCACGTGCAACCAGCAGTCCAATACATGCACAGGGAGGCAGCGTCTTTGCAGGGCTGGAGAGCAGTATGGTGAAGATTCAGCGAATGCAGGCAAAATCCATCCTGGCCTGCCATCGCCAGTTGCGCCAGCACAACCTGCAGATGGGGGAAATGGCACAGGGCTTCAAGACTTTTGTAGACAGCAACAAGGAGATAGCAACATCTATTGGCCGAATGACCACTGCCATCACCCAGCTCTGCAACAGGATGGATGACCATGAGCAATGTCGTCGCAGGGATGCACGTATACAGAACAGGTCACTCAACCGCCTTGCAGCTGCGACCGCCCAGCTATGCCAACGTGGGGCAAACATGGAGGCCAGCCTCACACAGAACATGTCAGAGGTCACTAGGGGCATGGGCCGTATTACCACCGCCATGGAGACACTACTGATCTCCAACACTGTTGTGAATCCCGTCCTGGGCGAGGCTGGGGACAGCAGCAGCCGCAGCAGCCCGGCCAGCACAGTGTCAGAGCCGCGCCGGAGCAGCAGGCGCTCAGCTGAGGCTGCTGGGCATACTGAAGGGGGTGAGGCTCATCCTAGTGGGGCTGCTAAGCGCAGCAAAAAATAAGACTGCCAGTGAGGGTGAGGCAACCCGGACAATGGACAGTTCACCACTTCTTCTTTACCTTTTCTTTTGTTGCACATCAGTGCAGTAACGTTGATGCAACATTATTAAATTTCATTTCTTAAAACATACATTGACCTGTTTGTGCATCTGTACTCACTCAGAAATAGTTGTCTGTTATCTCCTGACGCCTGTATCTGCCGTCAGTTGGTGCAGGGAGTCCAGCAGGTTGTGGTAGTGGCACAGCATTGTCATCGTCAGGGTCCTCGTAGTCGGATAACTCAACCTCAGTGCCTTTCCTGACTGCAAGGTTGTGCAACATTGCACAGACAGCAATAATCTTGCAGCAGGTGATGGGGGTATATTGCCTTGCACCTCCGCTCTTGTGCAGACATCTGAACCTGCTCTTCCAGATGCCAAAGGTCCTTTCCACTACATTCCTCGTGCTTTTGTGGGCACGGTTGTACCTCCTTTGGCTGGGTGTTGAGGGGTTGAGGTAGGGGGTGAGAATGAACGAGCGTAGGGCATATTCACTGTCGCCTACAAGGAAAAGGGGTAACATTACTCACATGCATACATGTACTTCACACTGCAATTTTGGTTATGGGGGTCTGACACTGTGTCTTACCTAGGAGGTATCCTTCACCAAAATCCCCTGCCATCAGCCGTGCATAAATTCCGCTACTCTGGAAGATATAGGAGTCGTGGGTACTCCCCGGAAACTTTGCAACCAGGTCAGTGATGACACACTTAGCATTGCATATCACCTGCACATTTATGGTGTGCCGTGACTTCCGATTGCGGTATACGTATTCCGTGTCAGCAGGGGGGCAAATCGGAATGTGTGTGCCATCTATGCAGCCAATGACGTGGGGGAATCTTGCCATCTGATAGAATTCAGCTTTTGTCTGTGCCAGTTCTGCATGGGTGGAAGGGAAGGAAATGTAGTGGTCCATCCTCTGGATCATGGCATCAAGGAACTTGTGGAAGAACCTTGACAGGCTGCTCTGGGTCACCCCTCCTGCCACAGCAACTACACTTTGATAGCTGCCAGACGCCAGCAGGTGTAGGCAGCATAGCACCTGCACCTGCACAGGGATTGCGTGTGCCCTTGGGGTGGGGTGCTGCAACAGGGGTTGGAGGTCCCTAATGAGGTCTCTGATGGTCTCTGCCTCCAGCCTGTACCTCTGTAGGATCTCTGGATCTGTCAGCATGCACAGGGTGATACGCTGTCTATACACCTGCTCCTGTCTCAGCCATTCCCTCTCTCCTTCCTGCTGTAGCCGTAGCCGTCTTGCTATGACATAGAAAGCTGCCATGTTGCAAGTAGAACTGCATTTTGGGTCCTTTTTTATAGGTTGCACCTGGTTACCACCTGATTCCAATCCATGGTAATTTCCGACTCAGAAATACCGAATTTGAAGCAAATTCGGTATTTCAGTGCTTACCTACATCTCATTCTTCAGCTTTTCACATCGAATCGGTTTATCACCGATTCGGTATTAATACCGAATCGGCGATTTTACCGAATCGGAAATTCACCGAGTCGGTAGAATCCCGAATCGGAAAAAAGTAGGAATCGGAAAATTCTCCGATTAGGTATTCTACCGAATCGGAGATTTTTCCGATTCCTACTTTTTTCCGATTCGGGATTCTACCGACTCGGTGAATTTCCGATTCGGTAAAATCGCCGATTTCGCCGGATTTCGGCCTCCTACATCCCGTTGTCTCTATTCCGATCGGTAACGGCCGAAAATACCGATTTTCGGCCGTTACCGACCGACCTACATCGGGCCCCTAGTGCTCTGGACATTAGCCTTGACTGCTCGCACCACGCAACCTAGAGGGTGAGCAGGGGTTATTCTTAAGGGGTGATTTCCTTGCCCTGACTAGAGGAGAGGGTCCCTGTTTGTCACAAGTGCATACCTGTGCCAACCAGAGTCCCCCAAATCTAACACCACTGCTTATGTTTTTAGGGTACCCTACCCTGATAACACCTAGGGTTGACCCTAGTGTGACTTATTTGTAAAAATAAGGTAGTTTCAAACTTTGTAAGTACCTTTATAACCAAAGTCAAATCTGCACATATCTTCAATTTAAAAGCAGCTTGCAAAGTAGGGCTGGCTTTTACAATGACATCGGCAACACAGCAGTGCACACTTAAGTGTCTTAAATCTGCTGGACTTCTAAACCCTCATGCGCCACCATCTACTAGGGACTTGCAAGTAGGTTGTCAGTGCCAATTTTAATTACACGTAATTACCATATACCTATTAATCATAGCACTGGACCTGCTTAGCAGAGGCCATGGCACAGTCAGAGTCAGTTATCACCAGTATGTTAAAAAATTAGGCTGCTCAGGGTAAAAAGGTGACTTTACCTCTTGCAAGGGTAGTAACACGTGGGCTGGGTCTGGCTCCATTGGAACTTGCCCATTTACTTGACACTGCAGGTTTGATTGGCATTACCAATCTCTAGAAGACGAACTCTGCTCTTTCTGTGTCTAAATTGTATACTGAGACAATGGAAGTCTGTTTCACCCCGGATGATACATCAATAGGAGAAACCATGATAACCATGGCCACATGTGAAAGACTAATTTAGAAATTGAAGGATCTGGTACTTCTCTATTTTGCGATCTGGGGTTCATACCTGAGATCATGAAAATGATGCTCAGATTTCGACACATCCTTTGAGCTGGAACGCACTTTCCTCTAGTAGACGGTTGATCTCGAGCATCTTTATCTTCCCTTTTTTTCTCTTCCTTTCAGTTAAATTATTGAATTGTTTCATGTTGGTTGAAACTTTACTATGAATATACTGGTTTTGTTTCTGTCCCCGGTAGACAAGGCCTGAGTTAAATGCCCACAGTGGGATTCATGTCAGATGCCTTGTTCGTGGCCATATGTTCGTCTTCATTTATCATAAACCTCAAAAACATATTTGCCAAAGAATAGGTTTCAATTTTGCAGCCCCTTCAGAAAAAACAACAACCTGGGCATCTGCAAAGATGTATGGGTTTTGCTGAGAGGATTAGACAGGCATACAAATTAGTCTGCATGATGCATATATGTTCACCAGCACCGATTCTCCATTTGCTGAGCCTTGTTGCGCTTTAATCTATTCAAAATTATTTACATTTGTTGACTTGATCCACCGTTCTCAATTTTCAAGGAATAATCATCATCCAGGTACCTTTAAGTCAGGGCCTGCATTATTCAAGGGGCAAGCTTGTCATGAATATCCAGAGTTTGTCATGAATTACCATCATGATGCAGGGACCCGCACTGGATCAGGTGTGAACACCATTGTGCTCAGGATTACCACAATATGCCATTACGCCATGGTTAGGCACCACCGTACCATGGTTGTAAAAAATATATAAAAATAGACCACCTTTCTGTCTGGACCAGCAGTATGCCAATGATAGGTATCAGCATGGGGTGAATACACACAGTTTAGCTGAAATTACCACCATTGAGGAAGGGCCAGCATTCTGCCTAGTTTGACACCATTACACCGTGCCAGGATACTCCGGTAGTAGTTGAGCGCATTATAAAATAGCATATAACATAAGATAATATACCATGTCCAGAACATGCCAATAATTGCCTCCATTTTGAATGGATAAACACAAGATTCTAGGAATTACCTCCATTATGTTAGGATTAGCATTTTACTGTAGGTTGGCATCAAGCAAAAGATTCCAATAAGTTGGGAAGAAATACCACCATTATGCGAGAGCCAGAATTTTGAAAGGGGTGCGCATCATGCCATGGATCCTCACATGTAACCAATAATTACCTCAATTAGTACACTCATACATGCATACACACAGATGCACAAATTGACACATACGGAATTCAAGATATTTGTTATACTTATGTTCCAGCACTACCGCTGGTATCCATGCCGTTGAGTACCTCTTGAGCTATTCCCACTATTGCTGGTCTGCTGCTGCAATTGCAGGATTACTATTCAAGCTTCTGGGAAGCTGAATGGGTGGACAGGTGTAGTGAAGTAAATGACGATCAGGTCTACATAGGTTCTTGTAGTAATAGGTATTTATTGAGTAAGATGGTAAAAGGTGGTAATTCATACATATTAAGATAATTAGTAAAGTAAAGTAAAGTAAAGTAAAAAACCTCAACTTTCAGCTCAGTCCCAAGCTCTCAACTGACTAGAGCTCAGATCCCAACATTCTAATAAGTCATCATGTAATGTAATGTAATGTAGTGCTTATATAGCGCACGAATCACCCCTGAAGGGGTCTCAAGGCGCTGTACACATACCGCCGTGGAACCCTTCCTGGCCTTTCCCTGTGAAGGGCCCACTCCTGGGCACCCCCAAGGTGAAGCCAGGCATCCTAGCGCTGATGGGGCCATTGTGGAGATTAAGCAAGCTATTGCCCAGAGTTGCAGAGTGGGACCCATGATTGGAATAGGCACCGAGGCGAGAATTATCAGGTCCAGGGAAATTGAGCCCAAGACCTGCCGAGACAGGAATTGAACCCTGGTCCCGGGCCAGACCTCTGCCTCAGGGTCTGCCGCTCTAACCATTGAGCCATACTTCTCCACGTCATGAATAAACACATTCCAAATGATGACAGCCGTGAATAAGTTGGGAAGCCAAAACTATAACAGGTTTGCCTCTTTGTTGGCTGTGGAGGTGGCAGATGGCTGTGCCACTCTTGTAGCCATGGGACAGTGTAGATCTGTGATCCTCTGATTGGTGGTTGATGGGTATCTATAATAATGACAATCAGACAATTTAGATTTTACAGGGAACATGTCTGTAGTTGTTTAATGTATTCTGTAGATTCTGCAATGCATTGATTTACTTTATGAGGCTTCATCATTCCCCTCAATATCCCACTGTCTATGGTTGATGTTCGTGGGCTTTTTTCACTTCGAACATTTCTTGATCCAACACATTCCTTGTCTTCTATTTCAGGTCTGCATTTAGGCAAGGTCAGCTCTGTGTTTCTCCTGGAAAGAGAAAATGGTAGAAGTAAGGATCCCTTGCTCATCTTCCAATCTCCTCTCCATAATTTCACTTAATCTCAGTTCTACTCCTATATTACCTTTCTCTTCCTTGATCCTCCCAACACTGGTCTGGGGATAGAAGCACGTAGCAATCAGGATCCTTTGCTCTCCACTCGATCCATTCTGCTTCCAATTCTCTGGGCTGCTTTTAGATAGTGAAGAGAAAGAAGTGTGCCTTATCCTAACCCTAACCCTAACCCAGGTCTTCGGATTGACACTGGGTCTTGATCTTGATAAGGGAATTTGAGGCTATCTCGCTATTGGTCCACATACAATTTTGTGCATGTGGAGGATTACTAAAAACAAAGCCCCACCTTTCCTCCTTTGGGAACCTTGGTGTGTTTGTATTTTCCACCTTATATCTGTTTTGAATTGAAAGAGGTCAACCCCCTGACCTGACCAGCGGGAGCGGACCGTGTACATGATGCTTAGTTATCTATAGACCTCCCCATTTCCATGCTAGGCTACTGTGCTGACACATATGTGTGACTGCTCACTAGAGAAATCTATTGCATTTTCACTAATGTCAGTGTTTCTAATAAGAGGAATGGAAATTGGCTGAGGAAGGAGGGAGCAGATGTATGTGCCTCTCTGGTGGCTTAAGGAAGTGTCAGGTTGGCGTGCTCTGATGGCCAACAAAGGGGTGCATAGGTATGACTATCTGCCAGCTGTATGAGAGGCTGAAAGGGTGTGTCTGGTAGCCAGCAAAGAGCACATAGATGTGCTACTCTTTGGACCATAGTGAAACAAGAGAGGGGTTTCATACATGACTGGTGGCTTAAGGAGGGGAGAATAGGTGTGCCTCTCTAGTAGTTAGGAAGAGGAAGATATATGTGCCTCCGATGGCCAGAGGAGGAGCAAAGAGTTGTGCCTCTCTGAAAATTGCTGAAGAGGGTGAGTTGAGTGTCTCACTGAGGGACATGACAAAAGAGAATTGGGGTATCTTTCTTACTACCAAAAGTTTGGGCATTGAGTGTGCCTTTTTTTTAACTTGGTGAGGAATGGAGACAGGTATGTTATGTTATGTCAACATTTTGAGCATAGCTGCTAACTGAACGGGCTTAGCTGGTTTGATCATAGCTGTTAACTGAACAGGTTAACTGGTTCATACTACACAGCTTGCTTACAAGAAGATTTTCTTTTGAAATGGAAAGTAAGAGTTATCTTCTTTGAGATTGAATGGGAGTGTAATCCACAGTTTAGCTGCTAAATTACCAAAAGCCCAACTGCCATACCTGGCACTCATAACCCAGAGCAATACTAAATTACAAGCTTGGGTTGAGCAAAGTGAGTGGCAGAGGATGTACCCATGGACCTTCTGTTGCAAGTACAAGGGTCCATTCTTATAGAAGACCAAATCACTTTATAGGGAGCCTTAAACCCAATTTTCTTCTCCACTTGTAACCAGTGAAGGCCCTCCGTATATGCTGACACATGTGCACTGTTCCTGAGTCCATTGCTCAGCCTGACTGAAGCATTCTCTAGTAGCCTTCAGAGATGCATGAATAAAGGCTATTACATTAGTGAACCTTGATAGAACTAGGGCCTCAAACACAGTAGTGCTAATATCCAAGTGCTCAGTGAGGTTACCCTAGAGTCACTAGGTGACAGTGAGATGTTTCCAGGTCCCCTCAAATACTGAAAAGTATAGTCAATGGGTTACCATCAATTGGCACTGGGACACAGGTACCAGTATGACTATGGTAAGGAGTCATCTAGTGGCCCAAGAGGAGGTGATACCCACTGTATTCTATCAGGTTGTGGTAGCAGACAACCGGGAGAGTCACTATTGAGTGGCCTTGTTCTATTTGAGTAGGGGAGAGGGGACTATGGTCTTCTGAAAGTTGTGGTGAGCCCTGCCATGCGTGTGGACTGTATGTTTGTTAGGTAATTACATTGAGCACACTACTTGGAAGGAAGTGAAGCTTAAAGCATACCTGGAAATATAAGGGTTGCCTGAATGGATATGTGCTACCACCTGGTCCATGTTTGCCCAGGAAGGGAGTCAAGAAGGACTGGAGCATGGAAGAATGGCACCACCAAAAAAAGGAAGGACAAGCGGCATGGGAAACAAACCTCCGAATGTCTCCCAGATTAGGTGGCTGGGGCACCAACGGTGGTCCCTCTGGAGCCCACTTAGGGGGACATTGCCTCTCTTGGTGACCTGCTAGATCTTGCTGGATGGCAACGGGAAGGAAGACCCACCAAGGAGGAGTTCTGTAAAGCAAAGAGGGAGTCCCCAACCTTGGAGGCCATGAGGCAACAGTCCGAAGCCCAGGCAGCAGGTGATGCCTCTCAGAATCACTACATTTATTGGGAGGGGATCCTCCTGTATAGTGAGCCTAAAGCACCTGTGCATGGGGCAACAAGGGCACTGGTAATTCACCAGTGCTGCAGGGCGTTCCTACTGGAGCTGGCTCAGGAAATATCCCTGGTAGGACATCTGGGGATGGACAAGACCTTTGCCAGGCTTGTCCCCCACTTTTATTGGCTAGGATGAAGACTACCTCAGATACATTCTGTTGGACTTGCTTGCCCTGCCAGGTCAGTGAAAAGATAGGCCAGAGGCTCAGATCCCACTTCCTACCCTTACCTGTCATTGGCATACCATTTGAGCGGGTGCGCATCAACATTGTTGAGCCTCTATGGATTCCCAGACTGCCTATGGCAACAGATTTATCCTGGTGCTGGTGTACCATGCCACAAGATACCCAAAGGCCATAACTCTGAGGACAGCAACTACACCTGCAGTGGCTAAGACCCTAATGGCGCTTTTTACCTGAGCGGTTTTCCCAAAGGAAGAGGTGTCCGAAAGGGGCAGCAACTTTATATCCGATTACATGCAATGTAGAAGGAGTGTGGAGTGACTTACAAGTTCTCCATCCCCTACCATCCACCGACCAATTGGCTTCTTGAAAGTTTCAACAAGATCCTGAAGGACATGATCAAAGGTTTGCCGGGGGCCTTGAGGCCTAAGTGGGACATCCTCTTGCAAGGCCTTCAAATTGCTTACTGAGAGGTACACAGAAAGGGGTTGGGTTTAGCCCCCTTGCTCTTCTGTATCAACACCCTGTAAGAGGACCTCTCAGTTTGGTGAAAGAAGGGTGGGAGCAAGTTCCCAGGAAAACTGCCCAAAATGTAGTTAGCTACATGCTAGCATTAAGGAGCCAAATGTACAATTTGTAGAAACAAGCTTCTGACAACTAGTGATATGGCCAAAATTCTATCCCTGTGGAATTACAACCTGGGCAGAAAGTGTGAGTGATGGAACCTATAAAGCACAGGGCCCTGCAAGACCATTAGTCCGGGCCCTGTAAGATAGTCGAGAGAAAGGGGGAGGTAACCTATTTGGTGGACTTCAAGACCCCTAGGGTTTTCCATAACAGCAGTCTCGTACCACACTTTGAGAGGTCTGAGCTCACCTTTCTGTTGGTGACAGATGGAAGAGAAGAAGAGGAGAGTGAACCTATCCCTGACCTCTTAGCCTCCAAGGGGAAGTTTGGGTCAGTGGAAGATGTAAACTTTTCCCCTACTTTGACTTCTGAAGAGCAGATGGACTGCCACCAGTTGTTGGGGGAGTATTCCTCTCTGTTTTCCTTCATGCCTGGAACAACCCACCTGTGTACCCATAATGTGGACACGAGAATATGCCTCCCTGTCAAGAACGAAAATAACACAAAAATGCCTCCCCACCAATATTTTAACATTAAATTCCAAAAGGTCAAGAAAGCACTTGTCAAGTAATCACGATTACATGATATACGGTCTTGTCTAATCGTTTTGTGTTTTATGTAGGATGCTAGCATTGATGTCTTTTTAAGTGTTTTTGCATTGTCACTTTTTGTTTGTAAATCACATTGTACAAAAAGTGTAAATATATGGATGTATAGTGTCCATATTTGTTAAAAAATGTTTTCATAAAAATTTTAATTTGACACAAATAGTTGGTATTTATAAATACCTGGTCAAACTTGACAAGTGCTTACTTGACCTTTTGGAATTTAATGTTAAAATATTGGTGGGGAGGCATTTTTGTGTTATTTTCATTCGAATAGGGTCCAGCCAACCCACTTGTCTTTATGGGCCTAACCCCTTAGGTTTTCCGTCAAGAACAACACATACAAGCTGTTTGACAAGGTGAGAGACATCATCAAAGATGGGGTATATAAGATGCTGGAATTGGTTTTATTGAATCCTCCAGTAGTCCATGGTCCAGTCCTGTGGTACTAGTACCAAATGCTGTCCCACTGTGCACTGCACCAGCACTCAGGTTCTGTGTGGATTACAGGTGGCTCACTTCAGTCACCACGACTGACGCTCATCCCATCCCCCCAGGCGTATGAGCTGATAGGTTAGGAGATTCCCAGTTCTTAAGTACCTTTGGACTTACATCAAGGTACTGCCAGATTTACCTACCTGTGGAAGCTAAAGAGAGGTCATCCGTCTCCACTCTAGAGGGCCACTAGCAGTTTAGAGTGATGCCCTCTGGACTCAAGAATGCTCCTGCCACCTTCCAAAGGCTGATGAACCAGGTTTTGGCTGGAAGACAGGCCTTCAGCCATGCTTACTTGGATGACATTGCAATCTTCAGTAGCAACTGGAAGGGCCACCTTTTTCACCTGCAGGAAGTGCTTCATCCCTCCAACAGGCAGGCCTGACTGTCAAGGCCAGTTATTGGCAGATAGAGCAGGTGTCTATGGTGTATTTCAGCACCTGGTAGGCAGGGGTACAATGCAGCCCGCCAGGCAAAGATAGAGACTATCATAGCCTGGGAGCTCCCCAAAACCTAAACTGAGGTGAGTGCCTTCTACTGCCTCACCGGGCATTACAGGAGGATTGCCAAAGGATATGGCACCATTCTTGCCTCCTTAACAAAGCTGACTGCAAAGAAGCAGCTCAGGAATGTGATTTGCATAGAGACATGCCAACAAAGCTTTGACTTCCTATAGCAGGATTTTTTGCACAGCCCCTGTGCTCAAGGCCCTTAACTTGTCCAGGGAATTCATTGTACATACAGATGCCTAAGAGCACAGTATGGGGCACTACTTTCACAACTTAATTAAGAGGGTGTAGACTAACCTGTAGCCTTCATCTCCAGAAGGGTACTTCCCAGGGAATAGAGGTGGAATGCTATTGAAAGGGAAGCCTTTTTTGTGGTCCGGGCACTGGGAATGCACTTCAGGGTGCAACACAGACCTGGAGTAGACCACGCCAATGCTAATGGTCTTTCCAGGTTCCCCTGCCTTAGTGATGAGAACTCCCTAGAGGTTGGGTATCTTTCCCCAGCTTGGGGAGGGGGATGTGTTAAATCTGACAGCCTGTAGGTGATCTTCCCCAAACATTTTACCTGCTTACCTCCCTTTTTGCTGTATTCTTTTTGTTGGCCTTAAGACTCTGAGCACCTTACAATGGCTGAACAGTGCTAAAGTATATTTGCTTCTCCCCTAAACATGGTTTCATTGACTTATCCACACCACAATTGGTGTATTTAATTTATCTGTAAGTCCCTAATATGGTGCACTACCTGTGCCCAGAGAATGTAAATTAAATGTTGCTATTGGGCTGCAGCACTGTTTGTGCCACCTCCATAAGTAGCACTTTAAACGTGCCCCAGCCCTGCCACTGAAGAGCCTGTGTGTGCAGTTTACACTGCTATGTCGTTTTAGCATTTCAAACCCCTTGCCGAGCCTTAAACTCCCCTTTTTATACATATAAGTCACCCCTAAAGTAGTTCCTAGATAGCCCATAGGGAAGGGTGCTGTATAGCTAAAAGGTAGGACATGTACTTTGAAGTTTTACATGTCGTGGTGGTGAAAAACACCTAGATTCGTTTTTCACTACTGTGAGGCCTACCCCTCTCATGGGTCAGCATTGGGAATTCCACATTACACTTTTACGCTGTAATTCCTGATTGGAAAGGAGTAGCTCTGTCATGTTTAATGGTAATGATAAACCCTCTTTGCTGGGAAACTTGGATTTAACATTACAATTTAAGCAAATGCCACTTTTAGAAAGATGGCATTTCTGTGCTCTTAACGCTCTCCGTGCCTGCAGCCTGCAGCCTGTCTCCAATATTCATCAGGGGTGGGTGACTGGAAGGCTTTGTGAATTCCCTCTTGACAGCCACACACAAAGGAAGGGTAGCTGTGACTGAGTGCCCATCCCGGTGGCTCATATTAGGCAGAATGGGAAGGAGGAGCTGACACTAACACCTGAATAATCAGTTTCCTGTTATCACACAAAGGTTTGATTACCCCCCTGTAGTGAGTGAGGAGCCATGGCTTAGAAGAGATGACCTCTGTGCACTTCAGGGCCGCTCTCGGAAGTCACCTCCACTTCAAAGACACACCTAGGTATAAGTACTGTGTCTCTGACCCCACCAAATGAGACACTTCTGGATCTGTAAAGAGACTCTTCCTGGAAGAAGGACTGATGTGCTGCTACAAGGACTGACATTCTGCAGGACCCCTGCTCTGGAAGAACTGCTTTTCTGCTATGCTACCCTGCTGCCCTGCTGCCTGCTACTCTTTGCTACAGAAAAGGGAAAACTGGATCGTTTCCTGAACCCAGGGTAATCTTCAATTGCACGCTGGCTTGCCTCAAGTTTTGACATTAAGAAATATCAAAGCCTCACCTCCTGCTCCATTGGAAGTAGATCCAGGTGCATTTTCCAGTGGAACCAACGTATCGCTAGCTGCATGCAGCAGAATTGACACATCTGCGCTGTAGTGGGAACAAACCCAATGCATCGCACTCAAAACCAGCGCATCGCCTCCAGAACCAACATATACAAACCACCACATTGCTGCTGCTGCAGTCTGAGAAGATCGCAGCATCCCCTTCACTGCATGGAAAAACCCACTCATCGGCTTCAGAACCAATGCACCTCGGCTTTGGCGCTTTGGAACTGGCGCATTGCCATTGTTGCATGGAGAAAATCAATACATCACCTCGACTGCAAGGATCGACAGCAACAGATAATTGGCTGCGCCCTGCATCTCACTGTCGTGACCAGAATCAAGGCATTTTGTTCAGTGGGCCTTGCTTTGCTCCTGTATGCGGCCCATGCTTTATCATGGTCCAGCATGACCAGATTACCCCCATAGATCTTACAGCTTTTAAGCACTATTTTTACTTTTAATCCTTCAATTTGGTCTTGTTTTATTTATAATTAGATGATCTATTTTTCTAGACAGTGGAGTATTTTTGTAGTGTTCTCCCAATTTTACTATTGGAAGTGCTGCACAAATACTTTACACATTGTTATGTTATGTTATAGAGTATTTTGTAGCGCGCTCTATTACTCTCGATTATCCTGGCGCGAGGTGAGTGAGTGAGGACAGCGGAAAGGAGGGCAGTAGAAGCATTAAATAGGCAGATTGAACAGATGGGTCTTTAGGCCTTTCTTGAAGTGTACAATGTTCTGCATTATGCGTAGGTGGAGAGGAAGAGCATTCCAAGCTCTAGCTACCATAACCGATATAGATTGGCCGCCTAACCTAGCGAATTTGAATCTAGGAATGATCATCCTACACTGGTTGGCAGATCTGAGGCACCGATTGGGGACATACAGAGCAAAGCGTTTTCTCAGATACACTGGCCCCAGCTCATGCATCGCTCTAAAAGAAAGAACCAGCGCTTTAAAAAGGATTCTCTGTGCCACCGGAAGCCAGTGAAGACTACGTAGGTGAGAGCGGACGCTAGAGCTCCTAGAGATATTAAACAGGAGTCTAGCTACCGCATTATGGACTGGCTGGAGCCGTTTGATCAAATAGGATGGTATGCCAATGAATAAGGCATTCGCATAATCCAGCCTGGATAAAATGAGGGGAAGCAAAACTGTCTCTTTAGCATCTCTAGGGAGCCGGGGAAAAAATCTGCGCAGGGCTTTGAGGGTTCCAAAACAAACACCTGTGAGTTTTTTTATGTGGTCGTCAAACTTCAAATTATCTCCAAACCACACACCCAGGTTCTTGGCTGGACCACCCATAGATTTAGGACAGGGAATATCATGTGGCCATAAAAGATCTCTAAAATTATCGGGGAAGGTTCCATAGAAAAGGACCTCGGATTTGTCCTTGTTGCACTTTAGTTGTGCTAGTGCAAGCCACCGGAAAACAGATGAAAGGCAATCTTGAACAGCCGACGTATCCAAATTGGCACCTGGCCAGGTAAACAGAAGTTAGGTATCGTCGGCGTAGGCCATAATTTTTGCCCCCAAATGTTCCGCCAAATAGATCAAAGGGGTCAGATAGACATTGAACAGCAGGGGGCTAAGAGTAGACCCCTGCGGAACACCCGTGGAGAGTAACCTTGGCTGGGATGTATGTGGTGGAATCCAAACCTGCTGCGTCCTATTGGTCAGGAATGACACCAGCCAGTCAAGAGCTAGACCAGAAATGCCGATAGCAGAGAGTCTGGAGAGGAGAAGTCCGTGGGGCACCGTATCGAAGGCGGCAGAGAGATCTAGCAAAATCAGAACTGCTCTGCCGCCTCCATCCAGGCATTCCCGGATGGCCTCTGACACCTCCACCAAGGCAGTCTCAGTGCTATAGGCTGTCCGGAACCCTGATTGAGCAGGGTGCGAGGCATGAGAAGTCTCCACAAAGTTATCTAGTTGACGAAAGGCCATCTTTTCACAGATTTTCGCCAGGGCCGGCAGTAGTGATATAGGCCAGTAACTAGACGGGGCGGCTGGATCCAGCCCGGATTTTTTTAGAAGCGGCAATAATTTAGCCTGCTTCCAACAAGTTGGGACAGTCTCAGTAGAGAAAGAGAGGTTAACAATCCGAGTGACCTCCTCGCATACTGTTTCGGCCACCCCCCCGAGCACACGAGCCGGGCAAGGGTCCGTTGGAGAACCCAACAGGGACTTTAATAGTGTCAGAATGTCTATGTCAGCAGAGGGGGGAGAAAGCCGCAAACTGATCGGCAGGCTTGGGCAAAGGCAGAGGAGGCAGCATTGGTGGGGACTCATGAGACTCGCATACTGCGATCAGGTCCTCCTGAATCTTTACAATTTTCTCCAAAAAAAAAGAAGAAAGTTCTTCACACCATAGTTCGGAGGAAGACACCAGGGGTTGTGCAGCACAAGGCGATAAGAAACTGTACGATGGAAAAAATTTCTTTACTATTGTTATTCGCCTTGGCAATTCTTCCTGCGTAGTAACTACCCTTTGCTGTCCTAATCGCAGCATAGTAGTCTCTTTGGGCGGCGCGCAGGGTGATTTTTGCCTCGGGCAGATAGCCTTGTCGCCATATGCGTTCGAGTTTTTTGAAGCCAAGTTTCAGTACCCGTAAAGCATGTGAAAACCATGGTTTAGAGGGAGAGAAACGCATTCTGCGGATACAGCCCAGGTTAATGGAGGCAGTCGCACCCTGTTCCACCCAAGTATTAAAATTCCTTACAGCCTCACCCACCTCCGAGGCCGGTAGAGGTCGGTCCCGGGAGAGGGTTTTCACAAAGGTGGCTAGGTTGATTTTCTGGGGGTGGACATTTAAAGAGGTATCCCCGACCCCAGTAGTTTTTTCCATGGGCCAGGTAAACCTGATTAGCTCATGATCCGACCAAGTCACGCTCTCAGGACACGACATCTCAATATTGAAATTGGAGCATACCAAATCCAATATGTGGCCCCCCACGTGAGTTGGAGAGTTAACCCATTGTTTGAGTTGAGCAAGGTTCAAGGTATCGCCTAAGCGTTTGGACTCCATGGAATCAGAAACATCAACATGAATGTTGAAATCTCCTAAGAGGAGAAACTTCGGGAATCTCAGCGCCCGAGGTACGATAACCTCCTCCAAAGCGTCTAGAAACTGACCAACATAACCTGGAGGCCGATACACCAGCGTGCCTCCCAGCGTGAAATGCGGGTTTAACCGAAGGGCAAAATGGAGCATCTCCCCATCTCCCAAATCATCAGAAGCCTCAAAGGAGACGAGCTATTTGTCCCTTTATATCACAGCAGCACCGCCGCCTCTTCCCAATTGGCGGTCTGCCCTCGTGATTTTAAAGCCCCTAGGCACAGCCAGCTCAACCACCGGGGCGCAGGTGTCATTAAGCCATGTCTCAGTGACGAAAAAAAGGTCTAGCTGATTTTCTGCCAGAATCTCAAAGACATCGGCAGCGTGTTTAACCAGGGATCTGGCATTAATAAGACCTGCTCTGATTAGGGAAGAGTTGGTGCTTTCCAGAACAGAATTGCAGGTCATGGGATGGAAATGAAAATTACACACAGGACATTTCCTGGAGGGACAATCAACAACCATCCGTGGGCATTCTACACCACAACTGGATATATTTAATACAAGTAGGTCATTGCGCGAATACCTTGTCCTGGCGGCCCTTTACATCGAGCGCGAATGGGTAGGGGGACTGGCACGGGGCACGTCCGAGGCACGGACGGGCACTCCTTTGGCGCGCAGACGGCGTGCCCGCTGCGCGCCCGAGGTGCCATTACTATTTATGTCCCAAGCCCCTCCCCCAGCTAGACCGCTGCCTACGGTCACGCCGGGATCCGGGACTCAGGTAAGATGGCGCCCGACCCTGCCCTCCACAGCAATCGGCACAGAAAAGCCACGGTGGAACGGGGCAAAGGGATCAATGCACACACGAAGAGGAGCAATTTAAAAGGTACAGTTATTTAAATATTGCAGCAACACTATGTAAAATACACAACACAGTAGTAATTCGATTTTAAAATTTCCAGCTGGGGTACAAAAAGCAGAGAAGGATTCCCTCGCAATCTGCTCGCCTCACAAGCAATATACAGGAGCTGCCACCCCCTGTACTATCGCACCGGCCCCCGAACTCGTGATCTATTTTTGTCCCAAGCCCCTCCCCCAGCTAGACCGCTGCCTACGGTCACGCCGGGATCCGGGACTCAGGTAAGATGGCGCCCGACCCTGCCCTCCACAGCAATCGGCACAGAAAAGCCGCGGTGGAACGGGGCAAAAGGATCAATGCACACACGAAGAGGAGCAATTTAAAAGGTACAGTTATTTAAATATTGCAGCAACACTATGTAAAATACACAACACAGTAGTAATTCTATTTTAAAATTTCCAGCTGGGGTACAAAAAGCAGAGGAGGATTCTGACTTACCCTAACTAAAATTGTGGTTCATGCTTGGACAGGGTGCATAACTCTACCAACCAGAAACCGAATTTCTTGCAGCAAAGTACAGGTCTTGCATTTGTGGTCACAACAGATTTTCATGGTCGGAACAAAGAGCAGGGTTCACCAGAGCTCTGGATTGGCAGTCATTGCAGGCAGCAGAGCCTTGGCACACATACACTAATTTGTGGTTGTGAGGAGCCCAAACTTAAGGATTTTCACCTTTCTCTTTAGGAGGAACGAACTCAGATGCCTGCTAAGAGTTCGGGCCTTAGGAATACTTCTCTTTGCATCAGGGACTCACACCTTCAGAGGTCAGCAGGGCTCAAGCAGTGGCAGTTTCATGTCTAGTCAGAGTCATTTGCAGTAGGTCAGGGAGGCAACTGAAGCTTGGAGTGCCCCTGAGGCTCACACAGGAGGTCAGCCAACTGACCAATGGAGTCACTATGGGTAGCCTGGGATAAAGGTGAGCATGTCCAACCCAGGACACTGGCTGAAGGCACAGAGGGTTGGGACAAGACAATGACAACTTTCTAAATGTGTCATTTTCAGAATTGTGACCTTCACTCTGACTGGATGTATGACGTTACAACGCATACTTTTACTCCGCAGACCGTTACAACGCGACTTTTACACCGCATACCGTTACAACGCATAGCGCTTAGAGGTGCTGGATAGTGGTAAGTATAATTTACTATTCTAACTCCAGTCCCCGTGGACCCTAGGGAAGGTGTTGGATAGTAAATTATACGTATTCCCTATCCTAGAGCGCCCCCCAGCGCAATGCGTTGTAATGGTATGCGGAGTAAAAGTCGCGTTGTAATGGTAGTGCGGAGTAAAAAATGCGTTGTAACAGGTGTATACCCTCTGACTTTACCATCAAAGAGGATTTTAAAATAATATTAATTTGTGTGTAAACAGCATATCTCTATCCGCTCCAAATTCAAAGTTTGCAATTGTTAAATATAATAGTATAACCTAGTGTTAGTCAATGGGAGAGATATGCCTTACAACATAAAAAATTGACATTAGGAGTTCTTCACTGCCAGGACATGTAAAACTTAAATACACATGCACTGCTTTTTAAATGCAGTGCACCCTGTCCTGTAAGCTTTGAGAGTCTACCTTAGAGGTGACATATAAGTATTAAAAAAATAAGTTTAGTCTGGCAAAAGGTTTATTCACTTGATTACTTATGCAGGTTTACACATTCACTTGCCTCTGCCCGCTCTGCTGGGGGTTCAAAGAACTATTTGCTCCAATTTTGTAAAAAACTTTTCCACAGTTTTGCTGATATAAAGATATGAATTATCAAAAAATATTATTTTCACATTGTCTCAATGCATTTTACGTGTTTATTACGGATCCTTTTCAGTAATCATGTCACTGTAGAATGTACAAACCATAACATAAATTCTTTACAGATGTCCTATATACAATGTTCCTACAAAAACAATAATTTCTGTAGACGTTTCTCAATGCATTTTGGGATAACCTTATCCCTTCGTCAGGGTAACTGTAAATAAAACATAAATGCCATTGTTTAGACATACAAGGAGGAAATGAAACTCATTTGATTGCCAAATTTTAACTGCAATAATGAGGCAGAACTGCCGTTGGCATGAGCCTAGTGCCAGAGTGATCATGTAAAGAATAATGCAATGTGATGTTCACTAGTACTGAATAATGGTGATCGTGAATCAACCTTCACCAAAGTGCACAGTCCTAAATGCGTGCTGCGAGAGACACCCACAACCTTGATCAAACCAGAAAATAAAAAAGACGGACAAAACACAGAAAACTTAACGTCAACAATGGTTTAACGCTTAATAGGGTGCCCAAAGCACACCGAACCTCTGTCTGCGCGGCAAAAACCTAAACACATGAAATGAGTGCTTACAAAAATACTGCCTCAATGCGTGATTAAACAGTATACCATAACGATGCTGAAATCAATTATTTACCTGGAAGCATAGACGTTGGCCAAATGTACAATACCGTATTATTACACACGTCATCAGTACCGAGCTCCATGTACTGTGGAAAAGAATATTACACCATGAATCACCTGCTACGCTGCGCCGGTCACAATTCCTTCACACAGACCGTGGTCACAATCTTACCTCGAGATTCAAACAGGGAAAACTGCGTACTCCATGTAAGCCGGAACTGGAAGAGTAACTATCCTGGAACTGGATGCTGTTTCAAACTGTGCAGGAGGTAAACATAGACGACGGTATTACATAAAATGTGCCAAACCTTCTCTGACTACCGTGGTGGCCACCTTGACGAGATCCTGAATCAATATAGTGTGCTATACAATTAATTATTGCCGACTGACAAACTACAGAACAGGGTGTTGGAAATAACTAGCCCTAGCGGAGCGGGCAGGGGCAAGTGAATGTTTACACTTGCATCAGTAATCTAGTTGACAAACAAGGGCTGGCTTCCTCTTTCCCACCCAGCACACTCAAATAATTTAAACAGAGTACATTGGTTACCATTGGTTTACACATAGATAGAAGTGCGTAGTCCTACCCATCATCATTCATAAAAAGGTTTATTGGGGCCCATTGGGGAAAGGGAGGGGGGGGAAAGAAAGCACCGACCCGAGACTCAATGTAGGTGTGATAAAGGCCGCTTTATTGGAAGCAGGTGCATCCTATACAATAACATCCTTGGCCTGCGCCGCACAATCTAAACCTCATAAATATGTAATTTCCTGACTCACCCCCACCCCCTCCCCTAACTGATTCCCACAATCCACAAACAGTAACAATTAGCATAACGTCAATTTGACTCTCCACCGGCTAAATACTTTCTTGTGCTTGACCTACCCCCCGATAATCCAAACAGTTCTCCTACTCTTCCCCCATATTTTAGGAAGAACCGCCACTCGAGGGACGTGCTAACGGGCCTCGACCCCCCCTAGGACTCCCCATCGCTTAAACCCGGGACGTACCGCATGTAACAGCCGGCAGGACCACACCCCGAACCATATGGCGTGCCGCGGACCCCCTTTCGAACACAGTGCTGTCAGGTCAATGCCATCGTACAGCCGGCAGGTCCTCCCCCCTAACCATAGGGCCATGTCCTCCGTCCCAATGTATAGGGCCATGCCCTCCGTCACCACGTATAGGGCCATGCCCTCCGTCACCACGTACAGGGCCATGCCCTCCGTCACCAAGGTATAGGGCCATGCCCTCCGTCACCAATGTATAGGGCCATGCCCTCCGTCACCAGCGTATAGGGCCATGCCCTCCGTCACCAATGTATAGGGCCATGCCCTCTGTCACCAACGTAGAGGGCCATGCCCTCCATTCCTAATTCGTAGGGCTATGCCCTCGTCACCAATGCATAGGGCCATGCCCTGTCACCAATGCATAGGGCCATGCCCTGTCACCAACGCAGAGGGCCATGCCCTCGTCAAGAATGCCTAGGGCCATGCCCTCGTCACCAATGCCTAGGGCCATGCCCTCCGTCACCAATGCCTAGGGCCATGCCCTCCGTCACTAAATGTATAGGGCCATGCCCTCAATCACTAAATGTATAGGGCCATGCCCTCAGTCAACGTCACCCCCGGGGCGTGCTTCCAGGTCGCGGAATCGAGCTCCCTACGAAGTATGACCGCACTGAACCGGGGCCGTGCCCTCTCTCTGGCGCCCAGGGCCCCCCCCTGTCAACACAAGGCCTGGGAAGCCGCCCGGCGCCTGCAGGCAGTCCGCCGAAACCGGCCGTCCCACCAGAGAGAAACCCTCCGGATGGTGCGTCCCACACCGGGGCCCGTCCGCCAGGAAAAAACCCCTGCCGCAGTGCCCCCCAACACCCCCGTCACCATACCCCGCTGCCCCCCACATGGCTGCGTCACCGTTCCGCGTCAGACCCCACCGCGCGTTGCGACCCCCCTGTCCTCCGGCGGGCGTGCTCCCTGACCATGGATTCGAGCTCACTACGGAGAATGACCACACCGACAGGGACCGTGCGTCCTCTCTGGCGCCCAGGGAGAAGTCCTCCACACAGTGCGTCACCCCCCAGAGCCTGTCCACCAGGAAAAAGCCCACTACAAAGAACGTACCTCTCACCTAACGCCCGTACCGTCAGCTCCAACCCCCCAAACCTGCACCTAGGCCGACAACCCAACAGTAGTCAGCACCTAAAAAACGCCCCATGTTCACCATAACGGCAAGAAAGGATCGAGTATGCTCTGACAGAAACCCCCCTACCCTGCGAGCCGGGTAGACTCCACCCTCTTCAGAACCCCAGGTCACAGACAAAGCTGCACCGGAGCCCGAATGAGGCCCGAACGACTCCCCTATAAACGCCCCCCGTGTCCCTACATACGACCCCCGAACCTCCCCAGACCCTCACCCACTTGTGCGAGTGGTGTGGCGTAATGGCTAGCGAGCTACCTACTTTGGAGCTCAGGAAGCAGGTCGGAGTCTCAGCATCAGCGCAAGGTACAGTGTTCCTGAGCAATTCAATTAATCGCCAGAGCCTACCATAATTAAATTAATATGCCTTTGTTGATACCCAGGGAAGGCACTTCGAGTGTCACCCTACATAACTGGAAGCAAATAAAAGTGACGTCTAAACAGCGTACTGCTGCAGGGGTAAGATTTCTTTCCATTCAGAGAGCAAGGCCGAAAGTGCCGAGCCCGACAGGGACCCTTCTCGGTACCCGCTTCGGGCTTGTGCTTGATTTAACTGTGCGTGACCGCGCGAAATGCATAAAGAACAGGGCGCGGCAGAAAAACACAGCCCGCTGTCGGGGCCGAAACATAGACATGGCGTGGCCGCCCCACCTTTGCACCCTTGCAGCCCGCCCATAATGTCAGAGACGATAACCGCGCTGAAAACACTAGCACACTGGCAATGGGGTATAGCGTCCATATGGACCACAATCGACGGATTCAATTCCATAATAACGCGTCCTCAGATTTTTTTTATTTTTTATTTATTCCTTTATTTATTTATTTAAGTTTATTTATTTTGATTTCTCCATCTCCGCCCTAATCCTTCTGCGTGTCGCCATGGATTATACACCGACCTGAAGCCATGGTAAGTGCATTGTGCTTGGGCTGTGCTCAGAAAGGAAGGCGCTCGTCGTTTAGTCTACAGAAGGTGCACAGAAAATGGAATAAAACTGAGTTTTTAATATCCTGAACTGTGCGGTCGTGCTGTACTGCCGCCTGTCTTCCGCCAAGGTAACTCAGATCGTATACGCAACCGTCGACCTGAAATGCGGTCGAGCCGGGTGAAAAGTCTAACAAAAAAGACTATTTCCGTGAAGAAAAGGTTCCTCGAGGCATGTATCAGCACGCCTCAACCACACCTCGCAGGTAATGCATAGCCGGAGTCGTGGGTAGTCTTTCAACGCGCCCCCCGGCAGGCATCGTTAGGACAGTGGCGTGTCCAAGAGCGCGAAAACGTGTGCCCGTGGCAGCGGAGCGCCGCTCTTCCCCCTTTGACACGTGGCCGGCACACCCCGCACCCACAGAGCGGGCTGACAGCCCAGCGGCACTACACGCACTGCCACCTATTTACCCACCATGCGCTGTAGGAATCTGCACATGCGCTGTAGTAACGCACATGTCAGCAAAACCTTCCCACCCCCCCAAGGAGTATTTATTTATGTATTAATTTACCTATGCCTTTCCATAGAGCGCGGACTCCAGCCGAAGGCGCCAGAACGCCCCACAACAGGAACAGAAATGAAACCCACCGAGAAACCTCACAAAAGAACACATTACACAGCACACGTCACGCTACACAAGGCAGCGGCGACAATCGTGGGCAAACAAAACACCTGAGGCAGCAAAGACCGTGAGGAACCAAAACTCCATGAGGGAGGAAAGATAACAGTGACAATTGTGAGCAAACAAAATAAACGAGGTAGTAAAATTTTCGAGCAACCAAAATTACATGAGGTAGTAAGGGTGCCCCAGAGGAAAAGGACAAGCGCGCAGTTACAAGAGAAAACAAGTCCATACCCCCCGCGTACACTCCTAAACTATCCACCCCCCCCCAAGAAGTATTTATTTATGTATTAATTCACCCATGCCTTTCCATATAGCGCGGACTCCACCCGAAGGCGCCAGAGCGCCTCACAACAGGAACAGAACTGAAACATAATGAGAAACCTTACAAAAGAACACATTACACAGCATACGTCACGTTAAGAGTGACAATTGTGAGCAAACAAAATACCTGAGGCAGTAAATATTGTGAGCACCAAAAGTCCATGAGGTAGGAAAGATAACAGTGACAATTGTGAGCAAACAAAATACACGAGGCAGCAAAATTTCCGAGCAACCAAAATTACATGAGGCAGCAAAAGTGACAAAGTATAAATCTAGGTACTATACTGCAATAAGTGCTAGACACCCAGGCACTAGAACAAGCGTCTCTACCCCCTCACAACAGGAACATAAATGAAACATAATGAGAAACATTACAAAAGAACACATTACACAGCATACGTCACGTCACATAAGGTAATAGTGACAATTGTGAGCAAACAAAATACATGAGGCAGTAAATATTGTGAGCAACCAAAAGTCCATGAGGTAGTAAAGAGAGCAGCGACAATTGTGAGCAAACAAAATACACGAGGTAGTAAAAGTTTCGAGCAACCAAAATTACAGGAGGTAGTAAAAAGTGCCCAAGAAGAAAAAGTGACAAGCGTGCAGCTAGACACTCAGGCACCAGAACAAGCGTCTCTACTCCCCTGCCCCCAAAACGAAAACCCCGGTGGCCGTAGTGACCCTTCGGGTAGGGGCAGCTGGGACTCACCTAGTCCCACGTGGGAGCTCGACCGCCCGCACCAGGCAGAGCCGGCCCATCCGCTCGGCCGCGTGGAGCCGCATGCTGCTCTCCCGAGCTCCACCTACATCCCGCGATGGGTCCAGCATACCTCCTGCCTCGGCCAACGTCCCATTGTATCTCCGCACCATCAGTAAGTCCATCCTTCCGCCGTCTATCCACTCGTGCCGTTCGTGACAATGGGTGATTTGAGAAAAAAATTGTCCATCCGAAAAATTGTCCAACCGCCACCCCCGCCCGCCGGCCGAGACACCACGCTTAAAATGGTGTCTCTGCCTCGTGCCCGGCCGGCTAACAAGCCCAGCCCAAAAGGAGCCCAAACAAACCCCGCCCCAGCCCAAAAGCTACTAGAAACCTAAAAACCTATCCCCGGGCGGCGCCAGCTCCACCCCCCCCCCTTTCCCCGGCCCCAAATTCCCCCGGGCGGGGCAGGCCTCCCTTTGGTCGGCCGCCCCCCCCCAGGACCCCCATTCAGCCACGTCGAAATAGCAGTGTAGAACTGCGCTACTGGCTGCAGTGGTAGGCGGTCTGAGACCTGTTGTAGAGTAATACCTTAGTGGCTAGCTCAATGAATGCTAAAAACCCACAAGTAGCATTACATTTATTGACCGTTATTACATGGAATCCCCTTTACTAGGGACCTATAAGTAAATCAAATGTACCAATTTGGTATATGTCAATTTAACCTTGTTTAACCTGGGCTACATTGCTGATCTTGATGCACAGCCCTGGCCATGCAACGCACATAGTAATCAAACAATGCTGCATTTTTTTTTTTTTGTAGTTTTTATTCTAAATTTACAAAAGGCTTTTTGATACCCTATTTTACCAAAAGCACCATTTTCAACTTCAGGGCAGCCTACACGGAAGTGTTTCAACTAGAGGAAGATTAATTAATTTTCCTCGTTGGTTCATTCCTGAAGTCAGCTGTACGGTCACGCAGATCAATGGGTACTCAATGAAGGTCGTCAGAACTGCATATCATCATTGTAATGTTGATAAACGCACCCTATTGATTTTGAAAATATGATATATCCCGTAAATTGTGGTCCATTTTAGTCATTGTTATAAACGAACTGTACCTCTTTGCCTTAATATGTCATTATGTACGGATTGTTTTTCTTCTATTTATTGTAATTTTATGGATATTCTATATTCGAATAAAGATATTTTAAATTGAATTGAACCTTGTTTTAGGGAGAGAGCACAAGCACTTTACCACTGATTAGCAGGGAAAAAGTGCATAGAATCATAATGTCAGCAAAACAGTTTCAGCAATAAAAGGCAACAATTTGGGGGTGACTCTGCAAAAGGGGCCAGGCCCAACAGGTTTATTCATATTGATTACTAACATAATTTAGAAAGGTCAAATATTTATAAATATCCACTTCAAGGCTATCACTGGTGCTGCAGTATTCAAACACCATTAATGCCCTGATTTTCACATTCCAGAGGAAGGCAGTGCTTGCCTGTAGCAAAGTTTCATCAACAGACACCCAGCTACCAATTAATTGAGGTGGAGGCAGGAATAGCACCAATCATATTACAATATATGGAATACAATTAGTGGTAGTGGTCTGCTAGTGGAGTCTGCCAGCTTAGAGATAATGATAGTCATCTGTCGCTCCTTCCAAGGCCTCAGGCACACCTCAGAGATTACCTGGGCATTCCCTGGGATCCAGGGAAGAGTAGAAACCACTATCTTTCAACACCACAAAGCAGAATGGCAAATTTTATGATTACTTTCCCTGAGGTGTGCAAGCACCCTTTTTTGCAAAAGAAAAATTCTATATATATTCTCTTGTCGAATGCACATCACTGCATAGTATGACTAAGGATATTTCTCATTTAAGACTTTTCTGAGGGATGCTTTTGAACCCAATGGAAAGTAAACATAAATTTACCACTATGCTTTGAGACATCCGAACGTGGTAGAATGTGCTTTGACTAAGCTAATATGACACCTCTTCAATTGAGGATTCACAGATATAACTGACATTTCTCGATAATGTATCCTTGTCAAACTATTAAGCAATGTGGCCGTAGCTCATACCTGATTTATAGGTAAGGCCGGGGAGTAACCACAATTAATTCTGAAACTAACATGTTTGTATGAATAAAGACAAACAGGTTCAAACCAGTTCAGAAAAAAAATTATTGTAACAGAATACACGTGAAAATTGAATAAAGAACAATTTGTCAAATTGTTATATGTTAATGGTCTTGAGTATTATCATAGGGGACATTGGGCATCAACGTAAATCAACAGCAAACGGTAGAAAAGACAGAGTTAATATGGTACAAAAGTTAAATTCAAGGAAGTTTGCTTTTGATAACACTTTTCTATCAAATGTTGCAATGCATTTTCGACGGTACAAATGCTTCCTGCTGCAGAGCCTGCTAAGAAGAAGTTTATGTAACATCAAACGGTCTGTTTCAGAAGTAGGTCAGATAAATATAGAGTTAACTGCTACTTTCCAAATCTGTACCTTCTGCAATTGTACAGTGGTCCTGCTCACAGGACCACTTATAACAAATTAGAAATAAAAAAAAATTCATAGCTACCTTCTCAGTCAGTATAATGTGGTATTTGGTAGGTGGTTTACAGTAGTAATTTTAAACATTTCCAAGATGTAATCTAGAAAAATAGATCATCAACCAATCAAATCTATTTTAGGGATTAGAAATCAATGTACTTTTATCTTTCAAATGGGTCAATTTCACCTAATACTAAATCATCATCATTCATTTTCCTGTAAAATGCACCTATTATTGTGCATTACCAGAGTAAACCATGGTGTAGCTGTCCCAGTATAAAATTGGTTTGGGGCCAATGTAGTAGGATTTCACAGTTGTTTTTGCTGACCTACTTAAAACAATGCAAACATTCACATCGCAGTCAACAGATCTGGGTTTAGTCTATCGCTTTTCTGCCAACTTAAAAAAAGCAGATACTGTGGTAGAGGTTTCTTGCCACACGCATGGTGGATTTTCTCTACTATGCTTTTATAACTAAAAATATATATACTCCAGTTAAAGTTGCAGGACTTGTCAGTGCCATGCCATAATAAGTGCGAGCAGTCTGTTAAAAGATATTTCTTACTGAGCAACGTAAAATGAAAGTTGGGACAAAAATACAGGTCACACTCCTAAGCCAATTTCCAAACACCAGTTTATAGTCAAGCATTACATCTTGTATTTTCCTTTTACCATATGTTGTCCAAATGTTTTCAATCTTTGGGTCTGATTTACAGTTTGCCTGGTGGGTTCCTCTGTGACAAACACAACATATATATCCCATCTGCCAAATTGCAAGTGCCATTGGACATAAGCACTTTTTAATACATAAGATGGGATCAGTAACGGCTCGTAGTGGGAGTGTTGTGGGGCAGTGGGGTGGGGCCTGGGAGGGGCAGGGTAGGGGGTAGTAAACTGCGGCATATGGCCGACCGGAGGTAAGTACATTATTAAGTAAATAAAACAAAATTACATTGCGCGTGCTGCAATGTCATTTGCGTTGCAGCAAACGTAATGTAATTTGTTTTATTTATTTACTAGCTTACCCGTCGCGTGTTGCGGTGATATCATAAGTAAGGAAATTCAATGAAACTCGTTATGATTACATTCAATTTACATTGTGTCATTTTTATTGAAATTTATTCATTTTAATATGAAAAACATTTCAAAGTGTTGTTTTAATTCTATTTATTTATTCAAGTGCTGTGTATACACGATATGTTTTATTTTTCCGTCTGGTGCGTACACAAATAAATCAGAAGGTTTTCCTTCGCGTGAGCTGGCCACATTCAGTTGTCCATGTGAGAAGCATGGATTCTCCAAATTTAGTCCACACACTTGCAGCGATTGTCCTTGTGCTTTGTTGATGGTCATTGCAAAAGCGAATTGCACCGGAAACTGTAAACGTTTGAATTCAAAAGGCATATCTGTTGGGATCATTGGAATACGTAGCAACAGTACATCTTCCCCCTTGAATTTCCCATTCAAAATTGTAGCTTCGATGACATTGTTCATCATCTTTTTCACCGAAAGTCTTGTACCGTTGCAAAGTCGTGGTGGATTGATGTTTCGGAGAAGAATGATGAGCACGCCAATTTTCAATGTTAAAATGTGCGGTGGCATACCTGGCAAATCCAGTGAATTCAAGAATTCCATTGGGTAATTGACAACTTCGTCTTGATTCATCACAGTTGGAATACGTGGCAACAGTACATATTCCCCCTTGAATTTCCCATTCAAAATTGTATCTTCGATGACATTGTTCATCATCTTTTTCACCGAAAGTCTTGTACCGTTGCAAAGTCGTGGTGGATTGATGTTTCGGAGAAGAATGATCGCAACACCAATTTTCAATGTTAAAATGTGCGGTGGCATACCTGGCAAATCCAGTGAATTCAAGAATTCCGTTGGGTAATTGACAACTTCATCTTGATTCATCACAGTATAGATGGACTTATACGTTGTCGCTTCGCCTTGTATTCCGTAAATGGAAAAATTCAGTATCCAAAAGATTATGAGGGCCCTGGGGGGCCAATATTTAAAGACAATTTATGTCAGAAACCTTCACGGGAGTGTACTCAACAACTTCCCAAAGTTTCATGGCGATCGGATGAATGGTGTAGTAATGCATAAAGGACAAACAGACAGACAGAGAGACATACATTTGTTTTTATATATATAGATTTATGTACTTACCTCAGTCGGTGGTATGCCGGAGTTTACTACACCTCAACCCTGCCCCTCCCCTGCCCTACCGCCCCACAACACTCCCACTATGAGCCGCTACTGGATGGGATATTCATCACGTTTGTGACAGAGTGACCCATCTGCCAAAGTCTAAACCAGGCTATTAGCACAGAGTAGACTTTTCAATGGGGATAGTTCATGAGGTGATCGATGCATGAGGTTATTCCTCGAGTGTGTCACTCTCTCTCCACGTTATCTCTCCTTCTCTAACATTTGCCTCATACTATTTAATTTTACTGTTCACCAGATGGAACCCTCCTCTTGCAGTCGGCCCATATTTGTGCATGATTGTAGTCCTGGAAAGACACCTGATCATTTTTGGATCATCCTCCTGGAAATGTATTTTGTGTCATTCAAAAGAGGTAGAACATCTATGGTCCTAGTAAGATATCCGATCATGAGTGCGGTGTTGAGGTTAAAGAACGAGAGGTTTACATACACCAAATCAAATTTGTTCACAGTGCACACATATGAAGGGAGAAAGCTTTCTGAACATTTTTTTGTTTTAGTAAAATAAACTCCTGTATTGGGAGTTTGCTTCAGTAAAACAAAAAAAAGTATTCCATATGAGGCTTAGAAATCACGCCAATGGCTGGCCAACTGTTCTTCCTTCAGGACTTCTTCCGCAATCTGGATGCACCCAGGGCGGTGTAGCTCCACCAAGTAGGCACAAATCGTGAGACAGCTCCAAAAACTAACTCAAAATACTGAAAATAACCTTCTTGTCCTCCATAAGAAGGGTGGAAGCTATGCATTAGGATCTTAATAACCTCTCTAGTCTGTTAGGGATGTATGACGTTACAACGCATACTTTTACCACGCATACCATTACAACAAAACTTTTACAACGCAAAAACGTTTACAACGCATACCTTTACAACGCAAGATTTTACAACGCATATACCTTTACAACGCATACCATTACAACGTAAGTATTGGTAAGTATATAATAATTTTTTTAATTTAAATTAATTAAAAATATTGTAATATAATTTAATTGTATTTAATTAATTTAATTTAAATGTAATTTTATTTTATTTATAAAAAATACCCCTGTACCCCAAAATCCCAAAACTGACCCTGAACCCTAAAAATACCCCTTTACCCAAAAACTAAAAACTGACCCTGAACCCTAAAAATACCCCTTTACCCAAAAACTAAAAACTGACCCTGAACCCTAAAAATACCCCTTTACCCAAAAACTAAAAACTGACCCTGGACCCTAAAAATACCCCTTCACCCAAAAACTAAAAACTGACCCTGAACCCTAAAAATACCCCTTTATCCAAAAACTGAAAACTGACCCTGAACCCTAAAAATACCCCTTTACCCAAAAACTGAAAACTGACCTTGAACCCTAAAAATACCCCTTTACCCAAAAACTGAAAACTGACCCTGAACCCTAAAAATACCCCTTTACCCAAAAACTGAAAACTGACCCTGAACCCTAAAAATACCCCTTTACCCAAAAAGCCAAACATATAACATTTTAAAAATAATGATATACTTACCAATACTTACGTTGTAATGGTATGCGTTGTAAAGGTATCTGCGTTGTAAAAACATGCGTTGTAAAGGTATGCGTTGTAAAAGTTTTTGCGTTGTAAAAGTTTTGTTGTAATGGTAGTGCGTTGTAAAAATTGCGTGGTAAACGTTGCATACCGTCTGTTAGACTCTGTATATGGTAGGACAAGCGTAAGCACACACCTGCTAATTTAGTCATCATGGCTGTCTATCCTTAAATAGGAGCAGTGCTTAAATTCTGGGCATCAGGTGCTGAAAAATCTGCTGCCCAATAGAATGTTGTACTTTGTAACCATTAGAAACAAAGGGGCAGATTTACAACCCCCTTGCGCCACTTTTGCGTCACTTTAAACATGGGAAAAGTGACGTAAAAGTGGCGCAAGGGGCTTGTAAATCTGCACCAAAATGGCTAAATGCTGCTTACAGAACCCTGCCAAGATGGCTAAGCCCCCAGAAAGCACAGCTGTGGTCCTTCACACACCTGCGGTTCTGCAAGGACATTGGTAGTCCTTTATTCGAAGAGGGGCTGGGACATATTGACAACGTCCAATGCGTACAATGCACAAAGTTTAAGATCATGCAGAAGATGATGAATAAATGCACAGTGACAACAAAGGCGCAGTGTATAGCATTTGCTGGATGAGACCGTTAAAAGAGGTTCATAAAAGGCGATGTGCCGGTGATATGCACTGTCTATGTGCTTTCAACATTTTACACATGATAGCTGGGTTCAATATTTCCTAATGACCACTATGCAATCAGTGTACATTATTATCAAGCACGTTTTTAAGTAGTAAAAGATAGTACAACTTTTTAACTTTCCTAATGAGGACATTGAGCTACAAGTGCTGATTTTGAGATAGGATCTCATGGCTCATTAGCCTGAAACATCTGGTTCATTTGTCTTTTTGATTACATGTTCACATGTTTGAATGATGGTGAACCACCAAGGCTTTTATGGTTTTCGTATTGATAATGAATACTATTGTTTAGGGTAATGATACAAACCTGCTGTCTCTTACTGGAGCAAACTGAACACTTCCATGATGAGTGTGTGCAGCACAAATGCAAGTTATCTTTCTCAAAATGCTTCTGGCTAACGAATGAGAATTGTAGTACTGGAACAAATTAGCAGAACCTCGCTCGTGACTGCCTACCCACCATGGTAACAGCAGTGTGGTAGTAATTAATTTCGATACTGCAGTAATATATCGGATTTCAAATACACTGTACGTATTTTATCTAAGTTCTCTTGGAAATGTAGATAGCTCATGCAATTACAAGATATTAGATTACAATTGACTTTAAACACTCCTATTTTTTTCCAAGCCTACCTACTATCAAAGATGTGACACATTATACTACCTCTGGCAGCAACAATTGCACCAATCACAGAGACTCTGTAGAGTTACAGAAATGTGCTTGAATCCGTCATTCTGTGTACTGCTTGTGGGCATGGTGGTTTGAATTGCATTGCTGGCAAAACACAACCAATGTGCTATGCTGAGCGGCTGAAAAAATAAATGCGGCCACTGTAGACAGGAATAAAAACCTTACTGTTCTGCTCTGCAAAAGGGGTTGGCATTCCCCCTGCAGTTTGTTGAAACAGTTATATGCCATTAGGTGCAGTGTAAACTATATGCGCAGAGTTCTCTGCTTCCACAATAAGTCTGAGAATCTGAGATGACTTGTCACTTTTAAGAGAGGGAGTTCAAAGAGTTGTACTGTTGAATCGCCAGTATCTGTTTCTGGAATTGTTGCAGAAGTTTAACTTTGTTATATCAGAAGTGAAAAAGACTATTTTTTGGAGAGGAGCAGCGTGGAGGTAAGGTCAGTTAGCTGCACTCGGTGTGTGGCAATATTTCTTAAGCAACTTTCAGTAATGCACGTTGCATGTTTGTGAACACTTTACAAGTGAGCTCAAAGCACCGTTTATCAATACAAATCTGTCATATCTCTACAACTAACATTAATTCGTCAAGTTTGCTCCACGAAGAAATTAATTGCTGTTGCTCATGGAAACGCAGTGAAATCAGGCATTTATTCAGTTATGTTCCTTGATCTCTGTAAGTTAACTGAAAGAAATCGTCGAACTCTTAATTTATGAAATGCAATTTATTTCGATTGTGCATATATCATTTAGCGTTGCAACTACAAATCTCACTCATGACCTCATTGTGATTTTATTGTGTTGATTTGGATGCTGGTAGAGGTGGTTTCTTACGGCAAAATCATTTCTAATTTGTTAACAGCCATGCATGTTTAGCTTCTGGTGAGGAACTTTTTCAAGGCTAAATATTAGAAGAAACATGCAAAGCACAAGGAACAGTGCTTGTATAGTTAATCAAGGTGATCAAATTATGTCTAAGTCACAGTAGTGCAAGTATATTTGATTTCAATCTTGTTGTCTTGGAAAATTTAATGTCAAACGAATAAGTTGAATATTTTTGTATTTTATTGAATCTGTGCAGAAGAATCACATATCACGTCTGATTAAGTTTAGCTAGATGTTCTTCATTAGCACTTACACTTGCACTACAAATAGCTAAGGATTATAACTATAGGTAAATTTACTTAATGCAGATCATGTCATAATATTTGAAAGTAAACATTTCTCCTTATGTCAATGTCGGGGTGTTTGTGTTTACGTGCATGTGTGGGAGTGACTGCACTTATCTAGAACTACTAATAGTGGTTCAAGTGCACATTGTATATTTGATTACCATACATGCACGGGATCCTAAATAACATATGATTATATATATTGTCTGACACTTCCACATATGATTTCTAATTATATATTGTACAGTGGTTGCCATTTTATGCTGCATAGGCAGAATCAGTGTCATTGTGCACTTCAGTGTGAAGACTGAGCATAACTTTTCAATTGATAGAATGTTAATGAAATAGCTACTGAATGGTGGATACAAAACTCTAAGGGCCAGATGTATGACCGGGGCATTTAGTGACTAGCAAATTGCACTCAATTGCGAGTCACAGTTTGTGAGTTGCTAAATGCCAGGTACAACAGTGTCAGAGACACTGTTTGCGATTCCCAATGGGGTCGCAAATTGCATGCCTCATGAATATTCATGAGTCACTCGCAATTTGCGACCCCATTGGGAATGGCTGGCCCTCCCCGGGATGGTGACCTTCTGGGCTCAGCAGACATCCATGTCTGGGTCTGTTTTTAAATAAAGCAGTTTATTTTAAATGCAGCCTGTCTTCCTTAAAGAAAAACAGGATGCATTTCAAAAAAGAAAAATGAAACGTTTTTGTGTCAATTTTTAAGGGCAGGCAGTGGTACCAGGGACCATTGCCTGCTCTTAAAAAATATTTGCACATTCATTCCCAAAGGAAAAAGGGGTCCCCTTCCCGTTTGCGGGTGCTTTTCCACCCTTAAGAGAGTGGTAAACTGTGTGTGTTTTGCGACCGCAGTTGCGGTCGCAAAACATTCTTACATGGCTATGGGGTCGCTATTAGGAAGGGATCACCCCTTCCTAAGAAGCAACCGCAAAACACTATTTTGCAAGTCGCAAATTATTTGCGAGTCGCAAAATACTTTAAGTACATGGCCCACAGGTTTTTTGCATGCACAAACGGGTCATAAATCCGTTTGAGCATGCAATTTTCCGTCGTACATCTGGCCCTAAAAGTCATGTGCTGGTATAATACTTGTGCTGCAATTGCAGAATGGCACACATTTAATATTTTAACTCTAGAATATGTTTCTCCCCCAAAACACTATCTTGTGATTGTAACTACATCTTGCACTAGGACTTATACATTAACCATCCCTCTCTAGCCTGACAATATCTTCTAAATAATGCTGATAATTAGAAATCCATACTCATTAATGTTTTTTTTTAAATTCACATCGACACTGCTGCTTCAGTCAAATGAGTGAGGATTAAACGACAGTGCATTTGTAATGTTTGTAGAGCTGTCATCAGACAATATCCTATGTTTGAAACTGTTGCCTGTGGAAACATTACTGTGTATGATTATGCCTGAAGTAATGAAAACTTTTTTATTTGTTTTATTTTAACAGACACCAACAAGTGCATGATGATGTGCACTCCAGTTAGCCCCACCGTGCGAGGTGGGCCCGGCCTCTCTGACATGAATCAGTACAGCCAATGGCTGGCTTGTAGACATGAAGCTGATCTGTTACCAATGAAGGAGGACCTGGCTCTATGGCTGACAAATCTAATAGGTAGGGATAAAATACATCGATATCCATTGTTTAATCGTTTTCTACTAATAATGAAATATCTAAATTGTTGTGGGAAGGATACCAGATGATTCAGAGCGATTTTCTTTCCAGAAGCACAAGTAAAAATCGGAATGCTGCTCTATTAAATGCATTTCACAATATTGACATTGTTAAGTTACAGCATTCCTGACCAGCAACTGCTGGGATTTCATTGTTTCACTTCAGTTCTTCACTGTTTCAGGATCAGTTGTCAGATTCATTCAGGCCAGTTTTGACTTTACTTGTATGTCTTTGTGTGGAATGTGTTGCCATTACCTGAGAATAGCAGGCCATGAGATTCCTCATTTTGAGTGAGTGAATGAGTAAGTAAATGTATGAATGAATGAGTGCGGGAGGGGGCAGGCAATAAAACTATCAGTGAAGGTGCCTGTAGAAAATGTGTACAAGCTTAGTGAATTTAACAGTTTGACAATCATTTACACTAGAATTGCAATGTGATTTATTCATGTACATGTTTCCAAGCATAAAACAGATCGGCAAAGAAGCACTGTTTGTGCTTCATTATTCCATATGGTGATTCACAGGATCAGAATTCATTATATCTCTAACAGTATAAGTGTGTTAACAGTGAGCTATTGTAATACATTTAGGGACAAAGGAAGACATGGGAATGTTACAGGGTGATGGGGTGGATGGCCATGGAAACGCAGTGAATGCCCACAAACCTGTGTATTAAGGGACTATTAGAGGGTGAGAAATGAAAATGAGCAGAGGGGCATGCCTCCATGTGTGGAAATGCATAGTTCCATTCGATTTACTAATTCAGATTTTCCACCTAGCATAAAATAATTATAACTACATTATGCAAAGTAGGAGTAGTCCAGGAAATCTGTTACTGCTGTCCATTCCCAGGAGTTTCTCTGTCAATTGCTTGTCAGCTGTGCATGCATTATCCTGCAGATGGGTATTGTTAGACCTGGCATCCTTGCCGTGGTGGCCCCAGACTTTTTGCCTCTACCTCCTACGTTTTTGAAACTGTGATGGATTTCGTTTTGCTGGTTGAGATGCTTTGGGCACTTTGTCACTGCTGATCAGTGCCAAAGTGCAAGTGCCCCCTGGTTAAATTAATACTGTGACTGGTTATTCATGATTGGCATATTTGTTTTACCAGTAGGTCTCTAGTAAAGTGCACTATGTGCGCCAGGGCGGGAAAGGCAAATGCTGCTTGTGGGCCTGCAGCACTGATTGTGCCACCCACAAGACTAGCCCTAAAATGGTGTCTCAGGCCTGCCACCGCAGTGCCTGTGTGCAGTCTGTGAACTGCCATGTTGTCCTGGCCAGTGTACACACTGGCCAGGCCTGACACTTTTCTTACACATTGGACACCCCTATAGTAGGCTCAAGTTACCTCCCTGGCCAGGGTGCATTGTATTCGAAAGGTATGACTAGTGTTAGTGTGGGTAACATGTCCTGATAGTTAAATACTGACAATTTAGTTTTTTCACTATTAAAAGGCTATCTTGCCCATAGGATAACATGGGGAATGCTTTGTAACATGTTTACCTGCATATCTCCCCATAACGGCAAGATAGACATATGAAATCTGGTATCCCTGAACTCAGTATTTAATAACAAATCATTTAGTGAAGATGTTTTTTAAATCCTAAGTTTGAAAATAGCACTTTTAGAAAGTGGCTATTTTTCTGTTCAACCTTTCTGTGTGCCGCTTCCTGTTTGTGTATTGACTGTCTGGTTTGTGAGTGACAGGGGCTGGGGGTGACTGCAGCAGGCTGGATGAGTCAGCACTAGGCTGAATAGCCCCATCTGCATGTAGAGTGGTGGGGAGGAGTAGCACCTGGGTCTCAATAGGGCTGTGCCTGCCTGCCAGGTGATGCACCGTTACATCGCAACTTTTACAACGGGAGTCTTTTACAACGGAACTTTTACAACGCAGGATCCATTACATCGGATGCCATTACAACGCATGGCATTACATAGCAGATGCTATTACAACGCATGGCATTACATCGTAAGTATAGGTAAGTATTTAATTTTTTTAAATTTTATTAATATTAATTATAATTAAATATATTTATTTATGTTTTTTAATATTATTAATTTATTATTTATTATATTAATTAAAGTAATTTTTTAAATAAGTACAGGTGTACAGGGGTATTTTTAGGTTTCAGGGTAGGGTTTGGGTTTTGGGGTACAGGGGTGTTTTTAGGTTTCAGGGTAGGGTTTGGGTTTTGGGGTACAGGGGTGTTTTTAGGTTTCAGGGCAGGGTTTGGGTTTTGGGGTACAGGGGTGTTTTTAGGTTTCAGGGCAGGGTTTGGGTTTTGGGGTACAGGGATGTTTTTAGGTTTCAGGGCAGGGTTTGGGTTTTGGGGTACAGGGGTGTTTTTAGGTTTCAGGGCAGGGTTTGGGTTTTGGGGTACAGGGGTGTTTTTAGGTTTCAGGGCAGGGTTTGGGTTTTGGGGTACAGGGGTGTTTTTAGGTTTCAGGGTAGGGTTTGGGTTTTGGGGTACAGGGGTGTTTTTAGGTTAAATTAAATTAATTATATTATATTAATTACATTTCTTAATTAAAATAATTAAATTAAATAAATTATTTTAATTAATTTAATTTAATTACAATTAAAAAAATATTTAAATTACATTAATTTCATTATATTAATTAAATACAATTAATTACAATTTTTATTAAAATTAATTTAAATAAATAGATTTAAATTTATTAAATAAAATTAATTACTATTTTAAAATGTATTTTAATTCAATTAATTAAATTAAATTAATTAAATTAACTTAATTACATTTTTTATACTTACCTATACTTACGATGTAATGCCATGCGTTGTAATAGCATCTGCTATGTAATGCCATGCGTTGTAATGGCATCCGATGTAATGGATCCTGCGTTGTAAAAATTCCGATGTAACGGAATGCGTTGTAAAAAACCGCGATGTAGTGACACCAATCCGCCTGCCACAATGCTGGCTCCACCTTCTGCAGTGCGTCTGATGGCCCTAGCCCACACTCACAAAGTAAGAAGAGTTGTACTGGCAGAGTGCACCCAGAACTGGTTTAGACTGGGTCTAGGACCCCTCACACAAGATCAAAGACTTTTGGGGTATACAAGTAGAACTGGGACCCCAGTAAAATTAGACAGGAAACTTCATGATCAAGAAGGAACTGATGAAAAGTGCTGCCATTGCTGAGTGTCTGGAAGCTGACCTGCAGTTGCTGTTAATATTGGGAAGGACTCGGGGAGGAGCCTAGCTCGCGACCGAGATGGCCGCGCTTTAGCTCGGCTCCGTTCGCCCGCCTGTGTTTTTCACATTTATCCTGCATTTATCCTGCCCCGGGAAGCCCTCCTTGCTGTGTGGTACTATTCCGACGCTCTGCAGGCACTTACCACTTGTTCCAGTTGTCCTGGCTGCTGTGGGTCCGGTGCAGTGCCCCCGACCGTTCCCGGGACTCGAGAGCGGACTGGCCTGGTTCTTCGTCCCGGCTCCTGGGCCGGATGCAGCCTGCGGGCTTCCCCAATCGGGGCGCGCTGGAGGTGATTGGAGGGCCGCTGTTCGTGTGAGCCGGAGGTTCCTGGCTGAGAGACTCCTGTGTGGCAGCAGCCTTGGATGGTGCCGCTGCCCTTCATTATTGGGGTTCCTCGTGTGTTCAGCTTCCTCCCCCTTTGTTCTCCGGTCCGGCCATTTTGTTCTTTGCCGCCCGGACTAGGAGAACGGGACTGGCGACATTGGGGGGCCGGCGAATCCCCTTCTTCTGGTGGCCCCCCTTCCTGTCCGGGGTGTTCTTCTGCCTGTCGGCGGGACTTCTTCTGCTTGACTGCCGCCCCGGCGGAGGTTGTTGGCCGCGCGGCCTGTGCGGGCTCTCAAGATGGCGACCAACCCCAATTGTTTGGGCCGGGCCCGGACGAGCACTGGGGGCCCGCCGCAAGGCCCGGGTGTCGGATACTGTAAATGTTTTCCTGCACTTAAGGGGATCTTGAACATCCTGCTATCCTGGCGGCTCTCGGTGGCCGCGCCACTCCTGGCTCTGGAGACGGTTCCTCACTGCGGGCCTCCCGGGCCCCCGCGACCGGATGAGGCATTGATATCGCGGGGTGTGGCTGGTACTCTCCTGGCGGCCTCTGCCCTGGCTGCCGCCCCGGAGGTGCGCAACCTGACGGCGCCTTCTCCTCCTGTGCTGCCTCCTCTGCCCTTGGCCCGGGAGCTGGATTTTGTTTTGCCGGACTTTCATGATTCTCCTGGTCCCTCTCAATCACCACTGCCCGATGACGTCTCCTGTGCCGGCCCGGATGGGTCGGTTTTTATGGATATATCCTTGAAACTGTGCCTGCATCGTTTGCTACATTCTGTGATTTTCCTGGATCTTCCGTGCTTTTCTTCCTGTGACTTTTTTGGACTGCCGTTGGACTCTCCTGCTGCCTGCCTTCTGTTCTTTCTGGCAGGGTCCTCGTTGGATCGGACCCTTACTGCTTTGGATAAAAAGGGTCAGGGCTGATGAAACCGGGCTCTTATATGCGGTAGCTCATGAACGGTTTGGATGATCTTTGTGTCCTGATATGGTTCTGTGTAACTGGTTAGTGCTCCTGGACTTTGGCCTGATACTCTTTGGCTTCCCGAGGACTTGGACCTTCAACCCGGGCGGGTGGATGGGTGCGTTTACTCCTGTCTTTGGCCCTCCCCCGTGTGTATGTTGGTATGTCTTTACTCCCTTCTTTCCTTCCCTTCCTTCCCCCCCCCCCCTTTTTTTGTCTTTTAATTCTAACTTTCCTTGCTCCACTAAATTTCGGGTTCTACTTAGGGCGACAGGCACGCTGCGGGGGGGTAGGCCGTAGCCTTCTGCAGGGGTGCAGGGTGGGCTTAGGGGTGGGTGGGGGGGGTCTGTTTGTGTCGGGGGGTCTTTTTCCCCCCTTATTTTCCCTTTTTGTTCTATGGCTCTTGTGTATTCACTTTTTCGGGACTCTGTCACCTCGTATCTCCCCCGGGGGTTTTCTGTCCTTCTTCCGGTGTGTGGCTGATTGTGGTTCGCTGCCTATTCTGGTATCGTGTTTCTGTTCCATCGCATGCCGGTTTTATTGTCCTGTTTTCCCCCCTGGGGGTGCATGGTCTGGCGGGTGTTCCTTTTGTTGTCCTTTTCTCCCTCCTTCCCTTCCTCCTTTATGGAGGTGCCCTTTTTCCGTTGGGGTGCGTATTGCATAGTCTTCGTGCTGGGGCTTTTTGAACACGTCTTCTTTGTTCGGGTAGGGGCGGAGGTGGGTGAGCGCGATTGATTGTTGCCACTGTCGCTGTTTGATGATCTGATTCTGTTTTTGTCCTTTGCTAGATTTGATTATATGGCTTCATTTTCTTACGTTGTGTTTATAAAATGGCGGCTTGCCGCGGTCCCTCCCTTGTATTCTCATATACGGCCCGTTATTCCTTTGGTCCCCTCCCCGCGCTAGAAAACGTAACCTTTATTATCCTGCTCTTGCTGAACGCTCGATTGTTTTGTTGCTTCACCAGTGCTCCTGATGTTATATCCTGTGCAGATCTTCTTTTGTATGCTGGTTATTTGACCATTCTGTTTCTGGCCAGCCCGTGGGGTTGTAGGCCAGTATTTGTGAGCTTCCATTGTTCAATAAAGGTTTTCAAAAAAAAAAAAAAAAAAAAAAAAAATATTGGGAAGGACTAAGGGATTTTCCGTTGTGTGCTGTGTCCCCCTACTTGAAGAGGAACTGTGCGGTGTGCTTTGTCCCTCTGAGGTGTACCTGTCTCCAAGGGCCTGAAAAGAGCTGGCCTCCTGTTACAAACACAGGGATACAAAAGTTTTGCCAAGAACTCCAGTGATTCGCCCTGCAGTGTGCTCTGCTGCTGTCTCTGGGGGTAATTGTGTACCCCCTAGGACGTCGCGGGTGCCGCTGTGAAGCCTGCCAGGCTCCCACGCCTTCCCGCTCTCCAAAAGCACCAATAGCGCTGCGTGCCTCACCGCCGGCGGCCCAGAACAGGTGTAGAGCACTGATGGCCGGTATTCTCTCACCACCGGCCCCTGATCTCAAGGATTGCTGTGTGTCCTCTTTGAATCCCCACTGCCGGCCCGGGAGCCTAGAGAGCACTTTGCCCGCATTTACTGCCGACTGCCTGGGGCCGAGTTTGCGGTGCAGAGAAGCCGTGTTGCAGTGCAAGCAAAGCCAGAGGGTTGTACGGTAACTAGGATGCCTGCGCTGACGTCACGATACAGAGAGCAGGAAAGCTGCTGGGAAGAAGTCCCGTCCCAACCAGCGCGTCACCGCCGGATGAGAAGGGCTTCCACCGGAGGATTGACTGGAGAGAACCATCCCTGCGAGAGCAGCCTCAGGTAATACGCTCCCGGCCGTGGTTCTGTCTGTGCGAGCCCAGGAGCGGGTGGGGAACGGGAGGGCTGTTGTGACTGAGCGGACGCGCAGTGTTGGTTATCATACCGCAGAGGCATCCATGATTGAAAGCAAACCTGAGAAGCAGCATACTCTGTGGTTACCAGTACAGCGGGGACCACATTAAAGGACAGCGTCCCTTTGCTTTTATAAAGTGCAGCGGGGCTATCTTATTGAGAAAAATCCACCAAGCGGAGCATACTGACGTCTGTTATGTCACAAAGTACAGCTTTCTGGGTTACCAGTACAGTAGGGCATACGGACATCCGTGAAGGACTGCGTTCTTTCACACCAGTGCCCGGTTGGTAGGAGCACAGTTTTAAAGTGATTTCCCCGCATTGGAAACCAAGTCTATAGCCCTACTGACTCTACAAGTTCCTTTACTGTTGCTGGGACAATTATTGTTACAAGACCATTCCAAAGAACTCCACAAGAGAACCTATGCTTTTAAAACAACTTTTTATAGTGTATGTTGGTGTTATGTAATTTTGATCCTGCCTAAACCGGATAAAGAGATTTACATTTTTATAAATAACTTTTGTAGTGTCCCTTTGTGGTGTTTCACTGTGTTAGTGTGAGTGTTGGTACGAATACTTTACACATTGCCTTGGGGATAAGCCTGTCTGCTCGTGCCAAGCTACCAAGGGGGTGAGCAGGGGATATCAACAGCGTGTATCCCCCTTACCCTGACTAGAGTGGTGGTTTCTGCCTGGCTTTGGCGCAAGCCTCAGCCAACCAGAAATCCCATTTCTAACATTCGTGGTCAGCGGTGAGGATTTGAACTTGTATTTGTACTTGACCCACAGTGATTGGTGTACATCACTAGATTAGTGCAGACCACTATGCCGCCACATACTGTATTTTTCTTTTTGGTTCTATTTTTGATCTGGTCCTAAACGTCATCCAAGCATCCTGTCTCAGAAGGGTGGTGCAGCAAATGAAAAGTCTGAATTAAAGTTCCACATTGAGGATTTGTATTCCTACAAGGTAGACCAGCTTAGACAATTCTGCAAAGATTTGGGATGTCCCACACGGAGGAGCGCTAAAAAGGATGAGCTACAAAAGGCCTTGAAAGCCTGGTGGGAGGCCAAAGGAGCTGCAGGAAGAGAGGATGACGATGAGGTGGTATATGACCAGGGGAATGGGTTTGAGCCACAGGAGTTGTCTTTGCCAAGAGCAACCGGCAGGGCTGCCAGTATCCATTCCGCAGGAAGTCTCTCCCGGGAAGGGAACATGAGCTTGAAGTTTTAAAACTACAGAACCAAAAAGCAGCCATGGAGGAAATGCGATTACTGTTGGAAAGTGAAAAGAGGGCAAAAGAGGGTAAAAGCTCTAGCCCTGGAGGAAAAGAAATTGTTTATGACTCATGAACTGAGCATGAGGGAGCTGGATATTAAGGTCAAGCAATTGGAGTCCAGTTCAAATGGTGGCAGCACACAGCCAGTGCAAGAGGGTAAAGTACACATACCAAAGGATTTAGTGCCAAATATCCAAAAGGGAGAGGATATTTATGCATGGTTTGAATCATATGAGCTTGCTGGTAGAATGAATGAGGTGCCTGAAAATAGCTGGGGGGCGGGCCTGTGGTAATGCTTTGATGCCTCTGGGAGGGCGGTTTTGCCACCTTTAGAGAAGGAGGGTTCCCTGACTTATGCCAAAATGAAGGAGACTTTATGCCTCAAGTATTGGCTCACAGAGTACAGAGTGAGGTTCAGGAACAAGAAGTTTGATTCAGACACTTGGGTTGAATGTGTGAGAGTGTATACCCGCGCACTGGAAGGTTGGGTGAAGAGCAGCAAAGTTACTGATTATGAGGGGTTGTACCATCTAACTAGTTGGGAGCACTTGAGCAGTCTATGTGTTCCAGAGCTGCACCAGCATCTTTTGGATAGTAAGTTAACTGATCCCAGTGAGCTTGCAAAGAAGGCGGAACACTGGACTAGAACTAGGGTACACAAGGGTATTGTGGGTATCACAGCCAAAGGTGGGCAGGGTCCTCAGCAGAAGAGTGGGGGGACAATGTTAATCAAAGGGAGTTCTCTAAAGGTCCCCAAAACAGTTCAGAGGGAAAAGAGTCCCAGCTCCCCCAGCCTAAGATATTGCAGCCCCCTAAGGGCAGGCGTAACTTCCAGGGCCCCCCCCAGGTACTACCATTGTGGTGAGAATGGGCCACATTGCCCCTAGGTGCCCCAATAAATCCAAAGCACCCACTGGTGCTCAGACACCGGGTTTAGTCAGTGTAGCTTTGGGAGAGGAATTTGTTTCCAGTGGGTAGGAGGAGAAAGCAGTGATGGCCCTTGTCTCTTTAGGAGACAAAGAGATAGTCCAGGAAACCTATCTGCCTGAAAACTCTAAGAAATACAGGCAGTGGGTGACCATCAATGGGAGGAGGGTGGAGGCTCTGAGAGACACAGGAGTCAGCCAGTGTCTGAGCAGGTCATTCCCAATGCACTTCACCCTGTAGTTGTAGCAGACAATTCTGTGCGCCTCTGCAAAGTAGCGCAAGTTCCCTTTGAGTGGGGGGATCTCAAGTTTGTTGAAGGTCTTTATTCGTCCATCTATGCCTGAGACTGTCTGCTAGGAAATGACCTGGAGAGTTCCCCATGGAGGGAGGTGGAACACCAGGTTCATTTGGAGATGGGTCTTCCTGAGTGGGTCTGTGGGACCACTTGGTCAATGGCAGCCGGTAATGGTAACCAAGCGGACCTGGAGCCTTAAACAGTGCCCCAGATACCTGCCAGGAAGAGGAAGGACGGGGGCATGGGAAACCAGCCCCCACAATTCCCATGGTCCAGGAGGAAGCTGAACCTGAGGGGAATGCCCTGGAACCTACAAGGGAACAGGTAGCCGAACTGGGAGACCCACCTGAACTGACCCATTGGCAGCAGGAATGAGGTCCTTCCAGGGAGGAGTTCTGCAAGGTGCAGAGAGTATGCCCTTCTCTCATTGGTATGCAGCAACAGGCCGCAGACCAGGCAGCAGGTGGCGATCCCAAGAATCATCTCATTTACTGGGAGGATGGCTTACTCTATAGTGAGCCTAAGGTCGATGAGCCCGGTGCAGCCAGTGTGCTGGTGGTACCCGAGAGCTTCAGGACCTTCCTACTGGTTCTGGCTCATGATGTGCCTCTCGCAGGTCGTCTGGGGCATGACAAGACCTACCAAAGGCTTGTCACCCACTTTTTCTGCCCCCCAGATAAAGTCGCATGTTGGTACCCATTGCAGAACTTGCCAGACTTACAAGGCAAGTGGCAAGAAGGGAGGAAAGTGTAAGGCTCCACTCCAACACGTTCCCGTGGTGAGCACCCCTTTCGAGCGGGTGGGCATCGACATTGTTGGGCCTCTGGAACCCAAGACAGCCTTAGGCAACAAGTTTATCTTGGTCTTGGTGGACCATGCCAGCAGGTACCCGAAAGCTGTCCATCTCTGGACAATCACAGCCCCTGTGGTGGGCCATGCATTGATGGGAATCTTTTCCTGTGTGGGATTCCCCAGAGTGGTGGACTCCCACTGGGGTACCAACTTCATCTCGAAGTACATGAAGTCTTTGTGGGAGGAGTGTGGGGTAACTTACAAGTTTACCACTCCTTACCACCCTCAAGGGAATGGGTCTGTTGAGAAATTCAACTGAACCCTGAAAGGAATGATAATGGGCTTTGCAGACGGAAGTGGGACATCTTCTTACCATGCCTGTTGTTTGCCAACAGGGAGGTACCTCAGAAGTCCCTAGGGTTCAGTCCATTTGAACTCCTGTATGGCCACCCTGTGAGAGGACCCCTCAGTCTGGTGAAGGAGGGTTGGGAGAAATCCTCTGGTAAGACCCCCCTGGATGTGTGCAGCTATGTGCTGGCCTTCCGCAACCACACACAGCGCTTCAGAAAGCTCGCTCAGGTGAACCTGGAAGCTAACCAGGAAGAAATGAAAAGATGGTATGACCAGAATGCCACTCAGGTCAAATTTCAACCTGGGCAAAAGGTGTGGGTAATGGCACCAGTCGAGCCTTGCACGCTCCAAGACAGGTGGACTGGGCCATATGAGGTGGTGGAACGCAAGAGTGATGTAGCCTATCTGGTTGACTTGCAGTCTCCCAGGAACCCTTTGAGGGTCCTACATGTGAACCACCTCAAGCCACACTTTGAGAGGTCTAATGTGACAATGCTCCTTTCTGCATATGATGGGATGGAAGAGAAAAGTGACCCTCTTCCTGACCTCCTGTCATCCAAGGAGCAGGATGGGTCAGTGGATGGGTTAAACCTCTCTCCCACACTGACCCCGGAACAGCAGAGGGTGAGCAGGGGTTTTCAACAGCGTGTAACCCCCTTACCCTGACTAGAGTGGTGGTTTCTGCCTGGCTTTGGCGCAAGCCTCAGCCAACTAGAAATACCATTTCTAACAGGTATTATAGAATCACCCTGCAGCACAGAATAGGCCACAACATCTTTTATAATCCACATAGAAGTTGTTGGAAATTTTCCCTTGTGGCAGGTTAACTATGGATTTTGAGCATTTTTGCTGAAGCCTGATTTTGTTCGGTATGGAACTTTGTGCGCTTTACACCTGCTAGTGAGCGGTAAAGTGCTTGAGTGCCCCCCTTTTAGCATGTAGAAATTGGTATACACATGATTGCCATATTTTACTTACCTATAAGTACCTACTATATGGTAGAGAGTGTATCAAGGACCTGTAGGCTACATGTCCCTAGTAGGCTGTAGCACCCATTGTGACACCCACTGCAGTGACCAGCAAACCTGTCTGCAGGCCTACATTCTAGCCTAATAGTGCAGTCTTAAACTGCAATTTCTACCAGTCAAAATAAACAGTTTTTTACAGGTCAAAGCCTTCCCTTTAGATATTAATTAGTCACTCCTAACTAGGCCCTATTACCCATAAGGAAAGGTGGATTTGATTTTAAAGGTAGAAATTGTAAAAGTTTACTCTTTATTTTGTCCCTAATGTGATAAGGGCACAAAATATATTTTTAGTGCAGTAAGGCTAGCTATTCAATAGAAAAACATTGTGTTACATTATTACATCTAATAACTGTATTTTCAGTTTGGAAGAATCTAGAAAATAATTAATAGAGTTTTTTAACGGTTATTCAAAATCCTATCTAGGGGCCGATTATGATGCGGGCAGGAAGGGCTCTAACCATCGGTTGGAGCCCTCCTACCCGCATTGAATGTGCCATTTGGATGCCTTGTGTGTGGGGATTTGTTGTTGTGCTTTTGACAGGATAGCCTGTGGGATGGGCCCAGGAACTTTGAACTTCAAAAAAGCCTAGCCTGTCATAAGTGATTGTAGGTAACACCCACACCTGTATCCTTCTTATTTCCCTTCCAACCAGGCCGGGCCCAATCACAGTGGGTAGCTTGTTGACATCACAGTATCAAGTCCTGCTGGAGTGTCAAAGCCGGCTTGACAGGTCTGTAGGGTTTTTCATATGACACTTCAAAGAGGCCTCTGGTGTCACAACAAATGTTGGCTGATATTTGTGTAGGGCCCTTCTTTTGTCCCCCAAGCCAGGCATGCTGCAATCTCAGTGAGCATCATGCTGATACCACAGTGCCAGGTCCAGCTGGAGTGTCAAAACCTACTTGATAGGTCTTCTGGGGTTTTTCATATGACACTTGGGTTGCTCTACAAGGAGGGGAGCAGGATGCCAAAGCAATTCTTGTGTATCTACTGTATTGTCATCTTTTGTCATACCAGTACTCGGTCACTGAGTCGTTGTGGGTTCAAATTTGCCTCAATCTGGATTTTAGGGTTAGATGTAGTGGGACACTAGGATTACCATAGTACACCCACCACACACTCAGCTGTCAGAGCCCATGTTCCACGTGGGTGAAGGCTTCCACTATCTAGAAAATCTCCAAACTGGGAAGGGTTAGCCCTCGGGACCTTCATCCCATTAATTAGAGTGTCCCCAGCGGTCATTTCCATCAACTAGCTCATGGCCGGCGCACATATGAAATCTGTAGGCACCCACTTCAGAACACTCCGGTACCTGTGCAAAATCAGACAAGGACTGAACCTATTGTCTGAGACCTGAGAAGAGCCATGAAGATTGGACTTGTTCTCCCTCTTGTACACTGGACTAAGAAGTGGATTCCAAGGGTCATAAAGCTGACTTCCTGTGGAAGTTACATGGACACAAAAAGCTACAAAAGGCTTCATGGAAATAACCAGCTGAGGAGTGGCAACTTGGCCTGGACTATACTCTCCTGTTGGCCTCTGCCTACCACCTTGGCAGTATATACGTGATTTCCCTGAAGTCCGTTTTTTTGTTTTACAAGTGTACTTCTGTTTTGGATTGGGACATAAAGAGCTTAAGGCATAAGGTTAAATCTTTTGCCTAGGCTGCACCTGATTGGTGTATCCGAACCACGCATGATAATGGTCTATATAAAATTCCACCTATGTCCTGTTCTACTGTAACTGTTGACTACAATGGGCACTTTATGAATCTTGGCACTATTCATACTTAGAAAATCATATCCCGAGTTCTCTTCATTCATTTTTTGTTACTTTGTGTCATTTTGTTTAATACATTTTACTCTGTTTTCTAATTTGGTTTTGGATTTTCACTGTTTTGCATTTCAACGTTATTACTATTTTGGTACTGCATACATATTTTACGTGTTGCCTCTAAGGTAAACCTCTCTGCTCTGTGCCTTAGCTACCAGAGGGTTAAGCTTGGGTTAAATAAGGGGCTCTGAGGCTTCACCCTGACAAGGACAGTGGTTATTACTTAAGGTAGGTACTCACTCTTCTCAATTAATACCCCAATTTCATTACTCAGATGATACTAATCCTTCTGATCAAAATCATGACAAGTTCTTCTCTATAAGGCCTAAACTGAAAAATACAGGAATGTGATTTGAATGTTTTCGGTGTTCATAATAGAGGCCATGAGATTTGCGGGCCATTAGGTACCTACAGCATAATAAAGCTTCAGGCCCTTATGGCACATCAGTTGAACTCATTGACATATTTCTCTCAATGAGTTTTTACCTAAATTATTGAAATTATACTAGTCCCTTTTATATGAAGTAATGTTCCTCTTTCATTCATGCTCTAATTACTGTTATCTCAAAGCCAGATAAAATGCTTCTTCTTGTAAGAACTACAAACATATATCTTTAATAATGAACGTCTGTAAAATATAGGCAAAAATGATACTTTTTTATTACTTAAATCTGTAATCCCTTTATAAATTAAAACTGACCAATCTGGTTTTATTCAAAATAGACTTATATCTGATAATGTAAGAGTGTTTGCAAATGCAATTGGATTAGCATTTAATCTAAACATTCCTACTGCTGCCCTTTCATTTGATACCGAGAAGGCTTTTGACAGCATTTTATGTTCAAATCCCTTTAATGGGTTTGGCCCCTGTTTTATTTCTTTGATTAAGCTATTGATATCCTAGGACTAATGTTCATATCCATAGTACTTTTTCTCCTTAATTTAGAATGGAGCAAAGAACAAACCAAAGCTACCCTTTATCCCCTTTGTCATAATCCATTCTTGGAATGTAAAAACTGTACTCCCTTAATCTCTTATATTAAATATAATTAGGGCTCAAAGTTTAATGATTTTATTTAACATTTCCATCTATATTTATCAATATTTATTTTTGGACCAGTTTATCTGTATGTATCCATATTCATTTGTGGTTTGCGTAAAAATTAAGTTGTAAAACTGTAAATTTCCATAGTTATTTGACTGATCGACGTGCACTCATACCTTGAAGGTTGTCGTGTTTTTGCTATTTAGGCTACCAAATATTACATAACAATACATCCACTGCTAAATATTAGCATTATACCACAAATGCATGTTGACATATGCCATTATTTAAATACATTTCATCCTGTTTTTTTCATTTTCCATGCTGTACATCTGCTTAACTGTTGGACAATAAGTCATGGAAGACAGCACAGAGGTTGACTTAAAGAAGCCCAAGTTTCTGTGTTTATCCTCCTTTCAAAATAAATGTTTAAATGTTTTAATATTTTTCTGTACAAATCTGTAAAAACAGAAAACAGGGAGCCTTAAATATATTTCTATTGAAGTCAAATTTCCTGCCTATGCAGACGTGTTAATATATATATATATCTAATCCCTTGACCTCTTTGACCCCCTTTTTAGAAGAGTTTAACACATGTTCCATTCACATATTCAGAATAAAAACTTAACTTTAATAAAACTAAATGATTTCCATTTATTGTTTTTGTACATGCAGAGCCAAATTTGTTAAGAACTTGTGTTGTCCTTGCGTCATGAAAGTGAAGCAAGACAGTACAATCCCTTATTTCAGATTTACAACCCAATTTAAGAGGCAATCTGCATGGCTTTATAAAGAAATGTAATGCATTGCAGCTGCTTGCAATGCTTTATGTTATATTTTGACCTGGAAGGCATTCTATGGATGGAGCATGGGTTTTCCCGTGCATCCACCCATGGATATGACACAATTCCAGATTTACAAAAGTTTGTAAATCTGGGATTGTATCACATTCACATATCCTTCAGAGCATGGCATAACAAGGATAATTCTTTGTTTCTCCTTGTTATTCCTCTTTTTATATGTGATGCATTGTGCATCATGAAAAGAAATAGGTAAATGCTGCTTCGGATTGTTTCTTTACCTCCTATTTGAGGCCTGTTTATTGGTAATAAGGATACACATCATCTTAAGCAAAATTAACACAAATGGAGTTGCACAAGCGCACAAATCAAGATGGTCTCCATCCACTTAATCACTGCAGTGACCAGCCTTTATTGACGATTTAATAACACAATTGAGCTGGTTTTTCTGCTTATTTTCTTTTGCAGGGGCTTGCTAAGACCAGAGCTTTCCAGGTATATAATGTTTGAAGCTTTTTATGCGGTTCTGTAAAGACTCTCCCAGGCGGACATTTCATTGGTGCTTCCATTCATGTACTGACGAGTTTTCCTGTCAGGAGGGCGGAGTCACTTTGTGAAAAGGGCTGGCTGAGGCCTAGACAATCTCACAGTTAGTTTTAGCTGCTGCAGAGCTTCATATTGCAATGTAATTACTTCTACTTGCCTAATTCTACCATTATTATTACGCCTAACTTTAAAATAATGCATTTCTCACTATGAAAGGAAAAAATACTCAGGTGATGCATAGCAAGCGTAAACAGAATGCTTCTCCGCAGGTTAAGTCGAAATGCTCGGAATCTAACGAATCTTCTTTACGATTAAATACTAGCTATTTGCTCTAACACAGATACAATTACGTCAAAAATTTAAAATATACACAAAAACAGGGCTAATTTTTATCTGACAATGCAATAAAAATTCAGCACAATAAAGTGAAAATAGACAGTCTTATGCCAATGAGCAAATTATGACTTGACAAATCAGCTTTTTTAATTTACCTGAAGATGTGGAATGTAATGATTGCAGGTTGTATTTGGACAATGTATTGAAAATTTCCGTCTTTAATGGTCAATGGGAATAACATTTTCATTCATCAAGTTTTTGCCAAGGAAACTGTTAAAATCAGAAAAAAGTTCACTGAACTCGGACTGATCTTGGACTGAGAAGTTATGGCTCAAATAAGACTAGTTTGTTCCCTCCACAATGTGCATAAGTGAAGATAATTTCTCGTAGTCCTTTCAGAATCTTGATGATCTTCTTCTCTTCTTAGATCAACATTCACAGCTCTCCATGTGAACGATTGAGAATGATACTTGAGCACTATGTTTCAATTGTCCTTATAACTCGCACAATTAGCTGAATTTCCTATAAGGGCATTTAAGGTCCAGTCATTCTTGTCACATGTGTGTGCAATTCATGAGTACTATGTCTTTTTTGCGCATGCCTGCATCTCTCCTTTTCTCCTCTCTCTTTGTATTAGAGCTACTTTTCATTCTTTCAGCCTTCCTGATTCTTTCTTCTCTGTCTTCACTCTTTTGTGATGATGTCTAATAATAAATGTGTTTACATTTTTTTAACATTAAAGGTTTATGACACCCTGTAAAACATACTAAGGTTTTAGCTTATTTAACTAGACATAAGGTCGATATAGGATTACTTCAGGAGACCCATATAGATTAAACTGTTTTATCTTACATGAACAAAATATGTGTTGAAAATATTATCTCTTCTCCTGCACTCATTAGGAAAAATGAAGTTGGTATGTTTGCAAAACAACTGCATCTCCAGATATTACACAAATATTCTCATTCTAATGATAATTTTTTTTATAGGTGGATTCAAAATTGATAATACGGTTCTGTACCTGATTATTGTATATGGTCCCATGAATGATGGCCAAGATTTCTGGTCTCTTTTTACATCAGAAGTACTAGAATTGCGTAACAATCCACTTATTATTGGAGGTGACTTTAAGCTTATATATGATCCATTATTCGATAGAACTTCCCAAACCAAATATTGTCCTTCGAATACTTACTTTACTCTCAAATCCTTTTAAGAACTACCAAATTGGTTTAACTTTGCCCTTTGCATCATCCAACGGACAAACAATTTAAAATCTTTTCGTTATCCTCATAATGCCTATTCCCAAAATGTTTTTTATTAATATCCCATCAATGAATACCTTGTATTTCTGACCCTACTGTCCAGAATATTGATAGTTCAGCTTAGGCGCTCATTTCATGTATTGTATGTCCTAACTCGTCTCAACAGTCTCAATAGAGATGGTGCATGCATACCAATGTGGTCCTTAATAGTAAAAAGAAGCCACAAATGTTATTGGCAATACATGGTTATTTTTCTTTATCCTGAAGGTTCTAAATCAATTGTTAATCAATGGGATGCACTTAGGGGATGTGTCTGAGTTGCATCAATATCTATTACTAATAATAATACATTATTTAACACTAAAATAAAAGAATTAGATGAGCAAATAGCTATGCACAAACATCTCTTTATGACATCTAATCACATAAAGTATACAATACAATTGCAAAAACTTTGTTATGAATTAAATTCCATAATAAGTAATAGATCACACATACAAATTTTAAATAACAAAGCTACATTTTGTTTTAATGCTAATAGATCTGGCCAGCTATCTTCGTATATAGAAAGATAAAAATCAATTAATGCTATCCACAATTCTAATGGTCAAAACGCTTTATCCCATAAAAACATAGTAAATGAATTCATGAATTACTAATCAACTTTATATTATAAACCTCCTCCTAATGGTACAATACATGAAGAAACTGGCCTTACCTATATATGTGATATTCTGGCTATGCGCCCATTACTTTTCTGGCTCAAATGTTAGTTAAATGAAAATCTAGACCTAACTCAAAAACTAAAAGAGACTTTGAGTCTGGACCACTCGACTGATATACCGTGGTTAAAGTATTTAAAGGGGTGCTTTAGTGAGCTGGGACGTTCGGACCTGTTTTTAACACCTGATTGTATTACTAGGGCAGATGTGGCTTTTGTGAAACACTCTTTTATCATGCGCAAAAAAATGAAAAGAGAGGAGACGGATCTGTTAAAGAATAGTGTCCGCAAGCACAAGATTCTTAAGTCAACTCAAGAAATTGAGCCATATTTTTTGTGGCCGTTATCTGCCCACGAGCGCTTTCTACTCATCAGGTTTAGAATGGATTATTTTCATATTTTATTAGCTGTTCCAAAGGGGGGTCATAAAGGCTAATTGCTAGCACCCTGTGGCTGCGACAATATGTCTCCACAGGACCTGCTGCACTTTGTGTTCTTTTGTAAATTTTATGAAACCCCAGGGAGGCTCTTTTTAAAATCTCTTTTAAAAAGCTACATTTTAAACAGGTATGCCCCGCTCTCTATTTTTTACAATTATTAAAACCAGAATGTATTCCATTTGTGGTTGGTTTTCTGAAATGTACATTAAGGTACAGAAAATGCTTGGACCCCTAAGAGTCCTGGATGATGCATTTTATGAATTAACTTTTTTAAACAACTGAATTAATATGATGCCTTTCTCCTTTTAATTATTGAATGTCTAATGGAACAACTGTATCGTATGTTTGTGAAAGTATTTTGTGATTTGCATATTTTTATAGATGATTTGTAATTTAATGGTACTATGCGACTTTTATGGTTTTCTATTATGTGAACCGAATAAAGTTTAATGAAATTAAATTATACATTACATATTGATAATTTTAAAGAGGTGTTGTTTGCCTAATATTTCGCTGTCAGTTAGGGGTCATTTGGATTTAACAATCACTTTAGATGAAGTCCATTTAGCTGTTAACTCTTTCAAGTTACTTAAATCTCCAGATCCAGATGCTACACCCACAGAATTTTCTCAAACTATGTCATTACCATTACCCACAATATTTACTCACTTTAGTAGTACATGATCAATTTCTGGTTCGTTTATTGAAGCTTTGATTATAGTCCTCCCAAAACCTAATAAAGATCCCTCTATTGTTTCAAATTATCACCTCATTTCTTTGAGTTGTCAAGACTGTAAACTTTATGCAAAGATCCTTGCAACTATTTTGGCCTCTGTGCATCCTACTATTGTGCATATTGACCAATCTGGTTTTATGAAAAACAGACTGAATAATGTAAGATTATTATTTCATGTGATCCAAACTGGACCATCATTACCTCAACTAGCTGGTGTTCTGGCATCAGATGCAGAAAGGCTTTTGATAAAGTTCATTGGCAGTATCTTTCCTTTACCTTGTATGTATTTAATTTTGCCACCTCATTTATTCGTATGATTTTATCTCTATATTCCGGTCCGTCTGCCAAAAGTTTCATTATTGGTCAAATATCTTATACATTTGTACTTTTTAGAGGTACTAGACAAGGTTGACCCTTATCACATTTGCGTTTTCTTCTTGCTATGAAACCTTTACTAATTGTCATTAAAAGTTGTATGGAAATTGAAGGCAGCATTATAAATAATGTTCCTATTAAAATGTCAACTTATGCTGATGATGTACTTCTACATATCTCTAATCCAGAATCTGACATTCCTCCATTATTAAATGTAATTAACAGATTTCAGCATATACGCTATACACTAATAAAACTGAACTTTTTGCTTTAAATGTTGATTGTACACCGGATATGCTATCAAACAAAGAAATTGTAGTTGAAAGACAAACTCAAATACCTTGATTTATTATTTTCACACACCATAAAACAATCGACTTCCTTAGATTGTGATTGTATCTGGCTTTTATTAAGTTCAATTTCAATTGCGCTACACATATCATGGTGGGAAAAAAAATGTCTATCTTCTTTCTATGATACCTATTCAACTTCCTCTTGCGTTCTATAAACATATCATCACATGTATTTCTACATTTATATGGAATAAAAAATCTCCTTGCTTTTGTTATAAAACAAATAAATTGGCTACGAGCAATGGTTGTTTGGGTTAACAAATGTTTTTAATTATCATAAGGCATTCGTTTTAAAACAAAGTACGTTGTAGTTTCACAATACAGAGCTTATTAAATCACCTTCATGGCTTCGTATTGTACAAAGTTTGAAATCACCATTTCCTTTACCTGCATTGCTCACCATGTCGAACTCTACTGATTTTGACTAAATTTTCCAATTTCCTATGTTGCTTACATTAAATTCCACATTATGGTGTCATCCTATATTTAAACTAGCTCACCATATGACATTTTGGCATTCCTGGAATAAAGTTGGTATTTTAAAAGATTTGTATCATAATAATGCATTTTTAACCTTTGATAAATTACAACAAATATTTAAGTTACCGTTGTCCGATATTTATAATTAGGAACTTATGTAAGTCAATTTGTGACTCATTTCTAAATAACTTTCCTCTGAATGCTACCTCTGATAGAGAATTGGAAATTGAAACTATTTCTTCATCACTCCATGCAGTGTCACTGTTTAAAAAAAATAATTATGCAGGGGACAATATCAACTTTGAATCTTCTTTTTGGAATAAGGAGCTAGATTTGTCGTTATCTCAAAATATATCGGGAACAATTAGTTGAATAGAATCTCTGGATGGCTGCCCATTTCTCTATACCAAACTAATTCCTTTAAACTGTTTAATTGCCTATGGACTTTACGGCTATTTATTGCAAAACTTTTGAATTCACCTAATTATTGGAATTGCACTCTGAATGCAGGCTTGTTACGACATGTGCTTTCTGACTGTCATATTTTTGCTGCTTGAAGGAGAACTTGACTATCTACTTGAACGCAGGACCACAAGAAGTGACTACCAAGGCTAGTTGGCTTGCCTCCTGTGTGAGCTTCAGGGACATCACAAGCTCCTGAAACCTTGAACCCTACACCTGGCCATTGCTAAAATGAGTCCTTACTCCCAAAGTCGTGCCCCCCCCACCCCAGGTCCTGGTCCTGGCAGTCGTGTGGGTGGTGCTGTACCCTGCTTAACACTAAAACTTTGGACTTATAATATTTTCCCCCAAATACTTCCTGGAGAACAGACAGAAGACTGAGCCCTACCAGCCAGACGATCCGCCCAAAGTGCATCGCTGGTCGGCCTGACTTTGCCGTAGCTCCCACAATTATCTTCTCTGCTGCACCAAATTCCTTTTAGAAGGATCTCTCAGTAACGGTATCTGGTCTCATGAAGCCCTCTTGGGCTACAGTTTGCAGCTATGTCCCACAGGAGGTTTTTAACGTCCAAAATGTTGTCCAAGTCCTAAGGTAAAATTCTTTGCTGGGCTAGATGGTAATCAGCTCCCCATTAGCAATGACAATCTCCTTGGACTGAAAATCCGCCTAATCCAACTACAAATTTTTTTCCCACCATCGCCAATGGCTTCACCAAGACTTTGTACAGTGGCTTCCCAGCAACTATGACTCCTCCTTGATTACAGTCGGCTCCCTTGCCACACTGACACTACCTTCTCCTGCAAAATATTCCTAGTCGAAAGGTAAGCCAAGATCAGGTCCAATATACCTTGTATATCTGACCCCCTCTCCATGGCAGTCCCTCTTAACGTCTGACTTTGACATGGTCTCTGGCGACAAGATACCCACTGTTAGTACTTTGATCTTTTACGTGCTATATTTCACTAAAGACTTTAAAAATGCATTACTCCGGTACTACTGATTGCATTTAATTAATTTTAGCGTAATTTTATTTATTTAGAAATTCTCTATTTTTCTAAATTGGTTTTGTATTTTTCTTGTGCTTTGTTTTCACTTACTTTTTGGGTGCTGCATAAATATTTTACACATTGCCTTTAAGTTAAGCCTGACAGCTTCTGTGCCAAGCTAACAGAGGGTCAAAGACTAGTTCACACTGACAAGGATTGTGGTTGCTGCATCAGTAGGGTTTTGATCACCTCAGCCAATAACCCAATTTCTTACAGAGTCCCTCTCAAGTCAAATGCAAAAGCATTGAAATTCTTACATGGTACTGTAGTTCTCCAAGAAGTTGCTAGAGTACCCTCTCTAGTCATAAAAAGGTGCTTTAAATGACCACCACCAAGCGGAGGGATTGTGGTTTTCATATATAAATTTGTGCAAATGCATGTCCTATCTTAATTATTTGTGCCTGTTTTTCATAGAATTAATTAATTGGTCAAAGCTGGTTTGTAATAATGAGTCAAAATTATAGATCACAATTTTTTTGTTGATGACACTGTGCCATCCGTAGGAATTACCATTTACTGGTAAGCACAAGTGCTTTTAAAAAAGTAATTTTGGGGATATATGTTGGTGGCTTTTTCTGATTATGTACTTTGGCTGCTCTTCATACGGCAAAGGCCAGTTGTAGGTACACGGCAATCACTCATGTGTGAGACAGGACTTTGCTGAGGAGATAAATTCCACTGTATGAGTTAATGGGAGGTGGAGAAAACAAGAGAGTTGAATCTGCTCACAGCCACAAGTTAATGAGATGAGGCAGGTACAGGAAACAAGAACCAATACTCATCATAGTGTTAGGACCAAAGAGAGGAGGAGGATTCAGGAGACAAGCCTGATATCCATTAAATGGGAGGGGAGTATAAACTGTGTGCTATTTATATGGAGCTGGAGTAGACAGGCCCCAGTGCAGATGACCAATACAAAGTAGAAAGAATGTTTACTGAAGCTGCAGTCCCATGATTATCTTCTAGAGGTCCCTCTCAAGTCAGATACAAGTGCTTGAAATGTTAATCACAAACCTGAGGGTTGTGGCTTTTACTTAGAAAATTGTATATACACTCTAGCCATTTTAATGATGTGTGCCCATTTTCTTTAGGGTACATACATGGACCAAAGCTGGTTTTTAGTGGGTATTATACGTTGTAATAAATACATGATTAGAGATTTATGGAATTAGTTATTAAAACCCTACCATACATATGGGCTAGCAGTTACTGGGAAGTAATAGTGTCTAAAACGTTGTATTCTTGGGGCACTTTTTAAAAAGGATTTAGGTATGCATGTGCAACGAGTGACTCAAGTAGGCTGGTATATTGATCTGTAGATTGTGCTATGGTGGGAGGGGGCATTATTTGAGTGACATCTCAACAGACTAATGGTGAAAGAGTGTTATGTGGGAGTCTCTACATATGTATGAATTGTTGTATGATATTTTTGGAACACAGGAGACTGGCAATTCTGAGTTCTGAAGGTATTTGTGACTTACAGTACCACTGTGAACAATTGTGGTTTGTATCTTTCCCATATCTCATACTGTGAAATCACTGAACACAATGCATTAGTCTAAGTTTAAACTTGCTCCTGGTACAGACTTTGCTAAGGAATGCTAAAAGTGCTGCAGTAGGGACGAGTCACTCCAAGATTTAGAAATAAGGCACATATTCACTTTGCATGACTGGACTTGATTTACTGCTATATCCATCTCTGGAAAATGCCATAATGTCAGACCCATATGGGATTAAACAATTTAGGGGGAGCTATCCCAAAAGAATCTTTGCAAAAATACATTTATGAAAATACTTTACGTTTTATAGTCAGTTCACAAGAGAATCGTATTACATATTCATATACGCTATGCCTGAAACAGGAGCATTATTTCTCTATCTACAGGAGCAAATTGCATTAGCTCCAAGCTTCATTTCATATGGATGAGTTCAGAATTCCTCTGCCACCTATGACCTAAAAGCCGCCCAATTATTTTCCAGGGCTTTCCTGTGCAAGACAGCAGAGTAATTAATTTTCTATGTAATATATTCCCATATGGAAGATATGCAATCCTATCCAAAAAATCCATAAGAACGCCTTAAAAGTACTAGTAGAGATTTACGCCTCTGCTTGAGTGTCACGTTTCTGTTTTTCCCTATTCACAAACATACTCAGAAGTATGCATAGGTAGCTACACCAGGTGTAGGGTACCAGGTGAAAGATTCCAGGTGTACTCCTGGGAATGTCATTTGACTTTGTTAAAAGATTACTATTCTTCGTGTGTAGAGTTTGTCATCACAGAGAAGTTTACAGAGGAGGAATAGCGCCCTCTGTGCAAACGCATACTTCTTTTTCACTATAGGTAAATAATTCCCCATGGTGAAAGCCCTTCATATGTACCCCTACCAAATGTGTGGTTGATCCATTCTTCTTCCTACCCTTTATGAAAACTTGTAGACTGGAGTAAATATTGTACCATTCCAATGTAGATAGGGGTTGGGTGGAAGTTTGGTGATGCCTACAAATATATGTGTTTGTTCCAAAACATCCAAGGCAAACTATGCAATAGAATATCTTCTTTCCACCCCTTGAGTTGGATTTTTCATACGTGTCGTGGAGAAATCCATATTCATAAAATAAGTTTCCCGAACAGAAATCCCTACGTGGTGTTAAAATTCTTAATTTGATCATAAAGTTTTGCTCACTGCTGCTTGTTATGAGGGGCAGAATATGAACATTATATTTAATAATTTATTTTCGATTTATTTATATTGTGAATCAGTACCTAAGGATCAGTCATTTGAACTCTGTGGATAGGGTGGAAGAGTAAAGTTAGTTTACGAAACTGCAAAGCTACGCATAGTCCATTCGGTTTCTTGTATGTCGTCTGGTTTGTATTTTATTTCATTTTTTATTTTCAGTAATCATCAAATTGGGGTGGCAGAGGCTTTGTGCTCGGAGCATAGAAGGCCTGCAATACTCTACCCATGTATATCAAAGCCATCTCCAATCTTTTGGCTTTTAGGAAAACCGAAGACATGACTTTCCCCCTCTTGCTAACTCTCATTTACGGGGTCTCTTTGCTTTCCTACTATATCAGCCAGTGCTAAGATGCCTTTTTGGTAATTGAGCGCTTTAGAAGAGTACCTAACATAACATATCGTACCATGTCACAGCAGTCATTATAAGTACTCTTATGCGTTTTTCAATATCTTTTTCACAGCATACTTTGGATTTTTTGTATGTAAGACAAAGGATCGAATGAGGCCTTGTTCATCTTCAGGGAGCTTTGATACTAACCGATAGATTTTACTATTAAAAAAAACTTCAAAAAGTTAATTGTTTGTGCGATTTTTTGGTATGAGATCACACGGTATTTACACCATTTCATACAAATATGCCACCTATCTTAATCCCAGCTTGAGGCATCATCCTGTTGTGCCGTCGGTGCAGGAAGCAAGCTATCACATGGTGAAGAGGTCTTGACCTATTGTTGTGCCTTCAATGAATATGATGCCCCCTCTGGAATTCCAAGGAGTACTCCAAGGAGATGCTATGTATGTGTGGTATGAAGTCTGCTAGCAACCCCATCATGTCATTCGTCTTGGATTTCTCTGATGTTCCATAAAACTAGAAGTTATACTGATAGAGATCGCAGGTCACCCGACCAATACATTTCGCCACTCTGGCTTCGGGCCCATATACTCCAATTCACCATATATACATTGATCAGATGACCTTACAATCTACTACCAATAATCATTGAGTCCCTTTCGATTATTTCCAGTGTACCCGACTTACCATCCACCGTTACGGGTACCTATGACCACGATGGGTCAGGGAGCTAGCTGTAAAAGGAAAGGCAGCAAAATACAAAACCCAACTTATTGTACTTTATTTTCATGAAATGACCACGGACAACTGGAAGTTTTAAAAGATTTATCTAAAGTTCATTCTCAGAAATTAGTAGATTTACAAGAAGAAGACAATCAATAATCAAGATAACGAAAAGTACATAGCTATAGAGAAAAATTGTCAGGATAACCATTGAAATTCTGATATGAGATGCAACGGGGATATGCTATGCAGATTTCAGAAGAAAGTTTAAGAATGGACATTCATTAAGGAATAGTCTTATGCATGTACTAGAGATTCCCTATTGGAAAAGTTTTATACTATGGTAAATTCAGAGATCCTATATATCTATAGGAGAGTCAAAACACGCTATGCATTAAGGGAATTACTTTAGTCAGTTTTATACGAGAAAACTATAGACCACATAAGCCAATTGCAAACTGCAATGGAGAAAATGATTTCTAAAAAGGTAGGGTAACATAGGAACATGCTATGGAATGCAAATGTAAATGACTTTAATGAGATGCAATGGTTGCAGAGAAAAGCATGGAAAATTAACATATGCAAAGGGTATGCCTTTATTGAATCAAAGACAGAAATTAGAAAGGTGCAGTTTAGAGTTTTCAGAAAGATATTTACCTGATATTTAGACTGGTGTGAAAACCAACCCTGGCCACGGGTCAGTTAAGGACAGGAAATACCCCCAGGAAGGACAGACATCAACGGGACAGCAGGTGCAGAATGGACACCCCAGGACAGGACAGGAAACCCAGATTAGGATCAGGATAGGACCACCAGGACACGACCAGCACCCGCAGTTTGGAAGCAACGCCTGCGCTCCACCCTCTCTGCAGCTATCAGTCAGGACCCCGATTGGGTCAGCGAACTCCCAGCAAAAGTGCTCCGCCAGCACTTAAGGTTTAGTAAAACCTTGGCCTATGGTCAATTTCGGACAGAGTGCTCTGCAGCGCTCTGTATCTTCAGTCAGCTATTGAGTGCGTTGAGTCAGTGACAGGTCAGCTATTCAGACAAGTCGGACAAATTCCCTAGGTGAACCTAGGGTAGATATACTGTTTTGGGACAGTGTACCACCCCCCAAATGTTGCAAAGTGTCAGAATCCCCATTTTCGATTGGTCCTGAGGTAGGAGTTGGTTAACACACCAATCAGAACAGACTTCTGCAAGTCCTAATTTACATTCTAAGGTACCGCCTAGCAAGATTGGGGTTCTCATGAGACAAGCCAGTGGAATACAATGGAATATTAACAAATGTTTCAATATGGGTACAGACAACTCCGTCCTGCTGGGTCGCAGGTCACTTTCTCAGGAGCATCTTGACCGTGGCTGCCAGCTGGCTGAGTTCCACTGTTCAAGGCTACTTCACCCGGGCGTTTGCGCTCATGCGCAGAAAGGACCTTCAAGATGGCTCTCGACCCATTCGGACCCCCCGTTTACCATGATACATGAAAAGTAAGCGAAAACAAATTAGCACATAGAAATAAATGAATGTATTACATGTCAAGCTATTTACGCATGCGCATCCTTTCCCTCCAAACTACATCTACGTAAAGTCACGTGAGTGTGACTAACGCATGCGCAGAAGCAAACTTAAAAGCGGCGGCCATATTATGGACACGGGTTATTTGTATTAGTAAAACACATAGGCAAGCTTCGCTACTACACACGCATACCCAAAATAAAAGAGATTAGTAAAACGTACAATTGTTATGAGGTTACAACAGATTCGAGGTTCATGAATCGAGCAAGTCGCGATGCGAAATCTTGCTCTATCAATCCCCTCTTTGATGATATTTACTATCATCACAAAATAATGGAACCAGATGCCAACTTTTCCTTTCACACTTTGTACAACTCTATTTCTTCCAACAGCCTATTCAATCTCTCTTTCTCGTTTTTGGTAGGGTGAGAATTTTTCACCCTTTTGTAAATCTTATTATTCATTTCTTCTAATTCAAGTTCATCCGCACTCCGTTTCACTCCTCTTGCATTCACTTGATACCCTTTTGTGTGTTTGCGACATTTGCAACAGATGAATATGAGAAATAGGATAAAACCTATCACTCCAATTGGCATCAGTACCTTAAACAGTAAGCTTCTACCTAAGCTAGCAAACCAATGACCTACATTGGAGAGACCATCAACTAGTCTCTTCCAGGCACTGTCAACCTCGAGTGGTTTGAGTTCCCTTTCCAAATTAGTAATGTTTTTCACATATATTTTGAGCTGCACACTTTCGTCCGGAATATAAGTGCAACAATGTTGCGCCTTCAACATCCGGCAGACTCCGCACTCCTTTGCTAATAAAGTGTCAAGAGCAAGTCTGTTCTGCAAAACCATTGATCTGATCGCAACCATTTCGGTATTGACCAGCAGAAATCCATGAGCCGTGTCAGTAGACAACACATCCACTATTGTGGATAATTTGCAAATTCTGTGAGTATTCAGAACCACTCCCACTCCAGGTATCAGTGCACTAAAAATACTACCCATTATTTCGCCTACGCTTTCTCTTTTGCTACGCACTAAGCCATTAGTGTTTTCACTGCTTCCAGCAAATTTATTCACATGGTATATTTTTGGGAAAACAATGCCAAAGTAGCAGCTTCCATACCAGTGATCCGGCAATGTGAAATAAGCCTTGTTTCCACATAAATAATAAATTCCTGGAAACACAGGTTCTGACCCATTTTTGAAACCCCAACCTCCAATTACCTTGTAATTGTGCTCACATTGACTGGAACCAATGAAAATGTTATTATAATAACTAGTCTTCTCGCGGTGAAGACAGAGTTTCCCTTTCTTCTCGAAATCCAGCAACAAAGCAGGCCCTGCTCTGCCATTTGAGGTGCTTTCCATGTTTTCAGCCCATTTAGGAGTTTTCTGTCTTTTGTCATTTGCCTTTCTTTGGAAACTCTCCCTTGTTTTCTCTGCCATGTTTAAAAATATTTTCTCTTGTTTATGTAATGAACAAGTCAAGTTGTCCCTGTGTGCGTCATTTAGGTCTATGGTACCTATAGTCAGAAAGTATTCTCCCATATAACGTGTAACGACACTTTTAGTATGTACAGGGTTCAGGTTTCCACGTATTGGAAGTTCAGAAAAGATCTCGTCAGTGTTAGAGTAATAGTACTGTAATGGTCCTCTTTTGTAAAACAAGCTTGCTAAAATACTACAGGAAATTCCATATGTCAGGGGCAAGTGATGGTAAGTCATGCCTTCAGCTACAGAAGTAGGTAGCTTCATGCAGACATAGCAATCCTCTATCTCCATAGTCTCTACATAGTGTACTAACAGGTTTGCGAAAACATTTGAATGAGTCTGATTTTTTACTCCATGGTAATGTAGTCCTTCCTCATCTGATGCTTCTAAGTCTCGTTTTGTTTGCCTGAGTGCCTTCTCATGTCTTTCTACACTTCGTGTTGTCAGTTCGTCAGTGTCAGTAGTCTGTGTAGGGTCGATATTAGTATTTTTGCTTACCATAAAGGGAATGAAAACTGTTAGTCCTATCCAAACTAATATAACTATAACTATACTACATATACATACTTTGCAGCATGTTTTGCAACAACTACGACTAAGCCTTCCATTCATTCTTGAATCAGACATTTTGGCTCAGAAGAAGTTTTTCAACCCCTCTTTGGAACTTTACACAGGTAGCTTACTCTGTGCAATTTCAGGTGAGCTCTTCTTCTTCGACAGACAAATCAGTATCCTGATCTTCGTCGCTTTCGTCAGTTATATCAAGGTCCTCAAAATTTTCCAAAATTAAATATGCCCATTCAGGACCCTGATATTTTTCATTCAGTCTTTTTATTCGATCACTTCTTCTTTTGGAGCTATCCCCAGGCTGTTCTGCAATCCGTGGACTTCTCCTTTTGTCTGCAAGTTTCTCTTGTACTGTTTTTATTCTCAGTCTCAGTCTCTTAATATATCTTGGCTCAATGTGTTTCTTTTTCTTTAGTCTTTTGGCTGGCACTGTGATCTGGCTTTCTTCTAATGCTCTTTTGTTTTCACTTGTTTGTGGCACTTCGGTTTCTGCTTCTTCCCTTCCTGTCTGACTAGTCCCAGGTCTTGTATCTATTTCTTCTGCCTGGTTACTAAGCTGGCCTGGTTCAGGTGAAATTTGGTTTTTGCTTTTGAATGTCTCTGTTTCTGCGTCCTGAACACGTTCTTCTAATTCTAACTGATCCTGTTCAAGCACTTCGATCCCTTGATTCTCTTCTGCTCGAACTTTTACACTAGTTCTAATCTGTCCCTTTTCGATTTCAGGAGTTAGTGTCAATCACCTGATCTGTCCCTGTCTGACCTTCTTCTTCGTCCTCGGACTTGATGTGAATCTCAATGATCTGAGGGTCTTCGCCTGTGCCTGACTCAACCTCTCTATTCCACTCTCTATCTTCGTAGATTCGCTCTCTTGTTCTGATTGGGTCTTCAATGAGATCGATTATAGGTATCCAATCATCTTGGCTGGTGCTCGGCTGCTCGTCATCAGCTACTTCCGGACCAACGTCTACAGGACCCTCAAATGGACTGGTGCTCGGCTGTTCGTCATCAGCTATTTCAGGACCAACGTCTGCAGACCCCTCAGCTGGACAACCTTCAGCTCCAAGCTCCTCGTCTGGTATCACCTTCTGGGTATGGCTGGCATGGATCCACTTGGGAACGCCTGCACACTTCACCGCTGTCGTGGTTACCAGGATTACTTGGCGCTTTTTCCCCCACCTTCGTTCAAGGCAACTCGAACGAGTGTGTTTCTTTATTTTAACCCAGTCACCCGGAACCAATTTGTGAACTGGGGTTGTCAGGTTGGCGACGGCGTCTGCCCCAATCTGGTGAGAGATAGAACGCACTTGGTCACCCAGTTGCTTGCAGTATTCAAGTACCAAATCATCAGAAATGCTTAACAGTTTGTATCCTGGTACCCATGCTTGTCTCATCACTCTTCCCATCAATATCTCATGGGGGCTCAGGCCTGTTTTCCGATCTGGAATGCTCCTGAGTCCCATCAGAACAAGAGGTAAGGCATTTACCCAGTTTATGCCAGTAGAGTCACACATCTTTGCCAATCTATTTTTTATGGTGCCATTGATTTGCTCTACCACTCCAGAAGCCTCTGGACGATGTGCACAGTGCAGCTTTTGTGTGATCCCAAATGCTTTGCAGAGTTGAGCCAATATTTCATTCTGAAAATGTCCGCCTCTATCTGATTCAATAAAGACTGGAACCCCGAACCTAGGTATCAACTCTTTCAGTAACAGTTTGGCTACTGTTATGGCATCATTCTGTGTGGCAGGGTAAGCTTCCACCCATTTTGAAAATAGGCAGACAACTACAAGGACATATCTTTTTCCCTCACAACGAGGCATGGTGATGAAGTCAATCTGTATTCTTACAAAGGGACCCCCTGACTTCCCAATTTTCCCTAGTTCAACTACTGTCTTCTTGCCAGCGTTGAACTGCTTCCTGAATTTCTTGTTGTACCAAGTCTGTTGAAACACCAGAACCATGGCATCCCTACCAATGTGTGATCCTTCATGTATCAATCGGGCCACAGGGGCAAGCAGGTGTCTGGGTAACACAGGCATACCATTTGGGCCTACAATGACATCATCCTCACGTCTCGGTCGACAACCTTGCTCCTTCCATTTCTCCTTGCTCTTTCTCATTTCTCCACCCGATCAGCAAAATCATTTCCCAATGACACAGGGTCAAGGCCCTTTTTATGAGCAACACATTTGACCACTGCCAATTCCTTTGGTAATTGAATTGCCTCTAGAAGGTCTTGGATAATTTTCCCATTTCGAATGGGAGTACCTGATGAAGTCAGGAATTCCCTTTGTAGCCATAATTGGCCAAAGTCATGCACAACCCCATAACAGTACTGGCTGTCAGTATACACTGTTATTCTTTTGTCTTTTCCCAATTTACAGGCTCTTATCAGGGCAATCAATTCGGCTACTTGTGCAGACTTTACTCCGAATAAACAGGATGCTTCTTTAATTCTGTCTAAAGCAACCACAGCGTAGGCAGCACTTAGACCCACCTGTTCGTGTCTCATGCATGAACCATCCACAAACCATTCCTCATCATGTACAGGCAAGGGTGTTTCTTTAATGTCTGGACGGGGCTTGGTACTGAACTCTGTCAAATCAATGCAGTCATGCTCGTGGTCTCCCCCATCTTCCAGAATCATGGAATCAGGGAGTAGAGTGGCTGGGTTCAAGACATTACACCGAGTAATGGCTATATTTGCAGCACCCACGAGAATTCTCTCGTATTTAGTCAGCCGACTAGGGGTGAGATACTGAGTCTTAGTTCGGGTCAGTAGGATCACAACTGCATGGGGAACATACACAGTTACAGGATGTCCCATGACAATGGATTCACTCTGCTCTAAACTTGTGCAAGTTGCAGCTACTGCTTTCAAACACCCAGGTAATCCAGCAGCCACTGGATCCAAAGTGGCAGAGAAACATGCCACAGGCCTTCTGGTTAAGTCATGCTCCTGAGTTAGGACTGACAATGCACAATTGTCACGAGTGTCACAGAATAGGGCAAACTCCTTAGAATAGTCAGGCATCCCTAGAGCAGGTGCTGTACACAGGCAATCTCGTAATTTAGTAAATGCTGTTAAGCTTTCATCATCCCATTCCACTGGGTCCTGAGCTTCTTTCTTTGTCATTTTTATCAAAGGCTTTGCCAGGACTGCGAATCCCACAATCCATTGCCTGCAGTATCCTACAACTCCAAGGAACATTCTAATTTCTTTCTGAGTACGGGGTAACTGCATATTTTGAATTATCCTGACTCTCTCTGAGGTGACTTTTCTGATGCCTTTTTCTATCTGGTGTCCCAGATATTTCACTGATTTTGAACAGAACTGCAATTTCTCAGGGGCCACTTTATGTCCCTTTTCACTTAGGTGATTCAGTAGGGCAATGGTGTCAATCACGCAGTCCCTATGACTTTTGGACGCCACCAATAGGTCGTCAATGTACTGCACCAAAACAGATTTTTCAGGTAAGACTAAAGATTCAAGGCATTTTTTCAAGATCTGATTAAAGATAGAGGGGCTTTCTGTGTACCCCTGGGGGACCCTATTCCAGACATACACGTGACTGTTGAAAGCAAATAAGAAAAGAAATTTGCTGTCTGGATGCAATGGAATCGAAAAGAATGCGTGACATAGGTCTATCACTGTGAACCACTCAGCATCCCAGGGAATCTGATACAGAATCATTGCTTGGTTCGGAACAATAGGGCAACAAGGAACCACTATCTTGTTCACTTTTCTCAGGTCCTGCACTACTCTGTACTTGCCATTAGGCTTTTTGATGCCCATAATGGGTGAGTTACAGGGGCTGCTCATTACTTCCTGTATGATGTTTGCTTCTAGTAATTTTTGTATTTCGACGGCAACTCCTGCTCTTACTTCGGCACTCATTCTGTAGGGCTTGGTTTTGGGGTACACTGCGTTTTCTTTCATTGCTATTTGTATGGGGTCTACGTTTTTCATTAGTCCTACATCCTTTCCTGTAAAGTCCCATACTTCTGGTTTCACTGTCTTTTGGAGTTCTTCAGGTAAGTCCTGTATAGCCATTCGTTTGATTTCTGAGTCAGGTCTGATTAACATTAACTTGTAAATACCATCCTCGTCTGGGGTTTGAATTTCGACGCCTTTGGGTGTGCAAAAGATGGTACAGTTCATTTTGCACAACAAATCACGTCCCAGTAAGTTCACTGGACTAGTATCACAGACGACAAATCTGTGCATTTCTTTAAAGTTCCCTATTGAAATCTCCATGGGTTCTGTAACGGGGGTACTAATCAATTGATTAGATACCCCTACTACCTGGATTGCTTCTCCCGAGAGGGGTAGGTTTGGAACGTCCACTGTTCTCACAGTAGAACAGGTAGCACCAGTGTCCAATAGAAAGGTGACATCATTTCCGTCGACCTTTCCTTCAATGTATGGCCCTGACTGGTCTACCGGCAAGGAGTCGCCAAGTACACACTCCTCGTCCTCCCCTCTCAGGCCCCGTCAGTACTGGTCGTCACAGAAGAAAGTGTCATTCAGTAGATACTGCGAAGTTGCTGTATTTCTATTCTCATTGCCTCCCCAGATCTCTATGTCGTCACCCTGCGGTGATTTACCCTTAAAAGTTGGCTTTGGCGCTCGGGGTACTTGAATTGTTTTTACCTGCTGCTGGGTCTTTCTTGGCTTTTCATTCTGCGTCTGTGGATTTAAATCAGGGGTTTCGGGATTATCATGTTGTAAATATGGACACTCGTCTCTCCAGTGTCCAATTTCTCCGCACTGGTGGCAGGGAAATTTCTTTTTCGCTTCCTCTCTGCTCATTTTTTTTTTCACAACAAAATTTTATTGATTGAGCTGAGCAGAGTGAAAGAAGTGGTTCCCCACAGTCAGGAGAGCTCCACCAGGCATAGTAGTACAGTTTACATTGTCATAGCTAAACCAATTTAGAGTAGAATAAACCAAGAAAATTAGCCCCCTCCCCCACCCCTACCCCCACCAACTCCCAACGCCCAACTGCCCCACTACCCGCCCCTTATCCCTCCCTAACCCCATGCACGTGCAATAGAAGCTCGGTTGTACTCGTTCGTAATGTGACAGGCATGACACAGTTACAGGCCCGTATGGCACCCCCACCTATATTTCTTCCTCATGTTCCACAGGGGGACCCAAAGGCAACTCTCTATAGTCTGCCCACCTCTTCCAGATCTTGAAGTGTTTACGGGGGCAGCCTCTCGCCTCAAACACAAGTCGCTCCAGCCCCATATAATAATCCAGGCCGGCTCTCCATGCACACAGGGGGGGAGCTCGGTCTCCCTTCCACGCTCGGGCCAGGTCCCGTTTGGCAACTACCAACCCCAAGAGCAACAGGTGGCGTTTGTATAAGTTCCCACCAACCCCCTCAAGTATGTGGAGTAACCCTAATCTGTGTGTGCGTGGGAGGTCCCATCCCAGAACTTCAGAGAGGCAACTCCATACACCCCTCCAGAATCCAATCAGTCTAGGACATGACCACACCGTATGCAGCAGCGTACCCACAGCAGCGCCGCACCGCAGACATTTCGGCGAACCAATTAGTCCAGCCTTCCAAAGCCGCTCGCGAGTATAATAAGACCTATGCAGGTACTTGAACTGGATCAGTCTAAGCCGCATTGCTATCGCGGTCCCCCGCGGGGACTCTAGGGCCTCTCTCCAGTCATCTTCATCTAGGGGACCGATGTCAGCCTCCCAAGCCGCCTTCAGAGGGAGTAGGGTAGAGGAGCAATGAGTTACCATCGTCTGGTAGATGCGAGAGACCTTCTTATCTCCAAGGTCTCCCATGAATACCTTCGCTTCAACAGGGCTAAATTCAGGGAGCGAGTCCAAATCAGCAATACTGGGAGTAAGTGCATGACGAAATTGTAAGTAACGAAAGAATTGGGTTTGGGGCATACGGAACTCATCACTGAGTTCCTGGAACGATTTAAGAGTAACCCCGGACATGACATGTCCCAACGTCGAAATCCCAATCGCTTCCCAGCCGTCGAATTCCGGCAGCGTGGACAGTTCGGGGAGTCGTCCGTTATGCCACAACGGCGTTTCCGCAGTCAGTCTACCCCACCAACCCATGCGACGCAACGCCTGCCGCCACACGGCAAAGACAGTTTTCGTGACGCACGGCAATGTCCGCCGCAACCGGGCTGAATAAAGGACCGTGTGCAGTGTACTATCTCCCATCAATGAGCGCTCCAGGGCGTACGCCGGGTCTCCCCTGTCACCATACCACCACTCATTGAGTATTAGCAGCTGGGAGGCTTGGTAATAAGACAGCAGATCAGGGGTGGCTAAGCCACCGCAATACGTGGAGAGGAAGCACGTCCTTAGTGCCACCCTGGCCGCGCCCCCAGCCCACAGGAAGCGACCTAATGCAGAGTTAACCTGCCGAAACCACTGGGGAGGGATGGGATGGGGATAGTTCTGCAATTGGTATAACAGACGCGGAAGAGCCACCATCTTGAATATTGCGGATCTGCCGAAAATAGTCAGAGGCATCAGGGACCATGTTTTAATATCTGCCTGAACCTTTTCCCACACGGGCACAACGTTGCGTTCCCACGTGGTGTGGACGGATTCCGAGAGGAACACCCCCAAATATTTCAAGCCTCCGGTTGCCAACTGTAAGCCCATTGCCCAGGGATCTGTCTCCCCTGCACCCCCCAGTACCCAAAGGGTGGATTTGCCTAAATTCAAATAGAGGCCCGAGACCTCTCCAAAGATGCGCATGATTTCTAAGACTCGGGGCCCCGAGCGACCTAAGTCTGTGAGGAAGAAGAGGACGTCGTCCGCATACAAAGCGATTCTATCAACAAGAGTTTCAGTCCATACAAAGTCCCGGATCTGTGCGTCAATGCGCACCCAAGCGGCCAGAGGCTCCATGGCTAGGGCGAATAAGTATGGGGACAATGGGCACCCCTGACGGGTCCCCCGGCCAATGGTGAACGTCGCCGAGATGGCCCCAGCAACCCGCACGGACGCCGTAATATCGGTGTACAGCAGTGAAATATATGACAGGAACACCGGGCCCAGGTTAAGACGAGACAGGAGCGCAAAAAGATACGCCCAGCTGACGGAATCGAAAGCCTTATGAATATCCGCCAGTAGCAAAGCCGCTCGTTCCCCCGTGGCCCCCATGGCATCCACCGCTGCCTGCGCGCGCCGGATGTTGTGCCGTGTCGCCCGATGATATTTACAACAAGGGGTGGTGAGGGACAGAGTCTCTGAATTAAGCAGAATACTCTCACCCTGTCAAGAGATCAGGGCTAGATCCAACACCGTTTTTTAGCTCACTGCACCATCCCAGTTTCAGAACCTGGCTGTATGCAAATTATTCTGTTCCTGTCCCAGTGCATGATGGGAACAGGGCAAACCAAACTACAAAAGCCAATTCTTACACTGGGAAGGAAACAAGCTTCCGGGGACCGGTTTCTGGCATTACAGCCGTCTTCGGCCCGGCTTGCTTGAATCCTGATGGTGCAATGAGCAAGGGACTCATGTCTGAGTATACCCTTCCACGCTTAGGGTGGACAAAAATATTTACAACAAGGGGTGGTGAGGGACAGAGTCTCTGAATTAAGCAGAATACTCTCACCCTGTCAAGAGATCAGGGCTAGATCCAACACTGTTTTTTAGCTCACTGCACCATCCCAGTTTCAGAACCTGGCTGTATGCAAATTAGTCTGTTCCTGTCCCAGTGCACGATGGGAACAGGGCAAACCAAACTACAAAAGCCAATTCTTACACTGGGAAGGAAACAAGCTTCCGGGGACCGGTTTCTGGCATTACAGCCGTCTTCGGCCCGGATTGCTTGAATCCTGATGGTGCAATGAGCAAGGGACTCATGTCTGAGTATACCCTTCCACGCTTAGGGTGGACAAAAATATTTACAATTTGTCGCCCGATGAGGCATAAAGCCTGCCTGGTCAGGATGGACCAGGTCCGTCATATATGGGAGTAAGCGGTTTGCCAGTGCCTTTGCCAGTATTTTAGCCTCTATATTGAGCAGTGAGATAGGGCGATACGAGTCATGTCTGTCAGGGGGCCTACCCGGCTTTTGGAAAACCACAATTTCAGCGTGACGCCAGTCAGGAGGCAACCTACCCCGCTCGCGTGCCACCTCCAGTGCGCACCGATAGTGGGGTCCCAGGAGGAGTTGGAATTTCTTAAAAAATTCACAGGGGTAGCCACTTGGTCCAGGTGCCTTCCCTACATTGAGTTGGCCCAGTGCCTCCCCCAGTTCGTCAGCCGTAAGGGGAGCATCAAGTGCCTTCCTGGCCTCACCGGATACAGCCCGAGGCGGTAAGTCGTCTATGAATTTAGCTACGTCATCTACTGGGAGGCAGTCTCGCGGGGCATATTGTGCCCTGAAATAATCGGCAAAGCTCGCCGCAAGTTCAGCCGGGTCTACAATCGCTACTCCGTCCTCAGCAGTGAGGCCCGGCAGTGTGATCGGTTGAAGACTGTACTGACATAGCCTATGGAGCATGGTACAGGACTTATCTCCCCATTGGTATATTCTGCTCCGCGTGGCCAGCCACGCCTGCTTAGCCTCATCCATCAATATAGAAGCATAGGACTGTTGTGCTTGGAGAAGCAACCGTATCGCTACCTCGTCTCCCCCTCCCCGACTCCGCTGCTCCAGGTCCTCCACTAGTTTGGCAGCCGTAGTGGTTGACTCCCGCTTTCTGCGACGGGCCGCAGCACACCACGCGATGTCTACCCCCCTTATAGTGGGTTTCATAGCTTCCCACACCACCGCTGCGTCCATGCCGTCTATTAAATTTTCCCTCCAGTAATGGGCGATGGCCTCACCCAGGTGTTGGACATAGCCGGGCTGCTGAAGATGCCACGAGGACATCCTCCACCGGAAGGGTTGTCGCTTCCTAAGGAGTCCCACTTTGACTGATACTGGGGAATGATCTGACAGTCCCCTTGGCAATATCGCAGCTTCGCGCACCCTGCTCAGGCAGACACCAGGCACAAACACATAATCTAGTCTCGAGAACGAGCCATGAACTGCAGAAACATACGTGTAGTCGCGCGCTGCAGGGTGCATATGTCGCCATACATCCACCCATCCCAATCCCTCAGCCACAGCTTGCAATCGGCTAGGGGAAACTGGGCAAGAGCCAGCGAGCACCCCCTGTCGCCTCTGACGGTCCATACAAACATCCATCACCTCATTCCAGTCGCCCCCAACCACAGCCAAAGACTCCGGGATATCATTCCACACCGTGAATAGCTTCTCGGACAGGGCCCACTGCAGGGGGGGAGGGGCATAGACACTACCAAAAACCACCGGCTCAGTGCCCACCATACCTTTGACAAATATATAGCGGCCCTGTGGGTCCGCCCACTGCCTCTCATGGACGTAGGCCACTCTGCGGTGTACCAGAATAGCAACACCTCTGGACCCCCTGATGAAACCAGCATGGAAGACCTGATGATAGCCTAACCTCTGCAAGCTAAGTACCTTAGAGCCCATCATGTGTGTTTCTTGGAGCAAGAGCACATCAGCAGACTCCCTCTTCCCCCAACGCAAAACAGCTCCCCGTTTAATCGTATCAAGCATCCCCCTGACATTCCAGGTGATTATCCGTAGGGACTCTCCGGGGAGTCCATGAGTCATGTCAGCCGTAGTCAAGTGAGGTCCAACAAGTAAGTCCCCCGCGCCACCCCCACACACCCGGAACGGTCTTCAGAACATTTATAAGCAGCACGTGCATTTCCCCCCCCGCCCGTCCCAGACCCTCCCAACATCAACAAAAACAACTCCTGTCTGATCTCCCCTCCCAGTCATCCTCATCCCCACAGTTCCCTCCCCTATCTCCTGCCCCCAACACCCTCCACCCCTATACCTCATAGAACACTGAAGTACGTGTCGCGGCATGGGCAGCCCCGGGCCCAAAACAGAGGGCCCAAGACCAACCATACCAATGGATCCCAACCCACTTTAGGAACAGTAAAGCCCGCCCCTCCCCTAGCCAACACCCACAACGTGTGGTGGTTGGAGGCCCCCATCAAGTCACCCCTGAACCTCCATCCGCAACTCCAATTACAGCTAAACCACCCCCAAGAACAAATACTGTGGGTAGCGCCCTCACGTCCCAGGGACGAAGCCCGGCCATGGGCCCTTCGGCAGTCTGAGGCCACTGCAGCAGCCAAGTAGCGTTTCCCTTCCCAGGGTCTCAAGAATTATCCTCGGAATGGTCAGATGCAATAGCTCCGCTATCCTGAGTCGCGCAGGCGGATGCGGACCTCTTCCTCGACCGGGACCTCCGATGTCGTCCGCTCCGGACCGGTTGACCTCTCCGTTCCTGCGACGAACCTCCAGGGTCACCAGGATTCAGACCCGGCTGGGCATGCGGCCTGATCGGCACAGATTCGTCGGTCCACTTGAAGACGTCCTCAGGAGAATCGAAAAAGTGAGTCCGGGACTGATAGACAACCCGCAGGCGGGCCGGGTACAACAGGGAATACTGAATCTTCAGACCTCGCAATTTGCCTTTGGCATCTAAAAAGGAACGGCGCTGCTGCTGCACTAATCTGGTATAGTCGGGAAAGATCATGATCTTCCGATTTTCATACATAATGGAGTCTCTGGCTCTCGCCTCTCGTAGGATAACGTCCCTATCATGATAGTTCAACAGTCTGGCGATTACAGCTCTGGGACGCTCACCCTCCGGCGGTCGCTGCGCCAAGGGGCGATGTGCTCGTTCAATTATGAAGCAATTGGAAAGGGCCCCTGAGGGGAGCCAGCTTTCTAGCCATTGGGTTAGAAACAGTTCCATATTATCCTTCTCACACCTCTCCGGAAAACCAACAAAGCGTAGGTTGTTTCTACGCGCGCCACCTTCAGCGTCCTCCACTCGGGTCGCTAGGTTCTTTTGGATGTGTTCCATCGCCGCCATCTTGCGTTTCAGGGTCCCCACATCGTCTTCTACCACCAAGATCCGCGACTCCGTTTCCGTAATCCGTTCCACGGCGTTTCGCAGATCTTGGCGCAACAGAGTCACATCCGCGCCTACTGCCACAATCTTTGCGTCCAGCATATCCCTGGACTGGGTGATCGCCGCCATGAGCGCCGCATTATCTGGCCCTGTTCCACCACCGCCACCGGGCGCTCCAGACCCCCCGCTGGGCCCTGTAAATTTGTCGATGGGCCCCTGCTTGGGCGGGCCACCACCTCCCCTGGTCATGGCTATGTGTAGCTGTAGGGCCACAGTATGGGAAGGATCTGCAAAGGAGCGTAGGAGGTCTTCCACAGACAATTGGGGACTGTCCGTGGCACCGCGGCCACCGGAGACGAGCTGGACTCCAGCCAAGCCCGGGCAGCATCACTGATCTAATGTAGGCCGGTCCCCAGTCCCTCTCTTCGGCCACTCCGTGGGCCACTCAGTGGACCGCTCCTGGATCCCGCGGCCCACGCGGGTCTCTGGGTGTCTCCACAGCCCCCCTGCCGGCCACGCCAACCACGTATCAGGGAGGATCAAGATAGCTCGTAGGCAGCCCTAAGCAGGACCCGCACTTCAATTTGTAGTATGGCCCAAGGGTTCGCCTCTGAATGCAGCCCAGCAGCGCCACTCACAGCCGGCCGCAGTCTCCACAGTCACCGAGGCACCCGGGCACCTCCTGCAAGCAGCGCCGGCCCTGGCTGCGGCCGGCCCGGGGAGCGCGAAAATCTAGGTCCTGGCCAACCGGCAGCGATGTAGGCCTCTGCGTCCTCCAGGCACTCCAAGCGCCTCCCCTGTGTGCAGCGAGACAGCCCGGCGCCCAGCCACAGTACCTCGGAGCCTCCACCGCCCAGGGCCAGCCCGCCAGCCACACAGTCCGCAGGTCCAGCGACGCTCTCCACAGCTGCTCCAAAATCGAGGCCCCGGTCTCGGTGGCAAAGACCAGGCCGCACGTCTCCGTCAGCAGCGCAGCTCCGCCGGGTCGCCCAGGGAAGCCGCTCGTGAAGCCGGAGGATTCTCAGCGCCACCACCAACACTCGCCCCGCTGAGGAAAGGCGGAATGGGCTCCGGGGTCAGGATAAGCAGACGGATTATGTCCGGGCCGCCCGTCAAGCCACGCCCCCCCCTCTCTGCTAATTTTAGGACGAGGCTTTCCTCCACCCCACCTCCAGGGCCTTGGTTCTGAGTAGTTTTATTTAACTTACTTAATTGCTTTTCTTGTTGTTCTGCGAGCTTTACTTGTGCCCACATCACTTTCTCCTTTAAAGCCTTTTTCTTTTCTGCCATCTCATCCTCACAGTACTTTGCGTACCGTAGGACCTCATCCATCTTTTTGGATTGCCAACAAATTTTGTTATCTTTTATCCACTGACAAGTTTCGGGTCTTAAACCGTTTACAAACCTGTAAATGAAGTGGGTCATGTCCTTCATCTCGATGTTATCTATACCACTGTATGTCTTAAATACCTGCAACAGCCTTTCATAAAAGGAGTGCACAGTCTCGTCCCTTTCCTGCGTTGTTCTATCTATCTTGGTCCAATCAGTTTCCTTTGCGGGCACTTTTAGCTTCAGATGCTGAATTACCTGATCATATTTTCTCATCACTTCTTTAGAGGGTTCTCCTGTTTTAGAATCTCTTGGGTATTCCTCACTAGGCCAAGCTATGGCGATTTTACACTCGGTCCACAGATCTACAGGGACCACTATGTCGAAGAACCCATCCAGGTCCTTCCACAGGCATTTCTGTACTTTTAACAAACCTTTCTACCTGCCTGTACCAATCCACGGGCTTTTCTCGTAATTTTGGGAAATCATTAGTAAAGGACACAATATCCTGTCTGAACCATGGAACGTGTACATATTTTCCACCTGGCACTTCGCGCATAGGGCATAACTGTTCTGGTTTGTCAGCTTCCTTTAGAACAAATTCGGGAGTTGCCTGCGTAGACCTGGCCTCATCTTTTTTCCTAGCCCATCTGGCTTTCCATCTCTCTACATCTCCCCATTTCTGCAATACTGTCAATAGTTCTTTGACCTGTACTTTCTTTCCTGACACATTCAGGTTTTCTAAATCTTTGTCTGAAAAGTCCGCTCTGTAGGGTTTCTGCAAAGGTTTCGATTTTGAAATATCTATTCCCATGCTAGCAGCCGTGTCTGTCAATTTTTCATGGAGCACTCGGGCATTTCGGGTAAGACTTTTGCAAATAAACAGCAGCTCTTCTTCAGAGTAGGTATTTAATCTGTCTAATCCTACATTTCCTGCCATTAGTTCTTCTATTTCTACTCTCAATTTGTAGAGATCTAAAGGTTTCGTCTGTGGAGTTTGTTTCTCTAATTCTTGACTCCATCTTTCGATTTCCTCAGGAGTCACCAACGTGAGACTTTTAGTACCCGAAGTTGATTCCATTTGAATCTCCCTCGTGTTGAAAGGATTATGTCTTTTCTGCATCCTTCTCTCTGTATTTCTAATGGGCAGATACAATAGTGAGACTTCAGATTCGCCCTCACTTGTCTGTTCATCTATAATTAAGGGCTCTGGTCTTGGCTGTGCTATGACGGGAGTAATGACTGGAGTTTTCGGACTCCCTTGACGGTCCCCATACAACGGAACCACCGGTCCGATAGTTACTGGGATTTTCAAGGCTTCAGGACTGGTATTTAACTGAGAGATTTTCTGAATGATCTCAGCTCTCTGTTTTGCTAGAACCTCCCGCTCCTTTTCTTCCAATATTCTCTCTAAGGTTTTGTCATGTAACACCTGCGGGGTCAGAGTGGGAGCATAACTCGGGGCAGTGGGATGTGTTTCACTTGGTCCTTCGCCATAATTAGGTCTTGGGAACAAACTTCCTGTGCCTAGGGATCTTGGTTCCTCCTCATAATGAGGGTGTAGGAACGGCATCCCTGAACCTGAGGGTCTTGCTTCACCTCCGTAGGGAGGTCGAGAGCAAAAATCTTTTTCACGGGAGTATCTTGCCTCCCCACTAACGGGTATCTTTGGATAAATATCCCTCTTCTCTACAGGACCTAGACTTTCGGGGTAGGGAGGTATGAAGCATCCCCCTCCTGCACTGGCAGATCTGGCCTCCTCCGGGGGAGGAGGTCTTCGGAAAATTTCCCCTTCACTAGAATGTCTACGTTCTTCATTATAAGGAGGTGGGCTTCTTGTAAATATGTCATCTAACAATTCATCATCCGATTCCCCAATGGGCACCCAATGTTTACATTTTTCTGTTTTCTTTTCCCCTGTAGGAGGGCCACATGCTGGCATCAGTGGAAACAGCCCTTCTACAATCATATTCTGTCTCCACTGTTTCATCTTTTTGGCTCGGGCTTCCTGCTTCAACTTTGGATAAAATTTAGTTAACCCTTTATCCATCCGTGGCTTATCCCTTTCAAAAGCCTTGATTTCCCATTCCTCTAGTGCTTCGTACTGCGTTAATCTAGGTCTGGGATGTAAATCATTCATTCGGGTTCTCAGATTAAATAGAATCCTGCTGTTGAATGTTCCGTCTAACGGAAAAGCCAATACTCCGTCATCTTTTGTGTATTCCGCCCAATTTTCCAACCATACACATGTGTTGTACCCTTTATCGAACATCATGAAAGATGCGGGAGTATTTGGTGGCGGAATTACAACACCTTCTCTAGTTTTAATCGGCTTGTCTTTTTTGAAAAAATTCTTTACTTTGTTTACAAGGGACAATTTTCTCTTATTTCCGTACATAATGTCGGTTTTAACACCTTTCCACTGATCGTTTTCAAATCCCATATGCCGTGGATCGGGTCGAGTATGCGGTCTATACGAATGCCCCATACGATTCCTACGAGTAACTTTGTTTACAAAATCACTTCCAGTCAAAATGTGTCTTTTATTTTCGTGCGGCCAATGAAATGCACGAGTTCAAATATTTTCCACCAATGGGTGCGCGGCCCTTTCGCGAGACAGTTCTCACGCTTCGGCGCTCACCCCTCCTTTACAATTCCAGCCCCGCTACCCACCCGCTGCTTCTACCAATCCCAGCGCGGCACAGAGCGACGTCAGAGCAGCTTCTTGACTGACCCCCTCCTTCACAAGGTAACGGAAACTTTCTTACTTTCTAAAGTGCTTAGTGCTTGGTTATTTTACAACGAATACACATTCGCCACTGTGCTCAAGTGTCTAGACAGGAAAGAATTGTTCGCTGCAAGTAAACTACTTCCATTTACTTTTCACACACTACGGGTAGATCTCTTCTGCCTACCCTTCACTCAAGCATTGGAGAACCTGCTACTTCCCTAGACTCATCCACTTTTCTGGGATATATCCGAGTCTAAAGTTTCACCAGCGAGCCCCTTTGCTTTCACCCAAGCTTCGATGAACCTTCTACTCTTCCGGTGTGACCCTCACTAGGTTATGCCACAATAGGAATTTTGCCAATGAACCTCGTTACTAACATTTACTCAAACATACATTCAGGAAAAACCCTAGTTAGTGCTTCCAGTTCTGCCTAACCTGCACCAACTTTCCTAAAAGCCAGTGACCTCAAACGAATGGATTCTATTCACCACTCGCTATTCAATTCCCCGGGGATTTCCGACAACATGAAAAACGTTTTACATACGAATGGATTAATACATATAATAATATAATAACAAGAATAACGATTTTAAAACATTTCATAATTTTTCAAAGTAAACACTTCAAGTGAGTGATCAGTCCACCCGAACTGCCTACTTTCGCTAGCAGCATCCCACTTAGCTAGACTAACTAGTCCTACCTAACCTTTAACTATTCCCTAACCATCCTCGATGCTACCAGAAAATTACTGATAGAGATCGCAGGTCACCCGACCAATACATTTCGCCACTCTGGCTTCGGGCCCATATACTCCAATTCACCATATATACATTGATCAGATGACCTTACAATCTACTACCAATAATCATTGAGTCCCTTTCGATTATTTCCAGTGTACCCGACTTACCATCCACCGTTACGGGTACCTATGACCACGATGGGTCAGGGAGCTATCTGTAAAAGGAAAGGCAGCAAAATACAAAACCCAACTTATTGTACTTTATTTTCATGAAATGACCACGGACAACTGGAAGTTTTAAAAGATTTATCTAAAGTTCATTCTCAGAAATTAGTAGATTTACAAGAAGAAGACAATCAATAATCAAGATAACGAAAAGTACATAGCTATAGAGAAAAATTGTCAGGATAACAATTGAAATTCTAATATGAGATGCAACGGGGATATGCTATGCAGATTTCAGAAGAAAGTTTAAGAATGGACATTCATTAAGGAATAGTCTTATGCATGTACTAGAGATTCCCTATTGGAAAAGTTTTATACTATGGTAAATTCAGAGATCCTATATATCTGTAGGAGAGTCAAAACACGCTATGCATTAAGGGAATTACTTTAGTCAGTTTTATACGAGAAAACTATAGACCACATAAGCCAATTGCAAACTGCAATGGAGAAAATGATTTCTAAAAAGGTAGGGTAACATAGGAACATGCTATGGAATGCAAATGTAAATGACTTTAATGAGATGCAATGGTTGCGGAGAAAAGCATGGAAAATTAACATATGCAAAGAGTATGTCTTTATTGAAGCAAAGACAGAAATTAGAAAGGTGCAGTTTAGAGTTTTCAGCAAGATATTTACCTAGACTGGTGTGAAAACCAACCCTGGCCACGGGTCAGTTAAGGACAGGAAATACCCCCAGGAAGGACAGACATCAACGGGACAGCAGATGCAGAATGGACACCCCAGGACAGGACAGGAAACCCAAATTAGGATCAGGACAGGACCACCAGGACACGACCAGCACCCGCAGTTTGGAAGCAACGCCTGCGCTCCACCCTCTCTGCAGCTATCAGTCAGGACCCCGATTGGGTCAGCGAACTCCCAGCAAAAGTGCTCCGCCAGCACTTAAGGTTTAGTAAAACCTTAGTCTATGGTCAATTTCGGACAGAGTGCTCTGCAGCGCTCTGTATCTTCAGTCACCTATTGAGTGCGTTGGGTCAGTGACAGGTCAGCTATTCAGACAAGTCGGACAAATTCCCTAGGTGAACCTAGGGTAGATATACTGTTTTGGGACAGTGTACCACCCCCCAAATGTTGCAAAGTGTCAGAATCCCCATTTTCGATTGGTCCTAAGGTAGGAGTTGGTTAACACACCAATCAGAACAGACTTCTGCAAGTCCTAATTTACATTCTAAGGTACCGCCTAGCAAGATTGGGGTTCTCATGAGACAAGCCAGTGGAATACAATGGAATATTAACAAATGTTTCAATATGGGTACAGACAACTCCGTCCTGCTGGGTCGCAGGTCACTTTCTCAGGAGCATCTTGACCGTGGCTGCCAGCTGGCTGAGTTCCACTGTTCAAGGCTACTTCACCCGGGCGTTTGCGCTCATGCGCAGAAAGGACCTTCAAGATGGCTCTCGACCCATTCGGACCCCCCGTTTACCATGATACATGAAAAGTAAGCGAAAATAAATTAGCACATAGAAATAAATGAATGTATTACATGTCAAGATTTCGTACTTCAGGTTTATCATTATAAAAATATACTATGCAATTAGATATTAGTGCAATATATAACGACACGAGAGCAACAGCACGAGCCTCACCACATGATTACTTTAAGCAGCCATTTTATGGCTATTACGCATGCGCACCCTTTCCCGCCAAACTACATCTACGTAAAGTCACGTGAGTGTGACTAATGCATGCGCAGAAGCAAACTTAAAAGCGGTGGCCATATTATGGACACGAGTTATTTGTATTAGTAAAACACATAGGCAAGCTTCGCTACTACACACGCATACCCAAAATAAAAGAGATTAGTAAAACGTACAATTGTTATGAGGTTACAACAGATTCGAGGTTCATGAATCGAGCAAGTCGCGATGCGAAATCTTGCTCTATCAATACCTGCAGGAGCAGTTTTTCATATCCATGATGTAGCTTTTGCAATGGCACAGTAGTTTCTCTTTCTTCAGGTTAAATTACAAAAGAAAGTTTCACTGCACCCATAGAAGCACTAAATGTGGTCTTGTACAATCACAAAAAAACGGCAGACATTAAAAGCATCCTCCTTTTCATCCTTTCACCAACCATTGACACTATTATCTTTCCACTCTTAGTCCAAAGACTGAGTAGCACATTATTTCAGAGAAAGCGAGTCAAAATCTACCCCTTCTATGCTCACCAACATTCAGCCATTAGCAAAGAGTTACTCAAAGCTCAACAGTCACCCATCAACATTTCTATTTAAACGTAAGTGTCCCAACCTTATAGGAAGTTAGACCTCCACCAATAACTGAGAATGATCATGGGCTCAAATCTCTCACTTTTATCTCAGTTTAACCAAGCAATCAAAAGGGCCTTCTTCTCTATGACAATGCTACACTGGATTTTCCCTCACATGGGATTCTCTCAAAGGGAATTGGCTTTAGAAGTCGAGTCAGCTAGCTAAGATCTGAACATATGCCAACACAACCATATTACTCTTGCCCTCTGAGCTCTGCATTGGTAACCCAGAGCTCGTTCAACTGTACTTGCATGCCACTACCAATGAATTTTGACACATATCCTTAACTTCAAAGTACTGAAGTGCACCCCTTCGAGGCAGGCATAACAAGGTGACATTTTTCATTTCTCTTTGAATGCGGGCTGCATTCCACAGCACTTTTGTAAAGTGGGCAGAGCCTTAAAGCATAGTTTTTGTGCCTAAATGGGGCCCCTTCCTGTACAAAAAATATGCTTTACTCAATGCAGTCTCCCCTGAAATATGACGCAAGTGTATCTGCTATCTGCTTTGGTACATACCAGACAAAAGAGCGCCAGCGTGGTGAGAGAGCAGAATGGCACCAATGCTTAGTAGACATGGTGCTATTCTTTTCTCTCCTATCCATGCAATGCCGCACAGCAACTGTACTTGTTGCGCTATGTTGGGTGATTTGTACGTAATATCTAGGCTTTACCGTATCTTACCAGACACGTAGATGGGAAAGGTACCTAGAAATATTACCTTTGTAGCCGGAATCAATTGTTATTATGTGCATCCCACATAAAGAGCTAATGATAGGGATGTAATTGATAGATGCTGTGTAGCTGGCACAACCTGTCAGCTAGGCTTTACAGCTTCAATGAGAAGTTCTGTGGGTGTTGCTGTAGAGGTGTGGTGAGTCAGGTACACTGTCTCATCTGCTGTGGTGCTGTCAAGCATTAATAAGCTTCTCTGAAGGGGTACTGAAAGATCTCATGGAAATGACGTTTGTCAGTCAGAGTTCAGCCCACCATATGGAGAGTCTTGCTAGGACTCTGTCCCATGGAGGGTTGGGAACGAGTAGGGGAAAACATGAGGTTGAGCAGGCTGCTGATACTCTCAGTGGCAAAGCAGGGAATTTTGAGCAAATGGGTATACATAGCACCCCCTCAAGATTGGATTGGTTCCAGTTGAAGATGGGAAAGATAGCTCACGACTTGATGAAAGCAAGGATTTTAGTAGGAAGTGGGGGTGGAGGCATTATTGGACTGCTACTTGCCTAACTCTGATCATTATCGTACCCCAGGACTAAGGGGCATATTGACAAGGCCCTTTTGCCACCACGACATCACTTTTAAAGACATTGTGTTGGAGATACAGGCTTTGCCCTATTTACAAGGCAACGTTAAGCCACTTAACGTGGCTTAATACTGCCTTGTAAATAAGGCCCTCTTCCACGCTATGCTTTTGTGAAAGGGGAGGGCAATGGGTGTTGCTATAGGCGTTTCTCCGCAACACGCATTGATTTTGACACTGCTCCATATTTACAAGGGTGGTGTAAATATGGGGCATCGTCAACATTAAGGCCAGGTAAAACCTGGTCTTACCCTGACTCAATGAGGAGAAATGTTTAATTTCTTCTCGTTTTAGCTGTGTGCTGCGTTGTGCGACACATATAAAAACAGCAAAACACCTTTGATTGTTTATTTGCAGGAAGGTGTCCATTCCTGCCCATAAACAATCATTAAAAAATGACGTTTTGCAACCTCTAGGTGTGCTGCATGAAGCAGCAAACCTAAAAGTTACACAACACCATTTCAGATTGTTTAGCTGTAGGAAGGGACACCTTCCTGCACTTGAACAATCACTTCCCTCAGCACAGGCACCCTTCCACTATGGTGCAAGGGTGCCTGCGTTGGTGCTAGGCAGATACATTTAGAGGCAGCACAGGGAGAAACGCAGTGCTGCAACTTATTGATGTACATATGGTGCAGCCCTGTGTTTCTAAAGTGACAGAGTGTGGCGTTAGCCTTCTTGGTTTAACGCCACGCTTCGCCACTTTATTTGTAAATAGACCCCCTAGAGCGACTCAGGTTGCCCTATGGGACCCTTGAAAGAAGACTCCTGGTGTCTACTTGTCATCTTGAGTTGGAGAAAATATTGGGGTCTCCCAGGAAATTGAAGGAAAAAGGGTAGAAAATGGGAGGGGACCACATTTTGTTTAAGTGAATTCGGTGTTGTGTTTCTTCAAAACCAAATAAAAGGTATTGAAACATACACGTTTTTATGTAGAACACTGTGGCTAAATCTCAATATATGTAACTAATTAGTATGTGTTAATTTCAGTGTCTAAAGTTTCACATTAACTCGTGATTCGCTAAAATGTTGCACCACTACATTGTTATCAACTATAAATTAGCTATGTATTTTACCATCAACTCCTGTGGTTAGCTAACATTGCACTTTCGCATTAAAATGACCTCTTAAAATATCGGAATATAATTTTACTTTGTTTGACATCCAGAATTGAATGGAAATAGACATTTCCTGAAATTCTTTTGTATGGTACTGTTTTCTCTACATCATAGAATCAATACAGCTGAGCTGTAAAACACGTCAGTTGTTCTGTTTCAGCCAAGAAATACCGCAATTTGAAGCCATAAAATACTATAAATTGAAAGCTGGCACCTCATATATTTTTCATTGAAGCCAGATGTCTGAAGCAAAGCCCATTCTTTGGGTAATTCGCAGAAATATAGCTATGCAGTGCAACACACTCCCTGCCATAGATAATTTTTCTAGTCCTTCAGGAAAATGCTTTTGCCACACTAGCAAGGTTATATAGTAACTGCAAGAGGTTTAACCCCGTAAATCTGATATTAATTTGCACATAAAGTTTTAAGGCAGTGATACTCAAAGTACGGCCTGGGTGCCGAATGCAGTCCGCCTGACCTTCAAATGCTGCCCCCAGGTCAATAGCAGCACCGGGATGCTGACCAACAATAAAAACATGTCAAATAAACTATCAAGCATTTATTTACAATTTAGTTGAAAAAACCAAAAATGGAAGCCGCTAGGGTGTCCAGCAGCGCAAATCTATAGGAATACTGTCATGTTTAAAGATATCTTGCAACAAATGTGTAAAAGTACAGATACATTCTGTTCAAATTCAAAAAGTGTATTTCATTAACATGCAGAACCCCTTTACTTCAGCAAATCACATTAAATATAGAAGTGAACGTTTTATTTAGAAGCATTCATGCTTTCCCTCACCCTGACAACAATGCCAATAATGAACTAAGAGGCAAGTCAGTTGTTATGTGCACCCTACCGGTGGCATGGGTTGCTATTACACATGAACAACATTATAGTTTATTAAATCAAACTCAGTAGAAGGTTTCATACAGTGCACATCTTTAAAATTGTAGCTACTACTTGAACGTAACACACATTTCCCTAGAAATTGCCTGCTGCTTGTGCCATAAATATAAAGGGTCAGGGCCAGGCAGAGTTTCACCAATAATTGTGTTGAGAACTAAGCAGGTTGTGTTATTATATAGGTATGTTTCCAAATTAATAACTCACTTTCTGACACTCATCTTTAAAGTTCTTAATGATGATGAATATGCTCACACCTAATCTGGTCCAGGAGCGTTCCATAGAGTATGTCTGCAACATGCTTCAGGAAAAGACAACTTTTTGCAGAAATACTTCTCTGAGAGATCTGACCAAGAGAAGAGCATTTTATTGACGGGTCACTTCTCTTCTTTTCTCTCTGGCAGCAACATACTCTTTTCCACAAAGCTATATCTTCAAGAGCTCTCATTAGAATGAATCATACACTGGACAAGGCATTTATTTAGAAAGACAGTACTAGACATCTGCTCACCCACAGACCAAAATCCTCATTGCACCAAGAGGCAAAAAACATGATCTTTTTGCTATGAAAAGAGTGAAGTACATTTACACTTTGCCTAGCTTTGTGACATTTCTTACAATAGGCCTGGTTATAGAAACACGACTAGTCCTCACCTGTAACCTATTCTGGTTTGATTTAATTTGACACTATATTTTTTCAAAGTTCAAGGTTGATTGTTCTTAGTGGATAAAGCCTCCACCACACCTTGACATGGCCTTGTTAACTGCCCAACCTGGATGCAACAAAAAAATTGTTACTACAGTGCCTGGACAAGTTATTAACTCTTATAAAAAAATATATTATATAAGCCTAGCTATTGGACCTGGCACCCTTGGCGTGGTTTCCCCTAAATGTTTGCCTTCCCGGTGCCTGTTTTTGCTGACTTGGTTTTTGCTGGTCTTCGACCACTGTGCACTCTACCACTGCTAACTAGCACTAAAGTGTGTGCGCTCACTGCTTTAAACATGGTAAAACTGGCAAGCTGGACATGTACCTTAAAATTTTACATGACCTAGTAGTGAAAAATTCATTAAGTGTTTTTTCACCACTGTGAGGCCTACCTCTTCCACAGGATACAATTGGGTTGCCTTATTACATTTAATATGTGCTAACATTTGATTCCCTTGCTCACTTTGCCACTTGATTCAAGCAAGCCTGGCTGAAGACGGCTTTAATGCCAGAAACCGGTCCTAGGAAGCTTGAATCCGGTCCAGAGAAGGCATGGCTTAGCATTTCGGGCTGGACTGTTCCCATGAGGCACAGGGTCAGCTTGATTTGCATATGCCCATGTCTGAACTGGGGTGGCAGAGTGGGCTAAAGAACGGTGATGGATTAAATCCAGATCTGTTGACTGGGTGTGAGTGTTTGATTGGTTCAGATGCTCCGTCCATCACCACCCCCTTTTGTACCGCTTTGTTTGCCATAAGTTGGCAGGGTATGCTCAGACGTGAGTCCCTTGCTCACTTTGCCACTGGATTCAAGCAAGCCTGGCTGAAGACGTCTGTAATGCCAGAAACCGGTCCTAGGAAGCTTGAATCCGGTCCAGGGAAGGCATGGCTTGGCAGTTCAGGCTGGACTGTTCCCATGATGCACAGGGTCAGACTGATTTGCATATGGCCATGTCTGAACTGGGGTGGCAGAGTGGGCTAAAGAACAGTGATGGATTAAACCCAGATCTGTTGATTAGGTGTGAGTGTTTGATTGGTTCAGATGCTCCGTCCATCACCACCCCCTTTTGTACCACTTTGTTCGCCATAAGTTGCCAGGGTATGCTCAGACGTGAGTCCCTTGCTCACTTTGCCACTGGATTCAAGCAAGCATGGCTGAAGACGGCTGTAATGCCAGAAGCCGGTCCTAGGGAGCTTCAATCCGTTCCAGGGAAGGCATGGCTTGGCATTTCGGGCTGGACTGTTCCCATGAGGCACAGGGTCAGACTGATTTGCATATGGCCATGTCTGAACTGGGGTGGCAGAGTGGGCTAAAGAACGGTGATGGAATAAACCCAGATCTGTTGACTGGGTGTGAGTGTTTGATTGGTTCAGATGCTCTGTTCATCACCATCCCCTTTTGTACCGCTTTGTTCGCCATAAGTTGGCAGGGTATGCTCAGACGTGAGTCCCTTGCTCACTTTGCCACTGGATTCAAGCAAGCCTGGCTGAAGACGGCTGTAATGCCAGAAACCGGTCCTAGGAAGCTTGTATCCGGTCCAGGGAAGGCATGGCTTGGCAGTTCGGGCTGGACTGTTCCCATGAGGCATGGGGTCAGACGGATTTGCATTTAGCCATGTCTGAACTAGGGTGGCAGAGTTGGCTAAAGAACGGTGATTGATTAAACCCAGATCTGTTGACTGGGTGTGAGTGTTTGATTGGTTCAGATGCTACGTCCATCACAACCCCCTTTTGTACCGCTTTGTTTGCCATAAGTTGGCAGGGTATGCTCAGACGTGAGTCCCTTGCTCACTTTGCCACTGGATTCAAGCAAGACTGGCTGAAGACGCCTGTAATGCCAGAAACCGGTCCTAGGAAGCTTGTATCCGGTCCAGGGAAGGCTTGGCTTGGCAGTTCGGGCTGGACTGTTCCCATGAGGCATGGGGTCAGACTGATTTGCATTTAGCCATGTCTGAACTAGGGTGGCAGAGTTGGCTAAAGAACGGTGATTGATTAAACCCAGATCTGTTGACTGGGTGTGAGTGTTTGATTGGTTCAGATGCTCCGTCCATCACCACCCCCTTTTGTACCGCTTTGTTCGCCATAAGTTGGCAGGGTATGCTCAGACGTGAGTCCCTTGCTCACTTTGCCACTGAATTCAAGGAAGCCTGGCTGAAGACGGCTGTAATGCCAGAAACCGGTCCTAGGAAGCTTGAATCCGGTCCAGGGAAGGCATGGCTTGGCAGTTCGGGCTGGACTGTTCCTATGAGGCACGGGGTCAGACTGATTTGCATATGGCCATGTCTGAACTGGGGTGGCAGAGTGGGCTAAAGAACGGTGATGGATTAAGGCCAGATCTGTTGACTGGGCGTGAGTGTTTGATTGGTTCAGATGCTCCGTCCATCACCACCCCCTTTTGTACCGCAACATTTGATTGGGAGCAGGTTAACAAGTTGTCATTGATGCTTGATCAAGTGTTACTAAAGTCCCTCTTTGATGGTAAAGTTACATTTTAAGTTACATTTTAAAAACAATTAGAAAGTGGAATAGCAGAAAGGGGTTGGCCAAATCAAATGCCAACAAGGCTTGGCCACAGTACACTTGTTAGAACGAGTAAGGGCCAGTACTGTGTCTACTTAACCAACACTATAATTTCTGTTTGTGGTCACACACCTCTATAACTGTGATAACCATTTATTTTCAACATTATTTGTGAAACACTTTTCAAATTGCATAAAACTGTAATTGACAGAGGAACAACAGCATGAAGAAATGAATCAATTGATATTCATTACGTGTCCCACATCAAACCAACATCATTACATTTTCATGACACTGTATTACTATATAAAACATCAAAACAAACAATAGAAAACAATGTAACAACAACGGCCCCAGTTCTGATTTTAAAAGCAACCAAAGGGGCACTAAGAGAAATGCCAGTAAAAGGCGCTGAATTTTCTGGCTTACAACCTAGGAGTGTAGGCACATTCTGCCTACACTCCTAGGTTGTAAGAAAGAAACCAGAACCACTGCTGCGAGATGCACCCTCATCCCAGGTTCTGGTAATAATCAGCGGGACTTAAGGTACTTTTTGTTCAGCAGGCCTCACCTGGTCCCTGGATCCAGCCCGTACTCTTGCCTCACTCGTGACTTTGTCTCAGTCCAGCACAACCAGATAACCACAGTTGATGCTTTGTGCTTCTAAGCACCATTTACACTTAGATCTTTAAAATTTGCAAATCTTCAGTTTTAGTGATTGGGTTTTTGTGGTTTTTGTCTCCTCAAATAATGTATTACATTTTATTCTATTTTCCTAAATTGGTGTGGGATTTTTCTTGTGTTGTGTATTTACTTTATTACTGTTGAAGTGCTGCTTAAATACTATACACATTGATTCTACGTAAAGCAAACTTCTTTTGTGCCCAGCCACCAGAAGGTTAAGCACACGTTAATTTTGAGTTTTCTCGTGTTTCTCCCTGACAGATTGTGGTGGCTGCTGGAGTAAAGTTTTGCCCCCTCCACCAGAAACTCAATTTCGTACACTAAATCTGAATCCAAACACTAATGATTATTTATATCAATTCTAATACAGGTTTCTGTTATGTTCCCCACGTCAAAATATTGTGGTATTTACTACTGATTCAGTAGAACTGGTTCCAATTCAGTCTAGAACTTCTGTCTTTCATCTTCATTTTCATTATGCTTGCAAATTCCTGCAGCACCTTTTAAAGCTTTTTTCACCTGGGTTACACTGCCGAAGAAAATGCCAATGGATGTATTAGTGAGCAATTGGCTGAATTCTGTTTGTGTATAGCTAGCTCTAGCGTATACGTCTACGCGTTCCGCTGCTCATTTCGTGTCATTTGCTTTTCCTCTCTTGAAGTACACAGAAACATGTTGCAGCTGCCATAGATGCAAAAATCACACCAAATAAAACTGCATTATGCCATGGACAGAGCACATATATGTTCACATTAGTTTAAGCATACCTTTGCTTAGAAACCTAAAAGGTTTTAAAAAATCTTTTTCTGCTTTAATGAATACCTTTAAAAACGCATGCCAGATGGAAAAACTGAAACTTGAAAAAAATGATTCCATTTAACAATACAAAAACTGAGCCAACTTAGTGGTTAAGATATTTAAGTTCTCTAATGCTGACTCGCGGTATCTTGAGACTGATAATTTAATTCCAGGCTCTAGCTGTGCTGGAAATATTTCCAAAATGATGTCACTGGTGAATAGGTTCCCATTATGGGAAACACTGGCTCGTGTTCAAATTCCACCTGTGCAAGAAATTATTAAGTCATATTGCTTAAAAAATATGCTGGGAGTAGTCTAGCCTTTGAATAATGAAATTGTAATTTCACAATTCACAATGCCAATTGCATGAATGTTTTTTGCTTTAGAAGAATCTAGTTTTTGATGTTGATTTGTTGGATTATTTGCTACAAATTGAGTTAAGAAAATCTCATCAGAACTAAAAAAAATATTTACTTGACTGATCAACCATATATAAGACGTAGAAACAATTATAGACTTTGGGCCTTATTTACAAGATTTTGCTGTAGGGCAGCACTGCAGGCCTTCCTCCTTCATTGCACTACAACGACAAAAGGGAAGGAATGTGCAGTATCTATGAAGTATGTTGCATTCTTGTCCTTTTCCCTTGCGCTGGCTCACAATAGGCTGCCATGCGCCTTTGTGCCATGCTGTCAGGGTACCTGCATTACAGAGATGATTGTTTTTGTGCAGGAAGGGGAAACTTCCTGCACAAACGTGTGTCAATTTCTAAGGGATTGATTAACATCTGTAATCAATCCCTTAAAAATTGACACAAGTTTGGTGTCTAATAGAATATCATTTCGATATACTGTATTTGACCAGCTGTGACTGTGTTTGTTTATCAACTGAAGACATTTGTATCTCTTAGGCATATCATACCGTTTAACAACTTGTGGTTCCCATATATATAGGGAAAGATTTAGGACATACAAGTCTTTTGGAAAAAACTATTGACTATATGTATGTATGTGTTTTATATAATATTTGAAATAATTTATGAGAAAGAAAAAAAGAAGAGAAAGAAAAAAGATATATTTTTTACATCTTTTGAGTTTTTGATTGTATAATTTAATTATGGATCGATTGTTTAACTGCTACACAGTTTAATGTTGAGCACTATGCTCGGTGCAAGTTTGTTTTCCAAATAAGTTGTTTCCTTGTTAGGGTATTATCCTTTTTACAGGGGGCCCCTTGTGCTTTTCCAGATGCACTGCTAAGTACTGCATTATCCCTGTATAATACCCTTCCGAGGCCCACATACACCCAGCGCACATATGCCAACACTGTGCTGTGCCGCACTTCACAACAAACCGATGCATGGCAAGAGTGAGTTAAGCATACAGCAATTTATCTTTAAAAATGAGTGAGCCAGAAGGCCTCACTTCAGTGACTCAAGTTTTAAAGGACTTGTTTGCTCCTACTGATCACGACACGGCATGCTGCCACCACTGCACTTGTGCTGCTTAACTTTTGATGAAGGCAGTAGCCTCCCACTACTGTGAGAGAAGGACTTTGGCACCACTCATAGTCCAACAAGACTGAAATGCGTGAGACAAGCCTATGTCATGGTGTACATGCATGATCCGCGTTTGCCTATGACAACAAAAACCAGCTTTAGGGGTTCAGACATCAGTACAGTTGAGCACTCAGGGCAGGGGTGCACATCCATGTAGAGGACTTTCTATATGAACACATTTTCATTCGTTTTCCTACATAGTTTGGGAATTTTATTGGTTCAATATCTGAATGTAATGCTGTTCTGATACTGCTAAATACATTAGTAGCATTTTTCTGAAACAAAAGATGCAGCCGTGTTCATATTACTGGGGGTAAGCTCAGTATTTCCTGGTTAAACTGTATGTACGTAATAAAACACTCACTTTTTAAGTTTGTGGATATTCATACAGTAGAACGTTGGATTCTGCCCATTTAGTCCCCAAGGATTTTATGCATTTGCCATACCTGATTTTTTGGGCTTCTACTGTGAGTCTCACTACCTGAGTCTCACTCAGAGTAAAGCCATCCTAAGTGGATTGAGCCTGCTAACTGCCAGTTTCTGCCTTTTAAGATAATGATTCTGTAGCACAGCTAGGGTATGAAGCATTGGGTTGGTTTAACGTGAACACATGAGCACACACATGCGCATTGCTTTGGTACTGCACATGTGAGACTTATGTTGGGCTCAGCCCTGTATCTGCATACAGGTAGCCTTTTGGAAAAAGGGCTATGCGAGGATTGGTAATGACCTGAGGTGGGCCTTATAATAAGAGGGGGCACTCATAGAGCAGATCTTTGTTGCTTACTGGACAATCTGTTGTGCTTCACAGTATTATACATTTTAAGAGAAATCTGCCATAAAGTGAAGTTTTGCTCCAGTTAGGACTACAAGGGGCCGTGCATTCTCAATCTGCGATTAAAAATGCAGTCCTAGTTGAATTGGCAGTCCTACATACAGATCTTATGGGACTTCAAGAATTCTCATGTTTTTCTGGCTCCGCTCATGATCAGATTCCAGGCCTTTTTCCTGCCTACTGGGCCAAGTTAATTACTCTGCTCCTCAGCAGAGGGATCAAAGGCTTTCCACACACAAAGTCAGTCAATAGTGCTGGACCCATCCCAAGAGGTGGGGATGATATCTGCATCTGATAATTAGCTTGTCACCCTGCACCAGAATTGGGACAGCCCTGGCCCACTGTGACAAAGGACAAAAAAAGACCTCTGCAAACCACACAGGAGAGTTAGGGACAGAGCTGAGGGTCGTAGAGAAGCTCTTTCCAGAGACAACATGAGGTAGCCATTGTGCTCCAGAATGCTGTACAGTAGGGCTGGGACAAGGATAGAGGGATAATGTGGCATCCTAGAACTCGCCAGGGATGTCTGGTCTTCCAAACTTTCAACCCCAACCTAAAAGACACCTGCATAAGGGAGCGACAGTTGAGCAGATCCTAGACCTGGGAGCAAAAAAAGAAAAAGGAAGCCCAGCTGGAAAGGTGCCACTTGATGCCCTGCAAGGATGGGCTAAGGACTTTGACTCCATCTGACTCAGGACTAGGATTGGTCTCTTCAGGGCCAGTGGTGTAGACCCCATGATGCTCCCTGAGCACCAGTTGTGTGAAAGGACCTGGTGAAGCACTGTGGATGGTACACTTAAGACTTGTGTGGACTGGTCACAGACTCCACTGCTATCTGAGTGCCCTTCAAAAAGCCCTCTACAGGCCTGAAGAAAAGGCTTCTGGCGCCTAGTGCTGCCCATCAGGAACAAAACAAGCAAAGCCTGGGGAAAATCAGTCCAAGGGGTCAGAGATATGCTGTATTCAAGATTTGCCCTTTATGAAGAAAACATACTGTACTTTCTCTTAATTACCCCCGGGTATACCAGGACTTGGCTTTGGAATAATATTCAGTTTTATTTTCCTGGAGAGGAGGTATACTTAAGAGGTAAGCATTAATTCCCCTGAGATCCCCAATCTACACAGGTAACAAAACAAGTATTGTTTTGCCTCAGGACCCCACCCATGAGGTAGTGACCAGTACACTGGGTACATGGCCCCTCATTTTTGTTCCCTGCACGACTGGAGCAGAATACTAAGTTGCTCCCAGAGCAAAAGCAGAAGAAAAATGATTCCAAGGCAGCTAAGACATGAAACAAGATGCCGGGACCTGCATGCTGCAGTGGTGTGCAAGTGGGAAACTAGTGGGGTTGTGGAAACTTGGGGATCCACCTGAGCCCCTAACAACCCCCCAAACATGTGGGCACCCTAAAGGGGACAGGTCTCCCACCAACCAAAAGGAAACTACTCTGGTGGTAGGCTGCTACAAAAACAAATTATTCAGCACTCTTAGATTGGCTTGCTCAATAATGTCCTGTGAGTGGGCCTAGTGTGCATGTCCCTCGGCTTTTGGTATTCCAGCCACGGGCAGGGATGTAATGTGATTTGAGGGTGTCATTGTAGGTATTTGCATCTACCTGACCTTTATTTTTTTGGTGTGCGATGTCTGGTATTTAGTAGTGTGTGTGTGTTGTGGAGTGTGTGTGTGTGTGTGTGTGTGTATTTAAAATATGTTTCCTTTTTAAAAGAAACTACACTGGCTGGACAACAGTTCATTGAGTGTTGTTGTTGCATGCCAGTAAATTGGGATTGTTAGTCCACATTACCTCCCCTGAATAGGCATTGGACTACTCTCGTTTGCTACCCTGAGAGAATCGAGTTCTGCAATGGGGCACCTGATTCCCAGTAAAGATACAATTGTGAACAAATTACTTGTGAAGGACTCACGACCTACGCAGCTAATAACCACATTTGTTAGAATAACTTTCTATGCCCCAGCTATCAACTCAAGATCTTGCAGTCATTTTTGACATTTTAGTACAAGATGGCACACACATTGGAAGCTATGCAGGAATTAGTGTTAAAATATTGTAGCGCTGTCTTCCATATTGTACCTGAACTGTGGGGTGAAGGATCTTGCACTATTGATCACTGAATGTCACCTGTACATTGTATGTGTTCTGTGTGTCTTAACCGCATCAACGCGGTGCAGATTTCCGCGGTGTGCTGAAGATTTCAAAAACCCGCGGTTCATGACGAGCTCAGCTCGTCATGAGCGTACGAGAGGTGTACCTCATGACGAGCTGAGCTCGTCATGAGCGTCGAAGGGGTTAACAAATTATTTGTACTATTAAAATCCCTTTGTGATGTGCAACTCACATGTAAAGAGCTTCCTTCTCTCCTCCTCAGGTGTGCGTCTCATTTGCATCAGTGCACAAAATGTTGAACTCCTGACCCATGCCTGACTTTACTACCTGGGACAAGGGCTGGGTCATACACAATGGAATATATTACAGCCTTACTGACCGCCTAGGTGGGCTATACCTGTAATTAAAGAGTAAAAGCACCAAGCAAAAGTAGAGCGCCTTTAACAAGGTAGAAGGACTTTAATGACGGTATAGCCCAACTATGGAGGGCTATAAGGCTATTAGAGCATTCTGAAACTTGAGGGCAGAATGTTCTAACAAATAAATCAAAGGCCTCATGGAGTACGAGGGGACTGAAATCCCCTTGAGCTCTGTGAGGCCTTTGTTCACAGCAACAGCTTTGAAGGACAACATTGGAATGAGAAGCCCAGAGCACTCCATTATTTTCAATGGAGATCTCAACATTACAATTTTCTAATGCTTATAAGTTAATTAAAAGATTGTAAAGATTACCAAAAAAGGTGCCCTGGAGCTACACTCTTCTATCCTGCAGCCGAATGTATCATGGTCTAGAACAAGGTTGTATAGGACTTGTCATCACTTGCCTATCATATTTTCAATGGATGTTGATTCTACATAAAGGCCTCTAGATAATAAAAAAGAACAGCATTCAAGTAGAACCTTTTTGATTCAATGAAGAGTGTGATCAAGTACTCAGGTAATCCATGTACTTTCAGCAGCAACTTGTCCTGAAAATATATGAGGCCATTATGGTTACTACCCTACTTTACGTGGACATTTTCTGTTCAGTACACCCATGGAAAGACTGACAGTCCTGAAAAGAAACAAGAAATGTCCTTCAAGTCCTGGTGAAAAACTTCCACCAGCGTAATAATTTTATTTGTTTTTCAAACAAACTCCTTCTTTGGGAGGTTGATGTTAAAACAAAATGCTTGTTGCATTGCTGCATGAAATATGGCGGCTGCTCAGCAGACTTGCAGTGCCTTCTTTTTTCAGTTTTTTATAGTTCCAGTTGCGTTACACAAGGACAAATTAATGCTTGTCCTACTTCGGCACGGGGATACTAAGTGATTTGTCCAGAATCACAGGAGATTGCGATGATGCCAGAACCTGGTTCCCTGATTCCAAAGTCAGAAGCTCTGACCGTTATGCCACAATCTCTCTTCTTCATCCTCTCCCCTTCAGAGGAGCCTTCATGGTGGTGGCTCCTTTGAAGGCATAGAGATCAAGGAAGCGCTTCACTTTAATCTGTTCACTAACAAGTTAGAAGTCAAAGTGTAAGACATGCAGCAGCCAGGATAATGTATAATTCAGCTTTGCATGTCATTCAAGGTTCTAATTCATTAGAGCCCAGTGTGAGCTCCAGCAGTATTGGATTCCAATAGGTGAGTGTTGTGTCTTTTCCCGACTATCTTCTTAGAGCTGCAATAGTCACAGTCTCCACTGTCACCCTTCTGAGGTCCCTAAGTCACAATTTTCAGCTTATATGCTGATGGCCAACTAATTTTTCCACCAACAGTAGTGCATAATGTATGTAAGTAGGTTGCAGCAAATTACATTGCTCATTTCTAGAAATGTTGGAGACATGCTGTAAAGCTCTCACCCCTTCTGGGTCCATGTGGTTTTTACCCAAGCTTGAATCCTTCTTAATGACTTCAGATCCACTGGCGTAATTGCCTGTATTCGCAGTTATATTTGTGTTACTGACTTCCACCCACACAATATTATTAAAGAGAGATGAATTATGTTTTTTAGAGGATGGTTGTTCTCTTAACTCCAAGTTAATCAGGCGGCACTCAGTACTGCTACAAGTGCAAGGCATTGTCCTTTCGAAAGAGCCTAATCCTGTCTCAGGTCAAAGAACCCACAAAGTGTACCACCAGTGAACAGTTGAAAAATCTGCGTAACTTTAGCCCCTCCCCAAATATGTTGCTCATCCTTGTCCAATATCACTAAACCCGGTAAGAGATCAGAATGGTCGTTGTGTCAAATATGCTCTCCTTGCATCCATTTTTCTAGAATGCTTTGGCCAACAAACTGATACCACCTGTAATTGTTTGGAGTTTCTGATTTTTTAGTATACCTTGCCGAACAATGTTGCCACTGTACCACCTTGATCTTGTGTTCTCCGCAGGTATCAGATTTCATCAGAGTCTGGAGTTTTAATCCATTTCGCTACCCACTGCAGCTGAGCAGCCAGAAAATACATTTTAAAATATGGGGCCAAAATTCACGCTCAGGAGATGCAGTCTGTGGCATGCTAGTCTGCATCTACAAACTCCTCATATTAAATTAATTAATGTCATATTCAGGTCTCTAAATACAGTGGGTACCAGGACCACAGATGCATTAAAAAAAAGTACCGAAGTCTGGTCAATTAAATAATGTTAATAAAACACCCCTCTACTTGCCCTTCACGTTCCTTCCATAGCCCAAGATACATTTCTATCCACAATATTGCCATTTCTGTGGTACACCTCAATGCAAAAGTATCCAATGGTATGGTCCCTACAGTCTATTGCTTTTGCGCTGTTACACAGCCCAATCGTTTTGAAATGGTCTCCCATCTGGACAATATTTGAACATCCATGAGTTTGGACATCAACCAGTCGAGTCCAACAGAAGCAACCTTCATGCATGCCATCTTTGTATGAGACATGGTTTAGTAATCATGCATTTTGTATTTGGCTCCAACATTTACCAATTGCTCTATTGCCGTGTTAGCCAAACTGTGGGTCACAGCTGATTTTTGGTGAGTCGGGAAAGTCGGAGAAATAAGTAAAGATGCCTTGAAAGTCTGTGATTATCTTGTCACTTTTGCCTTTCACTCAAATTCATAGGTCAAACGTCAGGCTGCTTTGTCCTTTGAATATGTGGACTGGAGTTTAAAGTGAATTATGTTACAATGCCGGGTGTTGTGTTTCGTAACACACAACAACATGTAAATACATGTAAAGGAAGTGTATTCATCCAATAGTTAGAAAAGCAAAAATGAGGCACTTTTTTGTAATTCTGAAGTGTGTTGGAAACAGAGTTTTCGAAACACTTGGTGATGCACAAAAGATATATATTTACAGAAACATGATTTCCACACATTATCATTTATGTGCTATATAGTTGTACTAGCAGCCCGTCCCGACCTTGTCCGGGAGCATTTAGGCTTCCCCTACCCCCGCCTGTCCCGACATTGCCCAGCAGCCCGTGCCCCCACCCGCCCCGCCAGCAGCCCGTGCCCCCGCCCGCCCCGTCCCCCGCCTGACCCCACCCCGATCATTGTTTTAGTAATTTCCTGTCCCCTGCCTGGCCTGACACCCGCCTGCCCCAACATTGTCCCCGGAGCATTACCTGAGCCGCAGGTCCTGATTTCACCGCTCCAATTTCCCGTCCCCTGCCTGGCCCGACACCCGCCTGCCACGACATTGTCCCCGGAGCCTTACCTGAGCCGCAGGTCCTCATTTCACTGCTCCTCGCGCCTCAGCCGCCGGTTCTCATTTCTCCGCTCCGCCGCTCTGCTCCTCACCGCCTGTCCGCCGCCGCTCCTCCCTGCTCCATGTCCGCCTCTCTGCTGCTCCTACCGCTGCTGGCCTCACGTAACCGCTCCTCCCCCGTGCCATGTCCGCCGCTCCTTGGACGCCTCTCCTCCCCGTGCTGACGTGAGCACGCACGTCACGGCCGGCGCTACTTGGGGGGGGGGACTACTTTTTAAAAAAATATAAATATTTTAAATAACGTTTTATTTTGTCAGTTATATAGCCTATAACCATCTACACACCCTGACGATTTCAACGGTGTATCGGGTGTGTAGATTGGCACTGTGGTTCCCGAGTTTACCCGCCTCAAAGCCTGAAAGATCTTACTTTATTATAGTAGTATAGATTAGTAAAATTTTACCTCCATTTCAATGGGAAATGTGCTGCTTGTAAATGACAGTGTGCCTACGCACAATGCTTTAATTATATTCAAAAATTGCCTCATCTCATGTCCATTAAAGGTAGGTGGGCCGCAAATGTTGTTGTTCTAAAAAGGTCTTCCACAGTACACCTTTCCAAATCCAAAAGTCCAGCTGAAAGAGGCCCAAGGGTTTGGTGGTCAAAGCAGGGCTGCATTTAAAATGACAGTAGGCAATACAGTAGTGCACGCTTGAGCAAATAAATCTGCTGGGCCTCTAACTCTCAATGCCCTACCACTAGCGGGATACAGGTAGGTTGTCATACCCATTGTAATTACACCTAATTACCACATACCTTTTACACAGCACACTAGCACTGGGTCTGGTTAGCAGAGCTAAGGGGACAGTCAGAATTAGTTAGCCCCAGAATCAGTTTAGGGGCTATGGGAAAAAGGATGACTTTCTCATATACATTAAAGAAAGTTGAGCTAGAAATTGTCTCCTGTTGGAGGGAAGAAAGGCTTGAAGCTGGGAAATGGCAATATTTTCTAACAATATCACTAATATTACAACCCAGTTTAGAGTAATGCTCACTGTGGCATCATGAGTGATAATGTACTTTAAAAGTGTGTCTGCTTAACCACATCAATGCTGATGGTATTCCCCTCCTGTGCTGAGATTTGTTGATTCCCATTGTTCATGACGAGCTGGGCTCGTCATGAGCGTGCGAGGAGGCTACCTCATGACGAGCCCAGCTCGTCATGAGCGTCGAAGGGGTTAATAGACAATACATTTCAGAAGTGATACTAAATGAGAAACCAAGATCCTAGAAACTAATCATAGAGGTAATAACTAAAGGCTGGAAATATATAGGATAATAGTCAAACATAGAATTTTAAGTGAATCTATGTGTGGCACACTATAGAGTTCATTGGTCATCAGTGTTTCAACTGAAGTAGTCTAAGAGAAAGAAATGGGAAGTGAAGCCATGTGAGTTCATGTCTTCTATGCTGTACTGCTTGACATTTCAGTTAAAATCTCTACTGTGCTCTTCCCACCAAACTCACTGGCACAGCCAGTAAAAGCATGACCCAAAATACCTATAACTGTTTTCTCTAACAATATTAGTAATGCAAATCTGTTTCCATGCATTTATACCTATTTATTCATTCATTATCCACACATAGATCAACTGTTGGAAATGGCCCTTTGCGCAGGGTCATCCACAAACGTTTTGCCTTTCCTCCTCCCATTTTTACTGATTTCGTTTTATTTTACTTTATGACTCTGGGCACTTTACCACCGCTAACCAGGTAAAATGGTAACATTAGCTACTCCATAACTGGCATATTTAATTTACCTACAAGTCCCTAGTAAAGTAAACTACATTAGAACTAGGTCCGCAAATTGAATGCTACTAGTGGGCCTGTATCACTGACTGTGCCACCCTCTTAAGAAGCCCTTTAAAAATATCAGGCCGGTAATTGCAGAGCCTGTGTGTGCAGTTTTGAACTGGCATATCGACCAGGCAAGTTAACCCTCCTCCCGTGCCCAAACCTTCACTTTTAACCGCATGCGTGAAGCCGCTTTTCCCGCGGTATGCGGCAATTTGCGAATTACCGCGTTACATGACGAGCTCAGCTCGTCATCAGCACACGGTAGGTAACGCTGATGACGAGCTGAGCTCGTCATCAGCATGGAAGGGGTTAATGCATATAAGTCATCCCTAAGGTAGGCCCTGGACAGACCAAGGGCAGGGTGCAATGCATTTAAAAAGAAGGACATGTACTTTCAAGTTTTCCATGTCCTGATAGTGAAAAACTCTTAAATTTGTTTTTCACTACTGCATGGCCTATCTCTGCCATTTTCAATTGGTATGGGGTGTGACTCCCAACGTTGGTGCGACTGGAATCAAAATGTGAAATAACAACTTATGGTGAAGTCTGATTTTAAATTATATTCTGAAAATGCCACTAGTATAAAGTTGGCATTTTCTTACTTTAGCTGATTAGTGCCTTTGGGAGGATAGGTGTGGCTGATGGGCCATCCACATCCTGGTGGGCCATTTGACTGATGGGCCATGTGACTGATGGGCCAGCCACATCCTGATGGGTCATTTTCTAGGCCGGATGGGAAGGAGGAGCTTGCACTTACACCTGAATAGGCTGTTTCCTGTTCCCACATAGAGGGATGCATATCCCCCCTGTAGTGAGTCTGAAGGCAGGGCAGGAAGGGCATGGACTCTGTGCACTTTATTTGAAGTCTCCCCACTTCAAAAACACAACTGGGTAAAAGTACTGGACCTTAGACACCCCTACATCGGTACACTTTTTGACCTGGGATGTTCTGACAGAAAGAAGGACTGCTGTGCTGTTAAAAGAACTGCCACTCTGCTGGACTGCTACTGTGCTGAACTCCTGCTCTGCTGTGCTAACTGGCTGCCAGCTGACCTCCTGGCTTGGGATTGAGAAGGGCTGTACCTGCATCTCTTCAACCCAGAAGCAAAGCGACTCCAAGGGCTTGCTGACTTGCCTCCTGTTTTGAAGTCTCAGGGATATCAAAAACTTTCAATTCACCCTGCTACAGCACATGAACTCTGCCATCTGTGGGTCTTGCCCTGCCAAGTGGTTCCAATTCAGTCCTGGGCCCTAAGAAGTGGATATAAAGTGTCAACTGCGCGGCTCATTGCCTCCATCCCAGACACATCTTTGCTTGTGCACAGCTCAGAGCCATTACATCACCTTCATCCTAAGGATCGCCGACGACGCATTGCCTCCTCTGCTCCACTCATCGCTCTCGTCGCAAACAAAGTACTTTGTAGCGGGCCAAGGCTGGTCCCTGTATCAGACCCATACTCCATCGCAGTCGGCCTGAACTTTTGGATTTGACCCCGTCTAGCACAACAAGACCTCCCCTGTTGGCGATTAAGGTTTTTAAGCACTAGATTTCTGTTTATTCATTAAAAATTCATAACTCTTGTTATACTTATTGAATATTTGCCGTTTTGGTCTTGTTTTGTTCATTACATTAAGCTCTAATTATCTAGCCTGGTGTGGAGTCTTCTGTTGTGTTTATATCGTGTTACTGTATTAAGTGTTGCACAAATATTTTACACATTGCTACTTAAGTTAGGCCTTATGGCTCTCTGCCAAGCTACCAGAGGGCGAATGCAGATTCATTTAGGATGTGTTTGAGACTTAATCTGACTAGGATTGTGATTCTTGGTTGGACAGTGTGCATACCACTGCCAACCAGAAACCCCATTTTTAACACCAACATAGGGATCTTGGCATTAAGGAACTAGTCTAGGGGTGTGTCCTGTTTGATCGAAAAAGAGATGCATTTTTAAAGCTCGCCTAAACCTCAGGTGCAAGGAAATACTTTTAATGCAGTAGGGAACATTGTCCTAGAGCTGGTGTCTTAGATATAACAACCCAAGGCCTCCAGCTCTAGAACGTCTAAATCGTGGAAGGTGAACACCCTTTGAGTGTTAAGGCACGCATATCTTCCTGGAGAATAAAAAGAGAAGTAAAATGAAAGCTGGAATTTTATTGAGTTTTATGGCACTGTGCAGCAGAGTGTCTTAAACTGAACAAGCTGTCTTACAGGTAGCCAATTTAGTTTCCTCCCCACCAGATATCAGCATCTTCGTTGAGTAGCATAATTTCCGATAAATAAATGGAGCTTTTGAATAAATGAACGCAATTAATAGATTTTTCCTCTAGAATAAAATTTGCACGCAACTAATTGGCATACTAACTCTAATAATATAGCATCATTTACAAATATTTGTCACACTCAGATCTGCTACTAATAACCCTGAGCTCAAGGTAATATCATGCTACATATCCCGAAAGAGCTTCAACGTCTCATGGGGGGGAGTAAGCGCTATATAAATCTACAATACCATATAACATAATGCAATGTCCTTAAACTAATTCAGAGTCTTTAGCAGGTAAAATGTTGGAGCACTTCTTTGAAATGTTCTTGTTTATCACCCCAAGAATAGGCGAAGAGCATGTCTAAGCTCAAATACTGAAGTGAAACAGTTTCAGCAAAGCCTCATGGCACTGTTCACCCCCTCGCACGATCACCTATTAAATATCTGTGTTCATGAATATATAATTGATTTATTTAACCTAGCTGAAGACTGTAAGACGGACATCAACACGTTTCCCGGGGACTGTATGTGTGTCCAGAAGATCAACACACGGTACTTACTGCATTTTTCAATCTCTTTTTGTTTACCTGTAGACAGAGATGTGTGTGTACAGAGTAGTGTTGTTCAACACACTTGGATGCTCCCAATGTTCTGTGTTTGTATAGTAGATTGTAGACATGACTGAAATGAGGTCTTATTTTTAAAGAATTTAAATTGGAAGCAGGTTGCATGCTTTATTTTCCCCTTGCAAGTATATCTTGCTAATAACATGTTTTCTAATTCAGTGGGGGTGATTGAAGAGAAAATATTTTGAAGTGATTCTCTTTTTCGTTATTTTTGCAGCTTCTATTCTACGCTCTTTGCCTTCAGTCAGGTGGTTCGCCAAAGGACCGCTTGGAAGTCGTGAATATCTTCTGTTCCCGTGTCACCTCGTATTCTGATTTTAAGCAACACCCGCTGTGATTTGGCGCGTAAGACTGCATAGTTTAAATCTGTGTTCTACTTTAAACATGGTCAATGTCAGTAAATCAAGCCTCGTTTGTGATTTCATGTTCAGTAAATCATACGCTCCATCACGTTTATCCTTGTTGTGTTTTCATTTGGTTTGAATGTTGCGTTAACATGAAAAGTCTCAAGTTAAAAGTTGTGATTGGCTGTTTCTTGTTCACGTTGTCTGCCGCTTATTGTCAGCATTGGAATATGATTTGCATGTTTCATATTTCTAAGTGCAAAGATGCATTCCATATTTCTTTTCTTTCTAAGTTAGGAAGCTGTGCTCCTTCTAAGTGTTTTTAGTGTGGAGTAGCTCTGGAATTCTAATGGCTGGAATTGGCCGGAGTTCCATCTTTCCAATATTTGTGTTTCACAGCAACAGCCGTGAACAAAGGTCTTAGGGACCCGAGTGGATTTCCATCCCCTGGGGCTCTCGGAGGCATTTCTTTTACTTATTAGAACACTCATCCCTGAGGGAGTGGAATGTTCTGATGGCCTTATGGCCCACCGTGGCTGGGCTATAACGCCATTAAAAGCCCGCTTCCATGTTAAAGGCCCTTCCCCTCGCCTTTGCCGGGGCCTTAACACTGGAGCAGGCCTTTAAATGCCGGTGACTTTAAAGTTATATAGAATACCCAGCTCACGTCCTTTCCACAAAAGAGCTTGAGCACGGTCTGGTTTATAATTTCAGATACACCTGAGAAATTCACTGCTAACCCCATATTTAAAACGAATACATTTCTAGCTTTTCTGATGCATGCTGTCAGAGAGCTTCACAAATACATTTAAATCCCTGCATAGGTAAGTACAGTTAATGGAATTGCCTTTCTTTCATAGATTACTTGGAGAAATGCATATTTTCATTAATCATAGTAATAAGCACATGTAGGCCTGGATTTACTAACACTTTGTGCCTGGTTTGCGTTGATTCAAAGTGCTGTGGTTGTATTTACTTTCCAATGAAAATCTTGATTTCTGTTAGTAAGTTGGTGATAATACTACTTCACATTACTTTGTGTCCAGGTGCCATTCCCAAGGTGGTTATGGGCATTCCCATGCAACTACTAATGGGTTTTGATGCAAACTCTATCTATTGACAGTGGTAGACACACATCTGCATAAAAGGCAGGTATAATGGTTGAGCACGTTTTAAAACTGTCCACATTTGTCCAACGTTGCACGTTGGTGCACCGTGCAGCATAGATACAAATTGAGAACATTATTAAAGTATAATTTTTGTACTCAAAGAGTTCCCTTCCAGTGCAAAACCTATGCTTTTCAGATGACACGCACCCATCCACCATGGTGCAAGTGTCTTAATGCAGTAACTTTTTTTGTTATGGAATTGTGAGTTAGTGTGATTGATTTTGTGTATGAGGCAATGAATAAATAAATATGTGAGTTACAGTCAACGGATGCGTAAATGAGTGAGCATGTGGAAAAGATGAGCAATTAGTGTACGTGTGTAGCAGTGCAGGGATGTACGGCTGAATTAACAGGTGAGTGGTTGATGAATAAATCAATGAATAAATAGATGAACGAGTGGTGGGAGTTTGTGGAAGGTTAAATTGGTAACTAGTTGTAGTAATGCATGGAGGGGGGAATAAATGTGTAGAATTATTTGCACATTCTGAAGGACTAAAAGTCTAGCACAATACGCAAAATATGTTAAAGGCAGAAATGCGAAAGTATACATACTGGAATGTGGTGGACAACAAAACTATCCATAACCTGTAAACATAAGGACAACAAAAAAGGGAAAACAACCTTTCATATGCAAAAAAAGATGACTACCTCGTCAATGAAATAGACGATAAGTGTTCACCCTTCACCTCTATGAGAGAGCAACACACAACATCCTAGTGTGCAACCACCATGAACCTTCTGCCCCTTGTTTGAGTAATCTACTGTAACCTACTTTGTGGATTTCCTTACCTGATGTGATGCGGAGGGAGAAGCTGTTCCCCAACTTTCGTAAGCAATTAAAAACCTGTTTTTTTTAACAACACTGCTAATTCAGATGTTTTCGAGTTTCTGTTATGGCTTGCGCTGGGAAACCCTTGTTGGGTAGCTGTGCGCATTATAAAATAAATTAACATAACATAACATATGCTTTTCAGTTTTCTGGTCTAGTCACAATTCCTCATTCATGGAAGCTGTTTCTCATCCATTTTGAACATCGGCAAAGTAGAGCATCTCAAGATGTAGTTATACAACAAAGACAAGAAACGAGTAGGAGAGAACATGATTATAATGGATTTCAAGCAACCAGACTACAAGGTGCAACACACATTGGCACTACTTCTCATCTGCAAACTGTATGTTAAGCAACTCAAAATTTATCTGTGTTTTAGTCTGACCACATTTTATTCTTTGGAGCAACCATAACCATCTTGTTCACTGTCAAACATGATGGTGGAAACAGATATTGAAGTCATTATGTGCAAAATATTTGGTGAAGATTTTTCCATACTCTACACATAAGAACTATTACATTATACCTCTTAAGCTGTAAAGCCTCTGTGATCCCACCTTCAATCAGCATCCATACCACAGTTGCTTTTAATATATAGAGAATGAGTGCAAAAGAGTGGGATAGGAGAGATTGACTATATTGTGCCCAATCACGCCGATATCTAAAAATGCAAGAAAATGTCACCTTGAAAGCAGACCCCAAAACCCTCATTGTAGATTTCTAAACTAGCCCAAAATACAAATTGTATCATGACTGACATCTTGCTGCTTCACAACATGCAAGACTGACAATGTGCATTCTAATATAAACATACTCTAAAAAATACATAGGAAATCAAAGGGGGCATGGTCTAGATGTTACATCCTATAAGGTTATTATCATGGTTCGGGCCAATGACATGAACATCCTTTCATTTTAGGGATCTTCCAGCACCTTGTAAAGGGTAGGGGCCATATGTATCAAGCTAAATAGCATTCGCCAAGGCAGAAATTCGGCGAATTTCAGCCTTTGCAATTGCTAATTTGCTAAATGGTATGTATGTAACATTTTTGCTGCAAAATAAAGAATCGCAAGGGTGCAGCAGGGTGTTCTTGAGACACCCCTGCACCCTTGAAAATATTCCTAATTTGCGATTAGCAAATTGCTAATCGCAAATTTCCCCTTCATTCCTATGGGCCTCCTGGCCCATAGAAATGATTGGGTAATTTGCGATTTGCAATTTGCTAATCGCAAATTAGGAATGTTAAGGAATCGCTATAAAAAAGCGATTTTTTACATACATACCGTTTTGCGAATTCTAAATAGCGATTCCTTAAAAATCGCTATTTAGAATTCGCAAAACGGAACTATGATACATATGGCCCCAAATATCGTATCCTTGAAGCCCCTCATCTGACCCTTTTGCTATCTCATCATACCAAGCAACTGTTTTCAATGTGGCTGTCTAACTTACCCATCTTTCTCCTTCAGCAATTCAGACCCATCAGATCCTCTGTCCCTACATCAGCCATCCGCACAACATCTATACCTAAGTATTTGCCTCATTAATACATTATCATTCCTGAAGCACACATAGGACACTAATGGACTCCGGTCAGAAAATGACTATTACCAGAGGGAATTTACCAGATTAGGCAGAGTGATAAATCCATCAAAGGCCACCATGGGCTGCAAGATTTCCCCAAAAGAGAAAGAAAAACAAAAGGGTGCGAAGTTTCTCTAGTCTACACTACCAACCTGACCTCCATAGATATTTATTACACATCTTATCCTTCCTCCGGGCACATTGCCAAAACCTCTGTAATCATATACTGTCCCCTAGACTAAGGGGACAACCCAACCTATCTAGCAGAATTCCTAGATAGGACATTTCACCAACAGGCTACAGCCAACAAAATACTGCTCATATGACACTTCAATCTGTGAATTGCAGGCCTAACTCAAAAACTAACGCTGCTTTCATTGAGAACATGCAGGCCCTCAGCTTAAGTGCAGACATGAGAACCTAACACACTCTGAAAGGTATACACTCAAACTTGTATTTACTCACTACATCAGAGCATCAAATTATGTAATGCATCAAAAAATCTGATAACATTTTCATTTCTGTGAATTCATCGAATTAGGTGTACAAACCCAGTTATCATAATAGTGCAAAAAACACAATCCCAAACAGGCCTGTTAGAAACGTATACAATGATAAGCTTGAGCCATCCCATAATGCGGATAAAATCATCCTCTTTAATTTAACAGAGTCGGAACCCATAAACAGACACTTTTATCAAAACGTATCATCTGCCTTTGTCGATCTTGAAACTGCTAATAACACTAGACTATGCAAAACAGGTATCAAAGCAGTCAATGGTTTTTCCAATTTACAGGATCACTCATCTATTTTCCCGTCCTGACACCATTGTTATAGCAAGCTTGCACCCCATTCTAGCCCATGGAAGCTCATCAGCCGTTGAGTGTGGCTACCTACATGCTTTGAACTCAGGACTCCGGACGTGACTCCAAGGGGCAGTTTACTGGCAACCTGTTTGAGCTACAGAGACACAGAAGAGTTCCAAAGGCCCTTTCCCTGCAACCGTCGAGCTGAGCAGACCAAGTGGATCTGCCCCGTACCCTGCTGGTGGCCTCTGATGTAGTAAGTCCTAATCCTCAACTTGTGCCCTCCACCCCAAGATCTGGGACTTAGAAATATTTGCAAGCATTTTGTTTGGAGAACTGATTGAGGCCATGGTCACCCTGGAAGCCCCCAATGTCAAATTGCTGGTCATCCTAAGCTTGCTGCTTTGCCCCGCTGATGAAGTTCTGACTTTCAGAAAATTTGAAGTTCAAATGTAGAAGGCTACACTGAGATGTTAAGGCTATTCTGAGAAAGGACTGTGGACCTCGCCTGCTTGGAGCTATCCTGCATTTGTCATTGACTGCACTGCTACCCTGCACCACAGCAATCTGCCGTCGTTGAGCCTCGCTTGGCTCTAGGTAGCTTTATGTAGCAATGAGGTAACCCGAAAGACCACTGAATCCGAGTAAAATGTGATACAAAAGGTAATGTCACAGTGGTAACCTATTATAATGCATAAAGAGAACCAGAAAGGTCTAAGTTATCTAATCAAAGTCGGACACCACCATTAGATAAGTTCAAAATTGGATGTGATTTAATTTCATCACAATATTGAAGTAGATCAAAACATACGGTACAATGTATTTCACATTTTATTTAATACTAAATCACTTCTTACAAATCCTTCCCATGGACTCATCATTCCACCCTGTGTGCACCTGTCTTCAAAAAAATGTAAATGTGAAAAAAATCGTACCCTATGTTTTGATCTATTTCAATATTGTGATGAAATTAAATCACATACATTTTTGTACTAATCTAATGGTGGTGTCCGACTTTGATTAGATAACGTAGACCATATATGGTTCTCTTTATGCATTAAAATTGGTTACCACTGTGACATTACCTTTTGTACCACATTGCTCTAGGTAGCAGCTAGTTGACAACCACTTTCAGAAGGAACTTTTCACCAGGACGAACCTAGTTAATGGATCTGAACAGCGATCCATTGCGGTTGGCCTTATCCTTTGAGTTGAACCCAGTCTTGTGTGCTCGAAGAATCCGCGGTTGGCCCTTTGTGTTTTTTACCACTATTTTTTATTTGGATTTTCTAAATTCATATCTATGGTTCTGCTTATTAGATTTTTGTTGTTTTGAGGTTTTGTTATTTATTCAAATTTACTCCATTTCTCTAAACTGTTTTTGTATTTTTCTCATGTTGTATTTTCACCTTATATACTAGTGGTGGATGCATACTTCACAATTTGACTCTAGTTTAAGCCTTACTGCTAATGTGCCGAACTACATGAGGCCTAAGCACAGGCTTATTCGGTGACTTTGGTGGATCACCCTGACAAGGATTGTGATACTCATTTGAGGTAGTCTCTCTACCCCTCGCAACTAATCCCCTACATTTTTGCAAAGCCAATTTATAATTGCTGAATGTTATTGTTAGTTTGTATACTTTACACACTAGGGAACTGCGGTCCAGTGCCCAGTGTATGTGCTCTGACCCCTTAAAGCATGTTGATATTGGTGTACTCCTAATTGGCATATTATCTTACCAGTAAGTCCACAGTGTATGGTGCAAAGCATATCCAGGGCCTGTAGTTTAAAATGTCACTAGTGAACAGCAGCACCTATTGTGCCTTCAACTATAGTTACAATGTAAACATGGCCTCTGGTCTACCAATGTTGACTGAATGTAGCAGTTTAAAAACTGCAAATCAACCTGTCAAAAATATCCTTTTTCGATATATCAGATCCTTTCTTTTAAATATTATTTATGAAACCCATATGTAAGACCTACGGCCCATAGTCATATTACATGATGGTATTTTAAGGTAGGACTTGTAGAAATGTAATGTAACACATGTCCTTTCATTGACTGCCCCCAAAAAGCTTTTTTGACTATAGCAAAGCTGGCTTTTCCTTAGAAAAACACTAGGATATTTTACTAAATGTAATAATGCTGTCTCTGTATAGGAAACATCTACTTCAAAGACTATTTTTAATAAGCTATCAATAACAATAATCATACAATAGATAATATTGTCTCAGGCAGACAAACATTTTGAAATTCTTTTTTAATTGAGAGATTTCCTTTTTCCCAGAGGACAATATCCGCTGTACAAGTGGCCAATAGGTCTTTGCAGGCCCAGGATTTCTGACATTTTGCATTATGCTTGATACATGAAATTCCCAATTAAGACATTATACCATGCCATGTAAATGCAAGACTGCTCTGGCAAAAATCCTATTGTGAAAGCATCGGAACTATGAAGATGAACATAACGTGAACAGCTGTTATTAATGGCACTTGTGTTGTTTACATTTTTTCCGTGTAAAATGCGTTGTTGTGTCCAAAATGGGTTCACTGATAGTATATCGATGGTAAAAACATTGATGCGAAAAAAATAAAGATAGTAAAAATATCAATATCAACTCCCTACACTTAAACAGGTAAGTACAAAAATATTCAATCAAAAATATCAAAGTTAAACACAAAGATATAAAATATATTGATTACAAAATATAAATAAAATAATATATATTAAAACTTAAAAATATTAATATTATCTTCAACAAAATTAATTGAATGTAATATACATTTTACCTAAATATAAAAACCAAATGAATTAACAAAATATAAACACGCAAACATAATAATTTATATATATATATATATATATATATATATATATATATATAGTTTAAAATAATTTATTAACTATTATCTTATTTAATTTTTAAACTTTTAAATTATATAAAAATAATATATATATATATATATATGTATATCAATAATTTAAAAATAAAAAACATGCTATAATTAATTAAAACATTAAACTATTAAAACAAAAATGAAACATACATTTTGCAACACAATAAATACAACAGTAGGGAAAATATTAGATATCGAAACAATTAAATTTATTATTCCAACTGCAATAAGTACAATAGTAGCTTAAGTGTTGGATAGCAGAGGGGTAAAATGTACCATTCCCACTCCATTGAGTGCAAAAGTAGGGTAAATGTTGGATAGTATAAGAATTAAATTTACTATTCCAACTCCAGTGATTGCAACAATAGGGAAAATGTTGCCTAGGAGAGTGTTAAAAATTACTATTCCTACTCCAGTGAGTGCAACAGTAGGGAAAGTATTGGATAGCGAAGAGGTAAAAATTACTATTCCAACTTCAGTGAGTGCAAAAGTAGGGAAAGTGCTGGATAGCGGAATTGTAAAACTTACTATTCCCACTTCAAAGAGTGCAACGGTAGTGAAAATGCTGGATAGCGGAGGGGTAAAAATTACTATTTCCACTACAGTGAGTGCAACAGTAGGGAAAGTATTGTATAGCGGAGGGGTAAAAATTACTATTCCCACTCCAGTGAGTGCAACAGTAGAGAAAGTATCGGATAGCAGAAAATCAAACATTACTACTAACATTAAAACAATAAAAAAAATCTTAAAAATGAACAATATTTTAAGAATATACAATTAAATATATTAAACATATATGTTAATTACATATAACAAAATCCTACAAATATGATATCAAAAAAGATTGATAATACATTCATAAACAATATTTATTTAAAAGAAACACATATTCACCAATAAACAAATTATTAAAAACATTATTTTTTATTTTGTATTTCCTACCCTATAACACCACACCAATAAAAGAAGACATCAACCTTTTTTATTGACATTTAATTCCATAATTAACATAATCATTTAATTTAAAATATAATAATAATAAAGAAAGATAATAAACATTCATTAAGTACACATACTTTCACACTATAATATCCACAACATACACCTAAAATTAATTACACAATTATGAATATTAATTACTAATTAATTAATTTAAATTAATTAACAAATAATTAATAATTCCTCAATAAAAAATAAATTACTTCACACCCTTCACACTATTTATACCTATAAGCATCGCAGCAGACACCTAAAATTAATTACACAATTACCATCAGTAATTACTAATTAATTAATTTAAATTAATTAACAACTAATAAATAATTATTCAATAAAAAAATACATTACTTCCCACCCTTCACACCATTTACACCTTTGAAAACCAGAAAACACACCTAAAACTAATTACACAATTACCATAATTAATTACTAATTTAAATATTAATTAACAACTAGTTATTAAACAATTATTAATACCTTAATTTACACATTTAACACTATAACATCACAAGTAAACCAATATTAATAAATAAAAAATATTCAATAAATGTTATATAATCAAATTACTTCCCTCCCCTATAAACCCACAACCAGCTACGGAACTAAAAACGCAAATGTCAAATAAAAACAAATTAATAACTACTATAAAAAATCAACCAAATTTATATAATTAAATTACTTCCCATGCTATTACCCTATAAACCCACAACCCGCTACAGAACTAAAAATTCAATTAAAAATAATTGATAACTACTAAAATGTTAACACATATTATAAAAATACAAAAAATTCTTATACGAAACAACAAACATCACACACATTAAATATATACTAAAATACATAACATTAATAAAAAAATCAATATTTTTAATAACTATATTTTTACAAATGATATTAAACACTTCGATATTTTAAAAATCGATATAACTTACCTAAAATGTATATTCTTAACCACAAGGATTTTACTGCCGATATTCCTAACCCACAATAGTTTTACCTCAATATTCTTTCTCTGCACCTCCAAAATGGACACAAAGATACAGTTTGCATGAGAATATAGTGCTAAAAGCCAGATTTACATTTCCTTCTGAGGCATACCATCAAGGGCAGAATAGCCGATTTAGCAGCACTTTTTGCCGCTAAAGTGGCGATATTCTTATTGTCCTATTACAAAGAGGCGCTAACATGCATCAGCGCATGTTAGTCGCCGATTTCGTAAAGCATCTCATGGCAGCGATAGATATCGCTATTGAGATGCAAAGTAGGCGTTCCCTCCTAAGACAACATGTGAAATGCTTGCAAAACCGACATCGCTGTATCAACAACGCTGCCCCTGAACAGCGAAGCGATAACAAAACGCTCGCTAAGCCCCCATTATTGCATCATTCTAACGCCTGAAAAAAACCTGACTCAGCAGTATTGCCTATGGGAGGTGAATTGTGTGGTTAGGTACACAGTTCCCTATTAACAAGTATTTCATTAGCGCTGTGAAATCATCGCAGGATTTCACACGCTAATGATGATTATCGCAGTCTATCGCTGGATTGCACTTCACCGGTTAGCAAATCGTTGCTAATACGCCGCTAACACAGCGATGTAATTCAGCAATAGAGGGGGATAATGAAAAACGCGCTGAGAGCGTTTTGCGATATTTATCACAGTTTGTAGATAATGTGCCCCTCAATTTCGAATAATTTCTCAAAAGCTGCTCTATCTCAACTGAATGCATTTAATATTGACCTGCTGTAAGCTTTTTATTGACATTCAATAGTGAATTTAAAAATTGTACCCTACGGTCTACCCTATAGCTGCTGAACATGCAAGGATATGTGTACTACTACATTTGTTTTGCCCAATTCAGCTGATTGTCTACATCATTGTTACTCACCAGAGTTAGTTGGAAACCAGGCACGTAGATATATTTTAATAGTGCAAAGTTTACTTCATAGCATAATTGCTGTACTACAGTGGTATTTTTTGCATATTAAGACTAAAGCGAGTGGTCATCTACTTAGCTTCTGCCTTAAAAGATAGAGATCACTATTAATGTGCATAGACATTTGGGGCCAGATGTAGGAAGCGAATAGCGATCGCAAATGCCAAAATGTGCTGAATTTCAGCCTTTGCGATCGCCATTTGGCTTTAAGCAATGTAGGTAAGATTAATCCTACTTGCAAAATAAGGAATCTCAAAAATTGTGAATCCCTATTTTGTGATTGCATTTAAGGAATCGCAAATTGTGATTCCTTAAATGCAATGAAAGTAGCACTTTAGCCTTAAGTAATCGCTAAATACCACCAACTTCAAGTTGGTGATAATTAGCTTTTTCCTATAAAAAAGCACTTTTATTCTTTTAAAAGTGCCATGTGGCACACATTCATGACCTTAGGGCATGTATGTGTGCCACATGTGCACACATGCACATTTCAGGGGTGCAACAGGGTGTCCTTTTGGAACCCTTGTACCCCTGAAATTGCATCCGCAATGTCCGAGTGCCTCTTAGTTACTCGCAAATTTGCTTGCGCAAATCCTATTTAGGAGGCCCATAGGAATGAATGGGATGGTATTCCTTGATTGCGAATCTCAATTCGCGATTCGCAATTAAAGAATATTAAGGAATCGAAAATATTTTTGCGATTCCTACCTACATTCAATTTAGCGAGTCCTAATAGCGATTTGGTAAAAATCGCTATTAAGGACTCGCCAGATTGAATTAACCTACATCTGGCCCTTGGTGCTCAATTTGCACTTTTGCTCTCACAACTTCACAATCATGTTTTCACCATAAGGTACGTGTTTATGCATTTCACTCCTCTCTCTAATGCAGCTAATATTCTTCGTTGCTTTGTTATCCTGCCATACTGTTTGTCTCCCTCTTGTTCATTGTAGCTTTAAAGGATGCAAAGAACAACGTAATCATGCATGCACTATGCCTTGTACTGCTACATATATTTAAGATTGTTCATTGCCTTTTTGCTACCTTGATTGCCATCTTAAAATTAATTTCAACAAATAACTTCTATTTATTTACCATACCCTTACAGAGAAGGAAATTACGGCGGAAACATTTATGGAGAAGTTGGACAATGGTGCTCTGCTCTGTAAGCTAGCTGAGACATTGCAAGAGAAATTTAAAGAGAACAACATTGAGAACAGCAAATATGACAAGGTAAGGAAAACTTACGTTGTGCTGATATAATAGGTATTGTTGTGCTGTACTGCTTTAGTCTGATATGTACTGAAGCCGGAATACTGCAAACTTCTGTGAACTTAGAAATCCAAATATTTACAAAGAAATGTTGCTTGGCGTTTAATGACACTGGACCTGAACAGTATAATGTCTCACTATGTACATTAAAAATCGTATTCAACTATCATAACAATCTACATTCTCTCATGCTGATCCGACAGTGGCGATTTAGCAATTTACTGATTATACAGAAGTTATCTCCAATTTCTAAGATACTCAGGGGCATATGTACAATGGAAGTGGTGGAGTGAGGCGTCAGCCTTCCTGGTTTAACGCCTCACTCTGCCACATCAGAAACGCAGGGCTGCATTTCCCCCTCTGCTGGCACTACACTTAGCAGCCTAGTGCTAATGCAGGCACCCTTGTACCATAGTGTAAGGGTGTCTCCCTGCAGGGAAAGATTGTTTATGTGCAGGAAGATCCCTTCCTGCACATAAACAATCTTTAAATGCTGCTTTGTAATTTCTGTGTGTCCTGTGTTATCCAGCACACACAAAAGTTCCAAAATGGCATTTTACAAAATTGACTGTTTATGTGCTGAAAGGGAGACCTACCCGTACATAAACAATCACTGGCCTTTTGCTGTTTTTCTTGTGTGCTGCACAATGCAGCACGTATGAAAACAGCAAAAACGAGTAGAAATTAAACATTCCTCTTCGTTGCTCCATGGTAAGACCTGATCTTAATTCATTGCCCCTTTCACGCTAAGTATAGCGTGAAAGCGTGCTTCATTTACAGGCAGCGTTAAGCCACTTTAAGTAAATAGGGCGAGGCCCCTATTGCCATCACGTCACTGAAATCACGTTGTGATGGCGATAGGGGCTTGTTAATATGCCCGTCACTCTTCGAGAGGTCTGATCTCCAAGATAAATCAACAGGTCTGTGCTAACACTGTTTGGAATGTGTCTCCATCCTATTTATATGAAAACATATTGCAAACTGTTTCCAGTGAATACGTTCAGGATGAAGGTCTTTAGGAAGAGAGTGGTCGGCATGCATCTTACATTATGTCTGTCTGCACTTTCTCGTCTCCACCGTGTGTTGCGGAAGAGGCAGAGCTCAAAATCAAGGTGTACATCTGATTGACATTGATGGTAGTTTATTGGAGTGTTATGATTTTTAATCGACTCGTCACTTCCTAAGGCAGGTGGCTAAGAGCAGGGTGGAAAGTTTTCTTGCATCATAGATGGTTACTTGAACAAGCCTAGCATTATGCCTTGTATGGCTGCATACAAAATGGTGCTGCTACACTCCCCTGATCATCTCCAGGGTGAAAAACATACAAGGAGTGACATTGACAAAGATTGTGAGGAAATATTTATCGCGCAAATAGCAACGTTAAAGATAATGCATTGGTTCCTGAGCATTTAGGCTACTGACACTTGCAGATGCGCAGTGACAACTGGAAAGTGGCTTCCGGGAATGAACTTTGCCTAGCACTATTTTTGCTGTCCTAAAGGGGAATAATGGAAACAGGTGTGGATAGCAAGGCATGGCATACAGAAATATGACGTTGCGTGATACTTTAAGAGGGAAATGTGCATATCTTTTCCTTAATGTGGTAGCTGGTCATAATGTTGTCTGACTCCAGAATGCTCGGCAAATATAATGTAAACTGACAATATGTAAGGTTTTATAATGAAAACTGGCTATGATGTAGCAACTTGACTTTGTGGCAACTTGTCATGATGTTTTCACATGATGCAATGACAACTGTATATGGTGTGCTAACTGGCCATAATGAAAACTGACTGATAGCAATTAGTTTTGATGTGATAGGTAGGCAAATTTTAATTTGGCTACAGTATAGTTTGTGGTTATGCCAGTGGTATGCTGATTTATCATTATGGTTTCTGCTCATGCTATGGTGAATCGCATAATGGCGATTGATCATGTGACAACTGGGTTTTGTGGGAAATAGGCCTGATATGCAAGATGGGCATAATTGAAAGTGGCCCTGTGCCTCTGGCTGTCCATAAGTGAAAATAAAGGACATTGGTTTCAATGTGATGTGTTATGTGCGCATAATTGAAACTGTAATTGATATACAAACTGATCCAACAAAAACCGGACTACTGTGTGCAAAATGATTAAAATCACAGCTGGCAATGATGTGCTGGATGGGTATAATGAGAACTGATTGTCCTAGGTGGGGATAATGATAAATATTCTAGAACATTTGTGTCATCACCATGCTTATATTTCATAACTCTGACCAGCTTATATTATGTCAATGACTACATGGTATCATTTAGCTACAAACATTGTCAGAAAGAGGCCCTTCATAACCTAATAAACATGCTCTACTTTTGGTACAACACAGGTCTCAGAAAACTCTGTTCTACCTCTGGTAGCAATGGCACAAGCAGAAGGCAGTTTTCTGGATAAATGCATGCTACATTTAACGACTATCAATAATTTTAAAGTAAAGAGCAAAACTTAATTTTATTAATATTCTCAAACCCATGTAGAACAACAGAGCTGTTATGAGCAAAAAGACTAAAAATCATTAACACTGGATAATCTGAATCAGAGAACTACATTTTTTAAGTTTTGCAGCAGGGGCCTAGTCCTAGGCTCAGAACTATGAAAGACCCTTAAAGTTGGATATGTATTGTTGAGCTCTGCCGAATTATTGGTTTTGGAATCAAAAGCTCCAAGTGAGACGAAGCTGAATTTTGTTGCTACCTAGGTCGCTTCATCCCTGGGATAGATTTGCCGCCTCGCTGTCGTCCAGTTTTTCTACCGTTGTACTTATCCTTTTTACAAACCCTTGAGCAACAGCAAGGCTGGAACGTGTTACCAGGAATTGCTCCACAATGCTGCAGGGTCCTGCTGAACCCGTCGTTTTGAGTGAAATAAAAGGCTCTGATTAGCACTGACCTGGTTTTCTTGCTTGCCTTGGATGCAACATTCCTGGGCAATCCTAAACATCTTATAATAGTTCTCTCGTGGAGGAAAAATAACTAAGTCCCTCTTTTCTCTAACTATTGCAAAAATTCCTACGGGTTACTTCTGGAGATCTCATGTCCATAGGGTAGTTGTCTAGGCACCAGGTCTCTCTCTAAACAGGGCTCCTGCACAGCCTAAGCCTCTGTAAGCAGCTGTGCCTTTAGCAGTACGATTACAGAGCATACATTGTGCGGTCCCATGCGGACAGGGATACGTCCGGGAGCATAATGGCCTGGCACCTCCAGGAGGAGAACAGGGGGCACACAATACTCCAGGTTCTGGACCCCTTTGGATTGGGATGTGTTTTCACAGGTAAAGGTTGATGGGATGTTCACCCAGTATTATCGCAAATTATATATAGTGGGTGCTGTAGTCGTAGAGGCAGACCTATAGCAGTATAAGGCAGATTCCTCCCCCACTACCCTGAATCCCGAGACCACGGAGCGAATATGTGCCGCCAGTACTTTCCTGGAGTTGAGGGGTGCGATTAAGAAGTTGTCAAGGGGCAAGTGTTCTGGGTCGAACGGGTCCCCCATTGAGTTCTTTCCAGTAGCAACCAGTGTTTGCTACCAGTGGCGGGGCAGGCGGTGTCTTAGGGGGGGCATAGGAGTTGCAAAGGGAGGGGGAAATTAAAAAAAAATATATTTTTTTTTAAAATACCTTCATCCGACCATATTCCGCTGCTTGCTCCTCTGCTCCTGCCTCTTCTTCAGGCACAGGCTCCCCGACTGCCCTGCCCAGCTCCAACCCCAGCAATGCAGCTGGGTTTGGAGAGAGCTACACTGCACATGACGGTTTGGTTGGCCTTAGATGGCTGGCCAGACCGTCATGTGCAGTAAAGGGAGTGCACACACCTCTCCCCTCAGTGTTGTCACCGCCAAAGGCCTGCCCCCAAGGTGACAGGAAAGGAGAAATAAAATGAGTGTTGTTTTATTTTTCCTTACCTGACGTTTTTGGGGTGGGGGGAAACAATGCTACTCTGACATAGCGGATGAGCCACCGCTGGTTCTTTCTCACCCATGCAGCAGCACTTGGGCCTAAGTTGACAGACATCTTTAATGGGGTGCTGGTGAAGGGTCTGCTCAAACCTTCCCTGTGTGATGCTGTGATGGTGTCCTTACCAAAGAAAGACATGGATCTGGGACTGATAGACTCCTACTGCCCCCTATCAATGCTCAAAGTAGATTACAAAATCCTGAGCTAGATTCTGTTGAACCAAATTTTATCCGATGTTGGTATGCTGATACCAGACAGGGTTTGTCCCTACTTGTAGGTACTATGCCCAATATACACCAACTGATCCAAGTTTTGGATATGTATGTGCACCTCCTGCAGGACTCCCTAGTGGTGTCAGTAGACAATCCAAAAGGCTTGTGATTCCTTCCACTGGGACTTCCTCTGTGCCACAATGATTGGGATGAGCTTTGGGCCCCAATTTGTTTGGACACAGCTGTTATATACCAAACCGGCGGCGAGGGTCCGGACAGTGTCAGTGACATCGGATTCCTACCCTATCAAGCAGGGCACATGGCAGGGTTGCCCGCTCTCCCCGCTACTGGTTGCTCTGGTTATAGAGCCCTTCACGCTGACTGTACAGCAGGGAAGGCATTATAGGGGGCTGCAGCTTGCAGCGGATAGTCTGTATATCTTTCTGTATGAGGACATTGTGCTTTTGTATATGCGTGTGGAGGACCTCGACCTGGAAGGGGCAGTTGTGGTCTTCTCTACATTTGGGGAGACGTCGGGCCTCTTGGTCAACTGGCATAAACCCACTACCCGAGAAACCATGGACCACTCGGGTCACAGCGATGCTGTGATGGGAGTGGACTACCAATAGATACCTGGGTGTGGTGATGTATGAAACTGTGAATCTGCATTTTAAGCATAATTATGACAGGGCTCTCTCTGTGCTGCAATGCTCAGTTACCTTTTGGAGTACCCTTCCTCTTTCGGTGAGTGGCTGGATAGCGGTCACAAAGATTATGATATTGCAGCACTTTCTTTACTTGTTTGCTGTGCTGTCATTGGAACTGCCTGTGGTTTTCGTTTGGAAACGGGATGGCATCTTCCTGACTCTATATTGGGGCTCATCTAGCTGACGAGTGGCCTTATGAAAGCAGCAGCTTCCTTTGGATGCGAGGGGAATGGCGACCAAGGACTTTGAATTCTACTACCTTGCAGCACAGTTTCAGTGGTTGGCAAGGTGGTTCTCCCATTTATTGGACGTGCTAGGACATGGAGAATGCAGCATGCCCTCTCAGGATCTTTTAACCCAGATATTGCTGAAACCAACGCCCTTGTCAATGGTATATAGTGAGAATATACAGTTTGGAACAGCGAGGCGTGTTTGGGCCAGGACACTGCAAGGGACATACACAAGAGCCCCCCCATTACCTCAGAGCACTCCCCTGGCTGATCGCAAAATATTAGCCTGCACAGGGGAGCTGGGTGGGGCTGCACACGTGGACCGAAGCAGGATTTACCATATTGGGCCATATGTATACAGGGGGGAACTCACCCCCTTCTTGGAACTGCAATAATCTCATGACCTTCCGGTTAGGCCTTGACGGGTAAGGTGCATGCTTGGTGGGGTTCGCGGTCTACGTAACCTCCAGAACACAAATGCCTCTATTACTTCTTCCTCAGGGGAAGATGAGGGAATTACCCTCCTTTATTGGGCGCATTTGGAGGGAGCTTGGGCAGACCTGACTCCACCACATCAGTGATGGGTTGTTGCTTGAACATGAAATACCTTGAAAAAGCAAGAGTCAAGAGGTTTTTGGCAAGACAGGAACTGTTCATTTAATTAAACAATGAGGCCGGGAGCACAGTCACAGGCCTGAGGGCTATATAAATTGGCAATCAGTTTAACAAAGACTTTTATACAGTTCATTTAATGCAATAAAATGTTTCCAGCAATTGTTTTTTGGAGCTATAGATTAAGGTTTTGGATGAGGAATACATGTGGACCTCGAACTTGTATGGACAAAATTTCGGCCAGTAGGTAATGTGTCCAGATGTCCGGCAGGCGGAGTGTGTGATCACTGTGTGTAATGTGTCTTGTTTGTCTAATTGTTTCTAACTTCATGTGGCATGTGACTTTATGGTGTTTTGGAAACGCGTGCACCCCTTCAGCCATGTGTGCGTTACTGGGGCCAATCTCCCTGGACTATTGTGGTGTTGCTGCGCCTATCTATGGGATCGATCTGGGATTTCCTGTTCGCGCATGTATCTGCTGGCTACCTGCCACCCCACCTGTGATTTGTCAATCAGTGACCTCAGACCTAGTTCTCAGGGCCTGCCTAAATATGTATTTCTGAGTCGGGTCGATATGAAGTTCACAACGGGTGAATTTGTCAATAAAAATATGTTTTTTTTAAAAACTTTAATGTATCGTTATTCATACTGACATTGACATGTTCAACATTAACAGAGTGACAGACCTCGGGCCCTCTTTTGATGCTGTAGCCTGGTAGAGGACATTGGCTTTCACCCCTAAAGTATCACGCAATGCCCAGTATAAATGGATTCAGTCTTACTTTCTATATAGAGCATATCTTACCCCACAGTGTTTTCCTGACAAGTTTCCCGAGCATCTTTGAAATGCTCCCGCTGCCCCATAGATTATGACTTCATCGACATGGTGTGGGGCTGTTCTGTGCTTACCCACTATTGGGACATGGTTTTACAGGTTGTCAGTGGAGCTACGGACAGATATTTTGAATGCACCTCATAGTTGGGCCTCCTGGGTCTTCTCAACCGCAGGACTGTTCATAAGGTCACAGATAGACTCACAGATCTGGCACTAATTCCGGGTCATATAATGTCATTAACTGGGTGGACTGCTAGAGTTACGCTATCCAGAGGGAGGAAGATAGATGGGTGCATAGAATACCAATCCTGCAGGCATGGAATACAGTGTTTTCTGGCTTGCACTAACCTAGACCCCCAGGGAAAGATTGTGGTGACCTTACCTCGTCAGCGCCGGTTCGCTCCACCCGCCGCGTGGCCCACCCTGAGTGTGTCCGGTCTCCCCTGCCGCCGCCACTGCCAGTAATTGTATTTTGCTTCTTTGTTGTGCCAGTATCTCTTTTACGCGTCCACTGTTGTGCCCCTGATTCTATTTTTGTGCTTCTACCGCCGTTCTCTCCCGCTGTTCCACCCCGCTCCCTGCTCCCCCGCGGCCCCACCCCCGTTTCGTTCTGTTCACCGCACCGCTCCCCTCCCCACTCGCCACCCCGCTCCCGCCTCCCAGCTGCTCCTCCCTCCCACTGGATACTTAAGGAGGTGTCCGCGAGGCGGAAAGCTGTGACCCGACCTGACATCGTCAGCGCCGGTTCGCTCCACCCGCCGCATGGCCCACCGTGAGTGTGCCCGGTCTCCCCTGCCGCCGCCACTGCCAGTAATTGTATTTTGCTTCTTTGTTGTACCAGTATCTCTTTTGCGCGTCCACTGTTGTGCCCCTGATTTGTTTTCATTGCTTCCACTGTTGTGCCCCTGATGTGTTTGTCGTTGCTTCCACTGTTGTGCCCCTGATTTGTTTTCATTTGCTTCCACTGTTGTGCTCCTGATTTGTTTGTCGTTGCTTCCACTGTTGTGCCCCTGATTCTATTTTTGTGCTTCTACCGCCGTTCTCTCCCGCTGTTCCACCCCGCTCCCCGCTCCCTGCCGCTGCTCCCCCGCGGCCCCACCCCTGTTTCGTTCTGTTCACCGCACCGCTCCCCTCCCCACCCACCACCCCGCTCCCGCCTCCCAGCTGCTCCTCCCTCCCACTGGATACTTGAGGAGGTGTCCGCGAGGCGGAAAGCTGTGACCCGACCTGACCTCGTCAGGGCCGGTTCGCTCCACCCGCCGCGTGGCCCACCCTGAGTGTGCCCGGTCTCCCCTGCCGCCGCAACTGCCAGTAATTGTATTTTGCTTCTTTGTTGTGCCAGTATCTCTTTTGCGCGTCCACTGTTGTGCCCCTGATTTGTTTTCATTTCTTCCACTGTTGTGCCCCTGATGTGTTTGTCGTTGCTTCCACTGTTGTGCCCTGATTTGTTTTCATTGCTTCCACTGTTGTGCCCCTGATTCTATTTTTGTGCTTCTACCGCCGTTCTCTCCCGCTGTTCCACCCGCTCCCCGCTCCCTGCCGCTGCTCCCCCGCGGCCCCACCCCCGTTTCGTTCTGTTCACCGCACCGCTCCCCTCCCCACTCGCCACCCCGCTCCTGCCTCCCAGCTGCTCCTCCCTCCCACTGGATACTTAAGGAGGTGTCCGCGAGGCGGAAAGCTGTGACCCGACCTGACCTCGTCAGCGCCGGTTCGCTCCACCCGCCGCGTGGCCCACCCTGAGTGTGCCCGGTCTCCCCTGCCGCCGCAACTGCCAGTAATTGTATTTTGCTTCTTTGTTGTGCCAGTATCTCTTTTGCGCGTCCACTGTTGTGCCCCTGATTTGTTTTCATTGCTTCCACTGTTGTGCCCCTGATGTGTTTGTCGTTGCTTCCACTGTTGTGCCCCTGATTTGTTTTCATTGCTTCCACTGTTGTGCCCCTGATTTGTTTGTCGTTGCTTCCACTGTTGTGCCCCTGATTCTATTTTTGTGCTTCTACCGCCGTTCTCTCCCGCTGTTCCACCCCATCCCCGCTCCCTGCCGCTGCTCCCCCGCGGCCCCACCCCGTTTCGTTCTGTTCACCGCACCGCTGCCCTCCCCACTCGCCACACCGTTCCCGCCTCCCAGCTGCTCCTCCCTCGCTCCGCCCCCCCACTCTCCATTTATGGCAGAGTCCGCACGTACGTGCAGCGTGCACGCGCAGCGGGCGCGCCGATTGTGCGCCGAAGGCACGCCAAAGGCAAGCCCGTCTACGCCCATCCGCGCCTGGACCGCGCCCAGCGCCAGACCCCCTGGCCCCCGCAGATGCCAGCTCAACCGCCGGACTTACGACGACGCCACCCTCAACGCACTCAACACCGGACGGATCCCCGGCTGCTACCGAGCCACCCCAAGACGCACCCACGGACCCGTCAACTGCCAATCGTACAAGTTTTCCTACATCCGGACCTGTACCGCACCCGCCAAGCCGAGCACCAGCAGCAACCACCTGAAGTGCATCCTGCTCAACACCCGCTCCGTCCACAGACAAGCCGTAGAACTCTGGAACCTGCTCGACACCACATCTCCAGACGTCGCCTTCCTCACGGAAACATGGATGAACACCTCCTCAGCGCCCGACATCGCCATCGCCATCCCGGACGGATACAAGATCACCCGGAGGGACCGCGCCAACCAGACAGCAGGAGGCATCGCCATCGTCCACAAGAACACCATCCGCATCACGACCAACTCTGACGACACCCTCACAACCGCCGAACATCTTCACTTCCAGATACACACCGACCCCAGGACCACTCTCAGAGGCACCCTGATCTACAGACCCCCAGGACCCCGCACACAATTCAGCGAAGACATCGCAGACTTCATCAGCCCGCACGCCCTCCCCTCTGCCGACTACATCCTTCTAGGGGACCTCAACTTCCACCTGGAGAACAACAACGACAACAACACCACCACCCTGCTGGACAACCTCGCCAACCTCGGACTCAAGCAACTGGTGAACACCCCCACCCAGTACGCCGGACACACGCTTGACCCAGTCTTCTCCTCCAGCAAGTACATCTCCTTCAGCCACTCCACCGGACTCCACTGGACAGACCACAGCTGCGTACACTTCAGCTTCAGAAAGACCACGACTCACCACCACCCGCAACAGGTTCCCCGCAGGAGCTGGAACAAGATCACCACCGACCAGCTCACCACATCACTGAGCCAGAACCCCCCCGCCAGCTCAATGGACCCCAACCAAGCAGCAAACAACCTCACACAGTGGATCACCAACTGCGCTGACGACCTCGCACCTATGAAAAACCATCCCAGCAGGCCCGGCAGCAAGAAAGCCTCCTGGTTCAACGACAACCTCAAGAACTCCAAGAACTGCCGCACCCTCGAAAGCCTGGCGAAAAAACCCGACTACAGACAACATGACCACCCTCAAGCACGTCACCCGCAAACACCACCAGCTGATCCACACCACCAAGAAGACAGCATTCAAGGAATGTCTCGACAACAACGCACACAACAGCAAGGAACTCTTCACCATCGTCAAAGAGCTCTCCAACCCCAGCGCCGGAAACAACGACATCACTCCCTCACAAGACCTCTGCGACTCACTCGCCTCGTTCTTCCACAGCAAGATCGCCGACATACACAACAGCTTCGGCACACAGACCACGCACCCAACCACCGAACCGACGCCCTCCACCACCACCCTCCGCGCCTGGATCCTGGTCAGCACTGACGACACCATCCACACGATGAACACCATCCACTCCGGATCACCAACCGACCCATGCCCCCACCACATCTTCAACAAGGCCGACTCCGTCATCGCACCCCAACTCCGGGACATCATCAACCGCTCCTTCAGCACCGCCACCTTCCCAAAGAGCTGGAAGCATGCCGAACTCAGCGCCCTCCTGAAGAAACCATCAGCAGACCCCACTGACCTCAAGAACTACCGCCCCATCTCGCTCCTCCCTTTTCCTGCCAAAGTCATCGAGAAGACCATCAACAGACAGCTCGCCGCCTTCCTCGAGACGAACGGATCCCTCGACCACTCGCAGTCTGGCTTTCGAGCCAACCACAGCACCGAGACCACCCTCATCGCAGCCACTGACGACATCCGAGCCCTGCTCGACAACGGGGAAACAGCGGCCCTCATCCTCCTGGACCTCTCCGTAGCATTCGATACTGTCTGCCACTGCACCCTAGTACAGCGCCTCAGCAACATCGGAATCCAAGAGAAGGCACTAGAGTGGATCATCTCGTTCCTCACCGGAAGAACCCAGAGAGTCCGCCTCCCCCCGTTCAGATCCAAGGCCACCGTAGTCATCTGCGGCGTACCACAAGGATCGTCACTCAGCCCCACCCTCTTCAACGTCTACATGAGCCCCCTCGCAGCCATCGCACGCCAACACAACCTCAACCACATCTCCTACGCTGACGACACCCCGCTCATCCTCTCCCTCACCAACGACCCAGCCACCGCCAGAACGAACCTACACGAAGGGATGAAAGACGTAGCCGAGTGGATGATGAACAGCCGCCTGAAACTGAACTCAGACAAGACGGAAGTCCTCATCCTGGGATCATCACCCTCAGCCTGGGACGACTCCTGGTGGCCCCCTGCCCTGGGCAGCGCACCCAAACCAACGGATCACGCACGCAACCTCGGCTTCATCCTGGACTCCTCTCTCTCGATGAACAGACAATTTAACGCCGTCTCATCATCATGTTTCAACATCCTACGCATGCTCCGAAAGATCTTCCGATGGATCCCCACCGAAACCAGAAAGACGGTCACACAGGCACTCGTCACCAGCCGACTGGACTACGGGAACACCCTCTACACCAGAACCACAGCCGAACTTCAGAAGAGACTCCAACGCATCCAGAACGCCTCCGCACGACTCATTCTAGACATCCCTCGACACAGCCACATCTCCGGACACCTGGGAGACCTGCACTGGCTCCCCGTCAACAAGAGAATCACGTTCCGACTCCCCACCCACGCACACAAGGCCCTCCACAACCTGGGCCCCAGGTACCTCAACAACCGCCTGACCTTCTACACTCCCACCCGACAGCTGCGATCGACCAGCCACGCCCTCGCCGCCGTTCCACGCATTTGAAGAGCCACAATGGGAGGAAGATCCTTCTCCTACCTGGCAGCAAAGACTGGGAACTCCCTCCCCATCCACCTCCGTCTGACCCAAAACCACCTCTCCTTCAGGAAGCAACTCAAGACCTGGCTGTTCGAGCAGTAGCGGACCCCTCTCCCCCTAGCGCCTTGAGACCATCCAGGTGAGTAGCGCGCTATACAAATTTCTTGATTGATTGGTGGAGGAACGATCATCCGGGGAGTCCCTGATGGCCAAGGACACACCTCCAGAGCAGGTTACTGATACAGCAACTCCCTCAACTGGGGAAGTACTAGGCCGATGGACACTGGTGGGCCTATTGAGAGTGTGTATGATGATTTGAATATGCAGGGACATGCATGGCCTAATATCAGTGCTATTGAACATTTTTGCCGGTTCACTGCCCGCGGTGGTCCACACAGTATCAGCTACACACTGCACATTATTTCATTGTGTCTTTGTGGCATTTTTTGGCTGTCTTCATTGCCATGTTACCACACTGTTTGTTTTGTATTTTGATTGAATAACAATAAAAACATTTTTTTTAAAGTATAAGGACTCTTTCAACAGGGTCTTCCTCAAGAGTAGTCTTCCAAGGTTTTTGAAACTTCTAAAAAGTTGGCAGTGAGGTGCTCGCTGTATCCATTGCATTAGCCAGTGTTTTGAGAATTTTCCCTGCACAATCTTGTCTACTTTCTTGCCCTATGCCCACCTCCTTTTGAAGTATTTACTCTTTGATTTACTGAAAACAAATCCTAAAATACCTAAATTCAAGATGGTTAAATCATTAATCCTTCTAGAAGAGCTCCTGGAAGGCTTCAAATCTGCCCCCTATTTAGATGAACACTCCCTTCCTCTGTCATTGTCATAACCTGTTCTTATTCCTAATGAGATAGTACCCAAAGGAGGACTGGAGCTACCCTGGACAGGAAGGTTCTTAGAATGAATGCTGGTCCCATTTGGAATCAGCTAGTCAATCAAATAAGTGTTATGGCTGTACTTTGTTTTGCCAGTTATCCTACATAACTGTCCCTTTGTTAGTCCCTACTAAGTCACCAGTTGTTCGCAACACCTCTACAATATTGGTTCTAAATGCCAGGCTATTCTCTTTTGGTAGACATAGTCCTTATTAACTCCAGTCAGTAATGTGTATTAACCTCCGGAATCATGATGAGTTGCAGAACGTTTTTATTCCAGTTCTGACTCAGGAGGCCCAAACCATATCTTTATACAATTACCTTAATACTAAATTGATCAAAAATCTGTCATCACTAAATCAATGTAGGGAAGTCATCCCTTTTGTCCTAATCACCCCCATGTTTCACTGAAACTGGTGGTTACTAACTCTAAAAGTTCCCTGGGCTCTACTAACCAGGCCCAGGGCCAGTGCTCTGTCCTCTAAAGGTAGACAGTAATTGTTATAATTGTAATTGACTAAAACAACTTTACTGTAAGTCCCTAGTATGTGGCAGGAAATGTAGGTTCACAGACCCCAGTGGACTAAATTCACTTAAGTGCGAACTGCTGTGGTGTCCGGTGTTATTTTAAAGCCAGGCCTGTTTTTAAATTAAAACAGTGTCCAAATTCGTTTTTAGAAGAAAATGTACTTCCGAGTCCAATATGCCCCCTTTTATCACTTATAAGTCACCCCTAACGTCTCTCCTAGGTGTCCCAAGGGTACGGTGCATTGTTATAAAAAGCAGGGACAATAAAAGATGTTTTATATGCCCTGGTAGGGGAAAACAGCAAAGTAGTTGTTCCCCATTGTAGTGCTACTGGCCCCATAGGCTAATATCGGAAAGTTTTATTAAATTTAATAAAGTCTATCTTTGTTTTGGAGCTAGCTAACAATCTTACTGAAAGTATCAAAATAAAAGCTATAAAAAATACAACAACTGCTGATGGTCGTATTCATTTTAGGTAATATAGGAAAGTAATTTTAGAACTTACTATCGTGAAGTTATCCAAATTAGCCCTGTAGCAGCCTCTTTTGATTGGCCAGCATTTGACAGCCTGAGCCGAGCGGTTCCCTGAGAAGGTGAGAAGAGGCCTTGGGTTGAAATAACACAGTCAATTGGTGAGAGGAGATTTGCTCTCTGGAGACGCCAGGGAGAGGGAAGGGGCTGGAAGGTTAGCTGGACTAAAAAGGTAAGAGTACAGTTGTCACAGGACCCAGGCCAGCTCCCACCTATTGATCCTCAGCTAGATGGGAGCCCCCCAAATGAATTAGGAGAGGGGCTGGAAGGGGAGTGTACTGTGTTGCTAGCCACACTTCTGGGTTGTGTTACACAGACACACATACGTCAAGGAGAGATTTTCTCCATTTTGATTTCTGGGCAATAGTGCATTCTGGATAAAAAATATGCCACACCATAGGACGTTTGCCCCTATTTGCCAGGGTGTCCCAGCCCCCTCTTGCCAGCCCAGAAGGGAGAATAAATATGCAAGAGCTGCTGGTGCTCCATAGATCACTGCCTGGAGCATCTGAAGAAAAAGGACAGCACTGCTGGACCTTTGGACTGCTCAACAGAAGGCTTGCACACAGAAGCACTTTCACAAAGAAAGGACTCTGCTGGTTTCCATGTAAAAGGTGTAGACCACCTGAGCATCACAAGTAGCAAAGTGCTAAAAGAAGCTGTCTGATGCAGACAAATAGAGGACTACTCCAGATGACCAGCTACTACTGGATATTCCTAGACTACAGTTGTGTCCGTCCTCTCCATGTCCTTCCTAGTGGCATGCAGCCTGCAGAACCGTTAAAAGGACAGCAATGGACTTCATGACAGGGCTTGTCTGTTTTTATCGGATACTATAGCTTGTAGACTATACTTGATATGGGTTGTGCAGAAACACACAGCAACATTGGTAACCTTTTATTTGAACAGTAACACTGCATCTCAGTAATGTTTTTTGCATTTAAGAAGTATCTAAAACTGAGACAGGGATGCCCTGTAACAACTGTCTAAAACTGAGGACCTTATTTATCAAGGCCGGCAACACTTACCCCACTGTTGCGTCACTTTTTGTAATGCTGCTGCGGCATTAATAATGTGCCACGTTGCGTAATATTTATAAAGTGACGCATCTACCCAGATGCGTCACTTTGTAAAGGCCTGCACTACATTATACCTGTGTCAGGTATAATGTTTACAGGGTGTGTGTTCCCCCACAGTAAAGGGTTGTAGTTGTGGTGCAGTAAAATATATACGATATCCCTGTGACTCTTCTAGGACGCTACTGCGTGAATATCTTACGCCTGCCTCATAGCAGGCGGATGACTGATGCAGGCCCTTTAATATGGGGCTTGCCCCATGTGAAAGGACACATTGTTGTAGTTGCGTCTGTTTTCAGACACAGCCCAGCAATGCATCACTTTTGTACCTTATGTCAGAAATACTGACGTATCTGTAATTCCTTGCGACATGGAGTGTCATACATTAAATACGGCGCATCCATCGTGACATAAGGAGGGCGCAGAAATATCTGTTGCAACGCTGTTTTGTCACAGCGAAGCAACATTCTTCATAAATGAGGCCCTGAATCTGTCATTAGATTAATAATATCCTTATCTTTGCTGGAACAATTTCACAGCTCTGAAGCGTGAATGCTATTTATATTGGGATAGCACGTGAAATTCCCTTCTGACCAATTACCACTACTTCCCTCAGTGCTCTTGTTACTTTAATGGACCATCACAACTTATTTTTTGGCAGGATGCTGTACATTAATGAGGAACAGTTCACCAGGATGATGAACGTTCTATTAAAAAGTACCAGCAAGTCATACTTTTACTGGTATTTTTAAGTAATATGCACCTTATAATTGCTAAATCACCATCTCCTTGCATTATATGAACATGGGTTTCACCACATCTGTACACTGTCTGCAGTGGAGAGAATCACATACATAAATCCTAAAATGGCATAGTAACAGAAGTACATGACATTTCAAATATGCATCACCTATAACAGCTGCTACATATGTAGCTGGGTTAACTCTCATGTGGTTTATTTGGGAGAGAAGTCATCATTTCAGCCTTAATTCTATAGCATGCTACGTTTTCAACACCCCAATTTTTTTTGGGTTGAGCCACGTCTTTATAAATATCTGAAGCGCTCTAGCTACAGAACAAAAACATAAAATATACAAACATAATAGTACCCTACACATGACTTGCTTACGTTTATTGGTAATAACAGACAACATCTTTGAAGCAATTTGAGAAAATCTGCCTTTTCGGCCTGGTCACCCCTGGTTGTTCACTTTTTTTCCGGATCCTATTTTTGCTGGTATTAGGAAATTGCACTCTTTGGGTACCCTTACAGTGACCGTAGACCTAACCCCTAATCCCACTATATAAGACCAGTTGCATGTTCAATATAACAGGCCTGCTTGTGATGAAATATTTATTTCAATGCTGGAAACTTAATTTTCAAAACCTGATTGTAGGAAAGGGGATTATTAGTAGGTAGGGGTATTCACCTCGAGCTAGTAATAATGCCACAATCTCCCACAATGCACCTGGGTAGTCTAGGAAACAGACTGCCCAGGGAACAGACCTCGAGGATCTCTGACATTGATTGTAACCACTGTTATGCTTGCATTGGGGAATCCTGGGAACTGAAATGAGCAGGGCACCGTATTAAACTCTAGGGGCCTAATTCACAAAGCTAAACTTACACTTGTGAGTAAGGCAATGACTGTTTGCAATTCACAAAGGTATTTTATTAGCAGTATCTTTACGACTGCTGAGTTTCAACACATAAAAAGATAGGACTGTCAGGAGAATGTGGGTAAAAACATCATTCTGAAAAGCAGTTCAACATATTAAATAGTGATACTGTATATTGGTTATCTAGAGTGAAGCAAAGGGCAAGCTGCATATTTATCGACACAGGGTGGCCTATGATTTGGATTCTGATATGTCTTCTGTAACATTCGAATTTTGTAGAGCCCCAGGGTACTCAAGTCTGAGTGTCCCTGCACTAAAAATTCCTCACAGACGCCTCATGACTCTGCTCTAGACCTACATTCAGTTTTGCCTAGAGAACCAGAATAAAAATCTTTTGGGGTAACAAAGTCTGGGAAGGCTCCGTTTTGAGATATAAAGGCATGGAGTTCCATAGGTTATCAGCCAAAAGTCTGAAGGAGCTGCCACAGAGACAAATTCTGTTGACCCTAGGGATCACTGTCAGGGCAGTGCCTGAGGATCTGAGATGTCTTTTGGGAAGAAATGGTGTTAGAACTGGGATTTCTGGTTGGCTGAGGCTTGCGCCAAAGCCAGGCAGAAACCACCATTCTAGTCAGGGCAAGGGAGTCACACGCCAAGATAACCCCTGCTCACCCCCTTGGTAGCTTGGCACGAGCAGATGGCTTATCCCAGAGGCAATGTGTCGAGCATTTGCGCACGCACACAACAGCAACAACATCCTAGGCACACCACAAAAGGAACTCCACACAAGGTTATATAAAAATAACTTTTGTATTGGCAAAACACATCAGATAGTAATCACACAATATACATTGGGCCAACTGGCACGGGCAATATTCACAATGGATATGTACAAGACAGGACCACCTGCACCACTGTCAGGGATCACCACTTTTAGAACTAGAAATACTGTTAGAAATAGCACGTTGTAGATCATAGAATAATAATCACTTTAGCACACAACTAGTAACTACTGGTACCAGGTAAGTACCACCTACGCAACCCTAACCACCTTAGGAGAATATTGCGCAGGGAACCTGGGCTTCACTAGCACACCTGTACTAGAAAGAATGACCACCTAAGTATCAGCATACATTTAGGGGTATAGGCAAGAACACAAAACACATGATGCATAAACCTACATTCAGCGGTGTAAGAACAAGGCACATGATGCATCAGAACACATTCAGAGGTGCAGCACAAGAAAACACATGATGCATCAGAACACATTCAGAGGTGCAGCACAAGAAAACACATGATGCATAAAAACATTCAGAGGTGTAGGTAAGACACATAATGCATAAATCACATTCAGAGGTGTCACAGGCATAATGGCATAGCACATTACGCATAACTCACATTTGGGCCTAACCGGTAAAAATACAGTAGGCAATCTCCTCACTAGTCTAAACACATTAGACTCTGCCTCCTAAGAATAAATCATATTTAGGGGCGTAACTCACATAGTGAAAACATCTCACTAGCATAAACCTATATTGGTAAAATAACCTCCTAATCACATTGCGCAAACATCACCTTAGGCAATTACTATCAAAAACATAGTAAAATCACATGCGCAAAAATCACATTAGGGCCTTGCGCCCTACCCACATACCAGCCCCCTGGCCAACTGGCCATCCCAAGAAGGGGACTCAAAAAGCCCTGTGTCCAGAATGTCAGGGCGCGCTGCCACGCAGCGCCAGTCAAGGGTGCGCCACCGGCGCAAACCTAAATGTTGCAGCTGCCCACTACTTGCTGGGCAGCTGGGACAAATCAACAGGGCCTAAACGTTGCAGCTAGCACAAGTGCTGCGCAGCTGTAGCAGGCCTGGCACCACTGTGCCATCTCTGTCCCTCCCAGGGACTCTCTCCATTCCGCCTAAATGGTGCAGCTGCCCACTAATTGCTGGGAAGCTGGGAGACAACATAACTGCGACAGGGCCCTCACTGGCCTGGCCCTTTAGGAGACATCTGCGCCAAAACGTTGGAGCCCTCTAGCTCGGAATGAACAACAGTGCATTGGAGCCCTCTGACTCTAGGCTCAACTATGCCCACTAGAGCACTCTGGCTCCTAACTCCTCATGCCCCCAACAGGTGGGAGCAGCCCGCTGCCAACGGGGCCGCTCTGAACAAGGGCACTGAACACGGTGGGACGGGCCACTGACATCTGGGGCCGCCCTAGATTCCGCCGGGCGCTGTGCCTACACCGGCACCGACCTGCGTCCCCACGGAGGCTGTCGGGGTTCTAAAACAACTATGCCCCTCGTTGGAACTCAGGAATAAATTTGGGCCAACGTTGGAGCCACGTGGCTCTGAAGAACGACCTCTGCCCCTGGCCCACTCTTAAAGCACTGGCTCCCTCGGTGGAGCCGCGTAGGCTCCGACACAATGGCACCCTCACAACTCTGGAGCCATGCGTAGGCTCTTTGACCAATACTGCGGGGGACGGTGGAGCGGCCCGCTGCCAAGTGGGGCCGCTCGGGACACAACTGGGACCACCCCGAGCCCTCTCCTTACCGGGCTCCTGGCGTGGTCCATGGTAGGCGGCGGAGGCTGGCACTGGCCACAGTGAAAAAGTGCGCAGCGACCTAAAATCACCAACACCAGGTTACAAAAACAGCTAGGCAAAAGCAAAAAGTTTCGGGGTGAACCTGCCAAAAAGGGCCAGGTCCAACAAATGGTTTGATCAATGGGCAGAAGTAGCTGGGTCCCTTCTGGTTACGTATTTTGTGACAGAAACAGAGTGCTTTAAAGGATATTCTGCCCTTAATGGGACGCCAGTGGAGATGAGCAAGTGCCGGACCCAGGGGGTAGAATCTCAGGAAGTTCAAAAGCGATGGGCAGCAGCGTTTTGTACTCTTTGGAGCTTTCTCAGTCAGTCTTTTGAAGCCCCTAAATAGAGTATGTTACAGTAGTCCTGGCGAAATACCAACAGAGCCAGGGCAATGGTCTTCTTAGTATCATCTGGAAGGAGACCCAGAATTTTCCGGAGCATTTTTAGGACTCCGAACAAGTGCCAACTCTGGCCAAGATCTGGCTATCAAAGGAGAGGCTGGAGTAAAACCAGTAGCCAAGATTTTTTACATTTGGTTTAGGGACAGGAGGGGGCCCAGCCCTTTGGTTCACCGTGCGGAGGACTGGATTGAGGGTTGTTTCCTTACCACTAGGACCTCTGTTTTACCTGCCTTGAGCTTAGCGCTGAGCCCTGTGGCACTCCCTGCTGTAGGGAGAGGGTTTAAGAGGTACAGGGTACTCGGGAAAGGTATGGCTGTGAAGAAAGTCAGTGAACCAGTCAAGGGCACTTCCCCGGGTGCCCTATCTCCATAACCGATTCAGTAGTAAACCATGAGGCATGATTAGGAAGGATACACATCTAGGTTAAGCAGCACTAAGGCAGCAGTTTTACCCTCATCAGCAGTAAAGTGGAGGTATTCAGAAGCAAGAAGAACAGCAGATTCAGTGCTGAGAGGGTTCCGAATCTGGACTGGGTCTCATGTAGAAGTTTTTCTCCTCTATCAACTTCATCAATTGCTGGTTTACGTGTCTTTCAGTCACCTTTGTGAAAAAAGGTAACGGAGCTATTGGCCTGAGATTTTCGGGCTTTGAGAGATCCATCATGGGATTTTTTAACAGGGGGATCACCATCACATGTTTCCAGTCTGATGTTACACACCCAGTTGCGAAGGATATATTGAGTAGATTGCATAACGCAGGGGCGATTGCCCCGTTCCAGTATTGCTGTAGGAGCAAAGTCCCATAAAGACCCTGATTTGCCTTTGGTACAGAGAGCATGGGTCTCAGCCACTGAAATAGTATCTATACTGATGAGGTCTTCTGGGGGGATAGATGGAGTGAGACCTGAAGTGAGAAACTGATCATTTCTTGCCTTTTCTGGAAAGGAGGCATATGTGGTAGCAATTTTCCCAGAAAAGAAGTGTGCGATCTGAATACATTTATCAGTTGTGGGGACCGTGACAGCAGAGACTCACTCCAGGGAGGTGAGGGACTTCAGAATTCTACAAATCTCATGTGGTGAATTTTTTGCCCATCAATATTTTAAACAAAAAATAAGGTCCGAATGGATCATATTTGTCTGTGGTACTCCTTAAGCGGGTTCAAGTAAGCATTTTCCTCAGGGGTCTGGTAATTCTTATGCCACAGACGTTCAAGGTGCTTGCAAAGCTTTGTCGTGGATAGGAGTACCTCCATAAACCATTAAGCAGTAGGTTTCGAGTGGGAAAAGTTACATGCTTTCATTTGGGCTAGCGAGTCAAGCGCCTCATTTATTTATGCTGTCACTTGGTGGTTGGCTGTGTGAGGACAGGCATCTAAATGAGGGAATCAGAGTGACAGAAAAGACAGGAGGCGTAAGCAGGGACAATGCTTTGATAGTAAGTGCTTCAGAACAGCCAGGGATGGGCGAGATGCAATTAATCTAAAATGTAAAAAGGAAGTGGTCTGACCATGCAGTGGGGATCGGGGTGGCTATACTTACCTGGGCATTATTGGCAAAGTGGGATTGTGGATGTTGCCTAGAATGTGGATTGGGGCCAGCACTAGCTGGTTTAAGCTAAGAAACCCAAGGTCTTCGACAAGGCGAGTGGCGTTGTGGCAGCTCTCCTCTCCACAGTTCAAGCTGAGGTCGCCTAGTACTCAGCCACGGCCGGCAGTGGGAGTACCTGCAGGGCGGTGATGTGGGGAGGGGGAGGGGCAGCGTGGGGGGTAGTAATGTATGGATTACGGAGCTTTACAGGTAAGTAAACATTTTTTTATAAATAAAATGAAATTCGTTCCGCGCACTGCATTGCATTTGGGGATGCAGTGCTCTCAACGAAAAAAAAAAGATCTGGGTGGTGGAGTGTAATACTTCCCCTAAATTCCAGCGAGCAAACAATTAAACTAATTTCTTGTAGAATATTTTAGGGAGAGTAGACTTCTTCCTTAAGAATTTTTCGACATTTTTGGGATTACATTTCTAAAACTCAGCAGATCCTTATAGGGCATTCATGAAATATTCCAGAACTTACATGGTGCGCCATGAAAGCCTGGCCTGTCCTAGGAGTAGATCTCAATTGTATTAAATGTCTTAAGTCAGAAATTACTTCCACTATACCAAGATCATCATTCTTTCATGGGTTAACTCCTTATGCCTAGGAGTACATTCAATATAACACTGCCAGACATTTACCATGGATACTTCAGCCACAATCATGGCTACCTCTAAAAATTTCATCCGGTATACAAGGTTCAGCATGTTGCCTTTGAAAGCATTGATAAAATGAGCACAGGAAATCTTATGACAAGAGTTACCTAAAATATCAGTTCCTACATTTTACTATGGATCCACCCTATATACTAAAAATTACGTGCATCATGTCAGGGCCTTAAGCTAGGTGTGGTGGCACATGTTCTGTGTCACTGCCGCTGGGTATTACTGGATTAGGGACTTTCTCAGTTAGACAGATCTAGTCCCCACAGCCATAGATGGTGTCTTTATAGTAGCATGTCAGGGCCTCCAGTTTCCCATAGGTAATATCTCGCATCCATATGCTATTAGTGCCCTTGTCTATAAAGCAAGAATAACCTCCAATAGGCCAGACCAGCAGCCTACTTGTAGGCATAACACACAAATAATGACACACACATGTTCTCACACACACACATTCTCACTATATCTCTTGCACTCTTTTGTACATTTGTACTCTGTCACACTCACACGCAGACACACTGCCTCTCTCACTTCCATTACTCAATATGGTTTTATTGTGTTAGAAAGGCTTGCCCTGCTGCTTCCGCTATACCTGCCTTGCTTCTTAGTGAAGCTTAATAAAAACATATTCTTTATATGTTATTCAAAAATAATAATATATTATCTTAGCAATGTTTGTTACTACTATGATGTGAGTGGAAAGTGCTCTTCCTTAAAATAGCTGTACGGGGCTTATATTTGGTTTCAAGTGTGTATCAAGCAGTTACAGTAATGGAAATAAACTACTCAGCGTTCTACCATGTATTAAGTATTAGATCATTGGAATGTTGAGTGCTCCATTGAAGGCAATGGAGTGCTCTGGGCTTCTAATATATCCTTATAGCTCGACGTAGCATGCTCTGCTGTCCATTACAGGCCCGATCCAGCGTTAGAGGGTTGAGCCAAAGGCGAGGGTCTTTAACTAGGGAGTTGGCCTTTAATAGCTGGTAGAGCCCGCTACGGAGGGTTCTAAGGTTATTAGAACATTCCGTCCCTAAAGGGGAGAATGTTCTAATTTGCAAAACAAAGGCCTCGCAAAGCCTGAGGGGGTTGACATCCCCTCGGGCTCTGTTAGGTCTTTAGTCACAGCAAAAGCTGTAAATAAACATTGGAATGTTGATACTTCAAGCTTCTACCAGCCATTAGAAGCCCAGAGCACTTCATTGTCTTCAATGGATTGCTCAACATTCCAATGTCGTAATGGCTGTTAGAAGCCCGGAGCATCAACATTCCAATGTTTGTTCACAGCTGTTGCATTGAACAAATGCCTCATGGAGCCCAAAGGGATTTCACCCTCTCTCTGGATCCATGCGGCCTTTGTATTACAAATTAGAACATTCTGCCCTCTAGAGGTGGAATGTTATACTAGACTAAGAGCCCTCCGTTGTAGGCTCTACTGGCCATTAAGGGCCCTCTGCCTTGTTAAAGGCCCCTTTCCTTCAGTTTGGGCATTAAATGCTGGAGCAGGCTTTTGTGACCCATAGAGCCTGCTATGAATTTCATCCAGTAATACTTTCCATTTTTGGTTTTTGGAAACCCAACTTACAATGTAAAACAAAATATGTATCCCAGAATAAAGCAATGTGGTGAATGGAAAGCCAAGAATGGCTAAAGGTGTCACACAATCCTCAATCAAGCACCACACCCCAAAGCATCAGCCCTAGCCCCGCTGTTGAAGATGGAATTAAATAGGCATGTAGTACCATGAAAAGAACAGGTATTCAGTGGGTGCTTTTGTGGAATTATGTGTCTCTTCATGAGAGTTGTGTAATTGTTATATGGGCAGAGTAAGAGATGTGCTCATGTAATGTAAATGTAAATGTAAATGTATTTCGATTTATATAGCGCACGAATCACCCAGGGGTCTCAAGGCGCTTGCTTAGGGAACCCGTCCTGGTATTCCCCTGTGAGATACCCCGGCAGGGTATCCACAAGGTGAAAGCCAGGCATCCCGCCGCGAGGGGCCGTAGTGCTGGGTGATGGTGAATAGTGTGAGTGAGTGCAGCGTGAGTGGTGAAAGTGTAGGGTGAACAATGTACTGATGTGAGTGTCAGGTGAGCTGCATGAATGCAATGTGAGAGGATGGCCCATTTGAGTGTTGGGTGACAGGAGCGTGTGCAGATTGAGAGGAGTGAGTGCAGGGTGGTGTGAGCTGTGTAAATGCAAGGTGAGTGGTGTGCCAGTGTGTGGTGCAGGATGAGCAGTGAGAGTGAAGTGTGATCTGTGAGAGTGACTGGTAAGTGCATGGTGAGAGGAGTTAGTGCAGAGCGAGTGTTGTGTCCTTATGAATTCTGGCAGACTTTTATCCCTGTGGGCAGGTATGATGAATAGAGTGTCTGTATGAATGCAGGCTGAGGGATTTTTCCATGTGAGTGCAGGGTGAAAGGAGGACGTGCAGGGTGAGTGGTGTGACTCCAGGGTGAGTGCTGTGGTTGTTTGTGTAGTGTGAGTGTACAGTGACAGCTTTGTTCATGTGAGTGCAGATGTGCATGAAGATATGAGAGAAGAGTGAGCTGTGTGAGTGACATGAGTGCCTATGTGAGTGCACAGTGAGAGATGTGACACTGTGAGAGTAGGATGAGAGGAGTGACTGCAGGGTGAGTGATGTGACTTACAGGTTTGGTTGCGGGTGAAAGTGCAGAGTGGGAGGAATGAATGAATGCTGAGTGATGTGCTTGTGGGGAGAGATTGCAAGTGAGCAGTGAGAGTGAAAGGTATCCCACGATTGCAGTGTGAGTAGTGTGCTCATGAAAGTGCAGTGTGAAAAGTGTGAGTACATGGTGAGTGGTGTCATCCCTGTGAATGCAGGGTGAGCGGTGTGCTCATGTGACCATATGGTAAGTGGACTGAGAACGGCGTGAGTTCATGGCAAGGTGAAATAGTGTTAAGTGGTCTTTGTAAGCGCTAGGTGTGCGGTCTGCTCATGTGAGCGCAGGGTAAGAGGAGGAAGAAGCGTGTGAGTGTAGGGTAACAGTGTGAATGCAGTGTGATCACTGTGAGTATAGGGAAGAAGGAGGATGAATGGTGTGAATGCATAGGAAGCAGTGTGGGTGCAGTGTGAGCGCTGTGAGAACAGGGTGAACGTGAAAGTGAAAGGTGAGTGATGAGAATGAGTAGTGAGTTTTCTGACTGCAGCATGTAAAAACCCAGACACCTGGAGTAAATCAGCAATGTATTGACATTTGGCGTAGGGATTGATATATGTTAAACTTTTGCTATTATGGCAAGTATCATGAATGGAGGGTGGAGGAAATAAATAATGTGCTGATGCTGCAGCAAACTTCCAGTCTTTTAATTAGGTTTTGAAGTGAGCCTGGGCAGCGCATGCGATGCTCTGTGAGCCATGCTGAATTGGAGTATGGACTTGTAGCCCCACCCACTCTCCGCCCATATGGCTTGTGTCATTGTTCTCCATAAGTGCTGGCTTCTGATTGGTTAATAAGCTTGTTAGTCCCTCCTTAGTACAGCTTTGTCTTCAGTTGTAACCTCCCATGAGGACTGGCCCTTTTACTTCAGTTGTTACATGGCAAAACTTATTTAGTCTGCAAGCACGATTTTCTTTAAGGGTTTCCCCTACTGTATGCACTACATGCTTTCCTGCAACATTCAGCAAATTCACCGTGCCATGCTCACTTTCACAGGGCGCTCTTACAAAAAAAAGCATTCGTTTGTCGACTTGCCAAATAAATACTTTTTTTGGTAAAAGCGCCCCATACCTTGCTTTCACTTTAATAGCAGCCGTGGACCTTTCTTTAGTTGGACCTTTCTTTAGGCACAACTTGTCTAAAGAAAGGGTCGTGGCCTCTATTAACATACAAGCGTCGCATGCGGTGCTTGTAAACAACAAGCATTTTCTAAGCAATAGGTCTTGCAATTTAGAAACTATGACCAATTGGTAACATAAATGGCAATGCTTTTAATATTGCAGGTTTTTTAAACACAAATAAAAGGCATTGTCATATAAAATGCCAATATCTCAAAATCTCGCCATTGCGAGACCTATTGCATTGCAAATGCTTGTTTTTTGGGGAGTTTTATATTGCATGAACTAGACCCGTAAGTATCTGAGTGCTTTACATGAGCACCAGATGCTTTACAGACAGACATGTTCATTTTTTGTTAGGCACAGGTACATTAAGTGATTTGCCCAGAATCACAGGATGTTGAGCGTCCCTGCTTAGATTCGAACCCAATTCCCCAGCTTCGAGGTTGACCGCCTAGCCAATAGGCCACATCCTGTCCCAGCTGATTATCAGCTGATCCGATTTCTACCGGCACCACTGGTATTTTGATGTCCCAGTCCATACAAAAATAAGCAAATTCACCTAGAGGTAGTATTTTTTGCACTTACCTGTGCATACTTCAAAGAGCAAAAACAAATAGAAAGGACTTTTAAATGTGTTCTATAGCTGCATTAATGCCTGTTAGAACCGGGGTCTCTAGTTGGCAGGGGTATGCACCCTAGTCCAAGTAGGGACCACCGCTTCCGACCTGGTAGCTTGGCGCAGAGCAGCAAAGGCGTAACTTCAGAGGCAATGTGTAAAGTATTTGTGCAACACACAATGGCGATGACACAGTAAAAAGACTCACAAGAGGAACACCACACCAGTTTGGTATAAGAATAAGAATGTCTTTATCTAAAAACTATGCGAGAACCAAAAGCAGGTAAATCCAGCTCCAGGCAAGATCAATAATAAAAAGGATTCCAATTTCCAAGCAAGATCAATAATCAATAAAAATGAATCCAGTTCCCAGGCCTGATCAATAATAAAAAGGATTCCAGTTTCCAAGCAAGATCAATAATCAATAAGAATGAATCCAGTTCCCAGGCCTGATCAAATCACCAAAAGCTCATGTGTCCCAAGGGCTCCTGCTGTTAATGTGTTTCTCACAGTGTCCTTGGATGGCAAAAGTTCACTTGAGGTAGGTTCTTATGGTCAAAATTCACTGTGGGAAGGTTCTTAGGCCAAAGTTCCCTTGTAGCGTAATAAGTATGCCTCTCATAGAAATGATGCTCCCAGCGTAGAAAGTGCGGCTGCCCAGGAGCTGCTGGTAATGCATAAAAATGCCCCAATGCTTGCAGAGGCGCTGTCAACCTTACAGGATGTAAAGGTGTTCCCTCTGCGGCCACAAAGCATCCCCCAGTGTCAATTACCAAGCAATTATGCCCCCGTAGGCCGGTCAGTGAAGGACGGTTCCCAGCCAAGCACAAAGCTCACACTCCAGGTACCCGGCCAACCCGCACCCTGCCCCCTCACAGCAGCCTGCTTGCACTGAGGCGTTACCTGGGGTGGTGGTTGCGGGCACGGGTGCGAGGCTCCTCTCCCCCTTGGGCCTCGGGCTCAGCAGGCGCTGCACGGGTGGGGGTCACGGCGACACAGCGCTCCTTTAGCACAGCGCTTAACAGTGCCTCCAAGTCCGGGGCAACGACGGAGCCTCCTGCCACACAGTGCTTTGCTTCTCAGCGCTACACAGCGCGCTCCGGTCCCAGTGGCGGTGACCTCAGGGCCTGTTTCAGTCGGCTTGCACCAGAAGCAGAGGCAATCACAGAGCCCTCGGGAGGATCACGGGGCAAGCAGTGCTGAAGGCAGGCACAGCATTGCAGGGCAAATCTTGAGAGTGTTGTTGCTGTTCTAAAGGGCAGTCTTTAAAACGCTGTGGTCCAGGACAGGTAGTTTCCTTTAGCTTAAAAAGGGTGCAGTCCCAAAAAGGCAATCTTTAAAAGGTTGAAGATTCTTTAAAATGTGGTTCAAAGAAAGTAGTTCCTTTGGGATGTTGTGGAGACACTCTGGTGGTGATGTTGCAGTCTCCCATGCAGGGCAGGATCAGCAGATAGTAGGGCAGCTCAGCAGGTTGTGAGGCAGCAGTTCCTTGGAGCAGTCAGCCTCATTCCCAGTGGCAATCCTCTTGCGCAGCAGTCCTCACTCCAGCAGGAATTCGTCCAGGTCCAGCAGTGTAACAAGAATGTGAGGCCAGGACCCTCCCTTATATATCTTTTTAGTCTAGGGGCTAGAAAGTGGTGGAAGTCTCTGGAAGGGTCTGGGGGCAGAGGCTTCTGGAAGAGTCCAGGGAGTTCTGGTATGTTCCCTGCCTTCCCTGACCTAGCTGTCACAGTGACGAGAGACAGGCCGTTAAGGCTACAGTGGGCAGCCCATTACAGCTCATCCCAGAGAAGAAGGTGTGAATCACCACTCCCACCTCCCAACCCAGGCAGGCTATCAGTATGCAGAAGGGAGGGGGGAGTCTGCAGCCTAATCTAAGTGTAGGCAGGAAAAGGTCCCCTTTATAAAAGTGGGATCTCTAGCGTCGTAATGCCCAAACCCTATATATCATTGGAAAGGGATCCCCGCCCGAGTCCAACAAGACCAAACATGACAGACTTATTAGGTCCCTGTCAGAAGTTATCCCATAAGGAGAGGTTCCCAATATTATCCTATGGAGGATTAGCCTTACTGCAGTAGCAGGGGCTTGTGGCAGATATGCCAGCCTCACAATGTTTTAGGGGAGAGCACCTGCACCTCAGCACCGTTTAGCAGTGGTGAGGCGCCCAGAGTCCTAAGTCCAACAAAATGTAAGGTAAAAATGGGAGGCAAAAAGGGCAAAAATGTAGGGGAGACCACCCTAAGGCTGACAGGTCTAACACGTGTCCCCCCCAGCTGAAATTGGGGAGAACTACCCAACCTCCAGGGAGTTCTCATCACTAAGGCGGAAAAACCGAGAGAGACCGTCAGCATTGGCGTGTTCTACTCCGGGTCTGTGTTCCACCCTGAAGTCCATCCCCTGTAGAGAAATGGACCACCTCAACAATTTGGGATTCTCGCCCCTCATTTGCATGAGCCACCTAAGGGGCCGGTGCTCAGTCTGAATCAGGAAGTGGGAGCCAAAAAAGTATGGCCTCAGCTTCTTCACAGCCCAGACCACCGCGAAGGCTTCTCTCTCTATCGCACTCCACCGCTATTCTCGGGGAAGCAGCCTCCTGGAGATGAAGGCTACTGGTTGGTCCCTTCCCTCCTCATTGAGTTGCAAAAGTACCGCCCCTATGCCATGTGGTAAATAAATAAATAAATACCGGTACTATTTTTCTATACATTAACTGAAAAGGATAGCTCAATAAATAAGACGCAGGATCCGTGGGATCTGAGTCAAACAGGCTTTAATTAGATGGCTCGAGCCAATGGACCATCGGGTTCCATCACCTGCAAAGGTTCAGCAAGGGACAGACACAAGGAAAAGGGGAATGGCATGGAATGGCATGGAATGGCATGGAATGGCAGCTGCAACGTCTCATTAACATCATACAGTATATATAGTAAAACAGTATAATTGCATTGCATACAGTAGGCGTAACAAGTGACAAACGGAAGATAAGAACATATGGGCGTGAAAAGAAGGCGTGCACAGGGCGTGCACGGAGACATGTGATGTAAACGTCACAGAAGTGTCATGAATGGGTGGATACATGGAGGGGGCTACCTGGGCAGCTGGAACCTTTAACCTACTGGTGCGCGCAAACGGGCCATGACGTGTAACTGGGGAGAGCTGGGGGGCTCTGACTTCTGCACTAGAAGAGGAGACTAAAGTCTGGGATGTCAGGACGACATGTACCTATAGCATATCTGGTATCTTGTGTTTGGAGTACATGTTGCTTGAATCTAAAAGTCATCAGGGCAAAGGCTACTTGACACTAAGGCTGGTGCATGCAGATATTCTACATGTATTGCGTGTGCTATGAATCTTTTATGAATATTAATTCAGTAATTCTCTTGCATGGAGACAGAAAGACTAGACTATAGCTGAAGATGTTTATGCGGTTCGTTAGCTTAGGAATGTGAAGCCGGGGAGCTGAACTGATAACTAGAGGCATAACATATTCTTGGCAGACAGGCAGGCAGGCCGGGCACCGCGCTGCTTGGCAGAGAGTAAGTGAAGGGTCAGGGATGCGGTGGGGGCTGCTTCTCTCGGAGCAGTGCTTCAGGAGGCTTGAGCTTGAATCTGGTGTCCGGGCCCTTATGAGGCCTAGAAACGGGGACAACTCGATGAATTAACGTGCACAATGTAAAACGTTGGCAACATAGGCCTAATACTTGTTGCTTTCAGGAGGACTGGATAACTGGCATATTAACGTTGGACACAACTATAATTGCGTCTTTATTCGGGCAAGGAGAACATATGCATATTGATCATGCACATATAACATATAATGGGGAACACGTAGGGACACATGACAGGGCAAAATATAATGTTCCTCATTCCCTCCTTGTTCCCTACGTTTCCTTCAGGAAACATCAATATTCATGATACCATCTATCTGTTCATAGAGCATCATTTGCTCGTCTCTTATCTTCTTGGAATGGGACTTAGGACTTGGAATACAAGAGGTAGCGCACAAGCCGCAAATCGCAGGGCCACATTGTAAACATAGACAACAACTGAATATGATCATTACTACTATACCTAGAAACGACAATACTTTCCATCCCCAGGCAGATATTATACTCCAGACCCAACCGGACCACGTCCAGGTGCCTGGATTCTGGTGCAACTGATGGGCTATTTTATGAAGTCTAGTTATAGCTGAATAAACAGACGGTGCGTTATCAGGAATGAAAATGCAACAACTAGATCCAATGACTCTACAAGCTCCGCCCCTATCGGCCAGTATGACGTCAAGAACAAGGCGGTTTTGAAGAACGACAAATCTGATAGCAGATTGTTCTTCTGTTAAGTTACCTAGAGCGGAAGTAGTCTCATTCACCACTGCTTCAAGGGTTCTGGTAAACCTGCGTATTAGCTTACTATTCTGGACAGGACCTATGAAGAAAAAGAAACCTTTATTGAAATCTGTATACTGTTCTAATGCAGTTTCAGTTTGATCGACAATTGGGGACTCGATCTCCCTTCTATGTCTGACGTGTACTAGATGTGTATTCCTGTGATAATCGGATGGGGCTAGGAAAACTGGTGGCAGTAGGAAGGCAATGTAACATGTTCCATCCCAATCTAGGGGCAGAGGTACATATGCGGTCTGACCACATACAAAATACGAATGACGTGAGGCTTTGAAAGTAGATTTCCCACTGTCACTATACTCGACAACAGTATTACAATCACTGTGTCCTAGATGTACTGAACCATTCTTTCTAACACATAATTCGCCTTTCACTGGTAGAACTGTAATAGCAGGCAAGTCTGGAGTAGTCTCAGACTGAACATTCAAAACCATGAAATTAGAGGAAAAGTTACCTAGATCATATACTTCATTTTCTAGATTTAACCCTGTTCTGTGGGAAAGACCTTCCTTGTCTGGGAAACATGTTCTATTCAAAAGGGACTTATCGTCTGAGGATGATGTTATCGTAAACCATGCTCCACACGAACCATTGTGTGAAAACGGATAGGGAAAGAGTGGCAGAACTCCCTTCGGTATCTGGAAAGGGGGAAGTCGACCACACATCCAACAATTAGTGGCATTGCTAGTCTGGTGTGAGTAGTGTAACATTCGGATAAAAGTATTGTTGCGCATGGCAAGTCGGTAGGATAACTCGTGAGGAGGTAGTTCACTAAAAGTGTGCTCTACTGTATCATTAGAAGACAAATGTACATGTGAATCAATAGGAGGAAGAAATACATGTAAAACATAACTTATGCATGTAACCGTAAGACTCAGAAATAACATAAACAATAAAGTGACAATACATCTGCTGCGCAGATTTTTACAATAACGTATTTTCTTGGAGTTTCGTCTAACTCTCTCACTATGGGGGTCTATCTCATACATGTCAGGAACCTGTCTAACCGCTTCACCCGAGAGGGACTTAAACAATTAAACTGTCTGACTTACTAGACCGGAGCTTGAGTTTATACTCCTGCTGCGGAGTTTTCTCTAACAGGGGAAGTTTAGAGTCAGTATCTGGGCAGTCCTTGAAAAAAGTCTTTGGACGGAGTCCATGGAATCGTTTGATATGGCTGGAGTGAAGCCACCCCTTGCGGCCCTCCAATTTTACTGCTGTCCTTGTGGTCATCAGAACTAGTTTCGGCTCTTTCCAGCGGGGCTCCAGCGGGCTTGAACGATCAAAGTTCCGGATCAAAACCAGATCACCTGGAACGACCTCGTGCGGTTTCACTTGGGTGTTGTCTGGAAAGGCAGCCGCGACCTGTGAACGACAAGAGAGTAGTGCAGACATCAAGGAAGCTAGGTAATCTGTCAGCATATTACTGTCAACATCTGTAATTTTACGTGGCATAGGTGTACCCCACATGTTCGGGGGACGACCGAAAACAACCTCGAAAGGTGACAGACCTGAACGGGAGTGAGCGACCATTCTCATGTAAAAAAGGGCGACTGGCAGTGCTACCATCCAATCTACGCCTTTCTCGGCACAGACCTTTGCAATGCGGATTTTCAGAGTCTGATTATGTCTCTCGACGAGGCCAGCTGCCTCGGGATGTCGTACGCAGTGGAACTTCCACTGGTACCCTAACAGAAGAGATACTTGTTTCATGAGTTCGGATGAGAATGGCTGGCCGTTGTCTGAATACACGACCCTGGGCAAACCATAGCGGGGGAAAAACTCACGAACCAACTGTCTGGCAGTGGTCGCGGCAGTGTAATCTGGGACTGGATATGCTTCTGTCCATCTAGACAAAGCGCATACAACTACAAGGACATACTTGAAACCTCGACATCGATCCATCTGAATATAATCCATCTGGAGGACTTCAAAAGGGTGGTCAGGAGGATGGAATCCACCTTGTTCCACCGGGACACCTTTTACCTGGATTGAACTGACAACATATCATGCAGGTACGCACTTTCTGCTTGGCTGCTGCTCGTAAATGCTTGTTAAACCAGAGGTTCTGGATGCTGTCTAACATGGCTTTTTCTCCTAAATGTGCTGGACTGTGTCCTGTATTAATAATGACTTGAACCATAGAGTCGGGGAGAAACCATGTGGCTTTTCCCTTCGTCAACCATCCCTGATCTGTCTGGACCCCTCCTTGTTCAGACCATTTCTTGATTTCATCGGGAGTAGCATGTGTCTGTATGTCTAGTACGTCTTGTGTAGGATCTTTAACTGTCATACAAGTAGTCTGATCGAGAACATCTGTCTTTGTCGTGTTAACTGGAATGTCTGGAGTCTGAGCTGTAAGTTTGGCTGTTCGATCTGCTAGATCGTTACCTTGGGAAATGGCGTCAGTAGCTTTCGTATGTGCTTTGCACTTCATAATGGCAATGGCTTTCGGTAAATGTATTGCTTCTAACAGAGCTTGAATGAGGGGGCCATGCTGAATCTTGGCTCCATGAGAAGTCATGAAACCTCTTTCTTGCCAGAGCACTCCAAAGTCGTGTACGACTCCGAATGCATAACGTGAATCTGTATATATGTTTACTTTCAGGTTCTTGGCTCGTATGCAGGCTTGGGTCAGAGCAATGAGCTCTGCTGCTTGAGCAGACAGGGTGTCGATACGATGTGTTTCTATAACTTCAGTTTCAGTAGTCACTGCATACGTGGCTACTAACTCTCCTGTACTTGTTCTCATACATGAACCATCCACATAGAGTGTCAGATCGGGATCAGGTAATGCAATGTCTGTCAAGTCTTGTCTTGGCTTGGTCATGGTGTTAATAACTTCCACACAGTCATGTGTGGCAGGATTTGGAACAGTCGAAGGTAACAGTGTAGCAGGATTTAATACGTTGCAGCGTCTGATTTCTATGTGTGGCTGAAACAGTGTCAGTTCATATCCTGTCAAACGTGCAATTGTCAAGTGCTGAGTCTGTGTTCGGTTTAAAAGAACTTCCACGGAGTGTGGAACTTGAACTGTCAGGGAGTGTCCTAACACTATGGAATCACTTTGTCTGATAGCTAGAGCTGTGGCTCCAACTGATTTGAGGCACGCAGGCAGAGCCTGGGCTACCGGATCTAATGTGCTAGAAAAATAAGCACAAGGCTTGTGTTGTCCTGCTTGATCTTGTGTAAGAACAGATAATGCTGTACCATCACGCTCAGTGACAAAAAGTGTAAAAGGCTTATTGTAGTTTGGTGTCGCTAATACAGGTGCTTGGCATAAAGCTTTCTTTAACTCATTCAAAACAAGTGTATGTTCCTGGGTCCAAGGGAGGACAGTCGATGTGGCTGCCTCCTGTGTCGTTAACTGTATCAGTGGTTTGGCTAGATATGCATACTGAGGAATCCATTGTCTGCAGTAAGAAGTGAGGCCGATAAAAGCACGTACCTCCTTCTGTGTCTTGGGCTGTGGAAGATGTGCTATTAACTGGATACGGTCTGGTGTCAACTGTCTACCCCTCTTGGACAGCAAGTGTCCAAGGTATACCACTTGCTGGACACAGAATTGTAGTTTGGAAGGGGACACCTTGTGCCCCATCTCTGCCAGAAAATACAAGACTGTAAGTGACGCACGTTCGCAGTCACGTTCTGTGCGGGCTGTGATTAACAGATCATCGACATACTGGAGCAGGGCAGTGTCAGTTGGCATGTGAATACTGTCTAGTTGTCTTTTAAGTGCTTGACTGTAAATACTAGGACTTTCTGTGAAACCTTGAGGAGCTCGTGTAAATTTATAGCTTCTTCCATTTAAACAGAAACCAAAAAGAAACTGGCTGTCTGGGTGAATGGGAACACTAAAGAATGCGTTCTTGAGATCAATAACTGTAAAGAACGCTGCTTCGGAATCAATGGCAGTCAATAGGGAAGAGATATCTGGAACCACAGGGTACTGGGGTATGATACATTTATTAAGTTCTCGGAGGTCAATCACTAGTCGATAAACTGGGGGTGCATTTGGGTCAGTACGTTTAAGAATCGGAATGATAGGAGAATTACATATATTGGAGTCAGTTTCTACAACCACTCCTTGAGCAATGAGCTCGTCAATGATTTTCGATAAGGCTGCTACAGCCTCAGGTGGCAATTTGTACTGTCTGATTCGTGGTAAAACAACACCTTGTTTCAGAGTGACACGATAGGGTGTAATGTGCATACAACCTACATCAGTTGGACCTTGTGCCCATAAAATGCTGTGGTACATTCAATAATCTTGGATCAAAATCACGTAACACATAATGACCTTTAAAATCACGTAAAAACAATCTCACTCCTTCTGGAGAACAGCAAAAGACTGCTCCTAATTCTTTCAATGTTTTAATACCAAGTAAATTTTCAGGACATGATTTCGTAAGTAACAAGTCTGTAGTTCGGGACAATGGACCAACTTCTAGGGAAACTGGTTTCGATATTTCATTAACAATAGGCTTTCCTGAAAATCCCAGGGAAACATTTCTTGAGCCTGAGAGTGGAGCCCCTGGAACCTCGTCATGACTGATGGTAGTCCTACTTGCCCCTGTATCAATCAGAAACTTTCTGTCTTTCCCTAATACTTTGACTGTGTACATAGGGACCCTCTTGATCTACAGGAATCTCGATGAGAGGCAAGCCAACCTCCCTCTCTAGGCTATTTCATGAATACTGCTGATATTCTGGATAATCTGACTGTGCGTACTGGTACATCTGTTGTGTAACGTGTTGTGTGGCAGCTATAGGCTGCGGTACTGTAACTGTCTGTTGTGCGTTCTGCGGTGGTTGCGTAGTCTGCGGAACATGTTCTTGTCTAGGAGGACGCGGTCTCTCTTTCGTCTTACCAGTAGCTATGTTGTGTTTCAGAACTGCACATTCATTTACAAATGAACAAATGACCTGGCTGTTTACAGTAATTGCATGTCCCTTTAACGGGAGCTGCAGAATGACTGGTTTGATTCGTACCCCTCTTCTGACCATCTGCTGGAACAGACTGGGCAACTAGTACTTTCATTTTTGTGTCTTTCATACGTCTCTTTTCGTGTTCTTGCTCTTCCCTGATTCTGTTCTGGTGATACTGCAACATCTGGAGCATTTGGGACGGAGTATTAGCTTGCCAGGTACTCTCGACTTTCAGTACTCGATTTTTAACCTGCGGTAACGAATTCTCAACTAGTTTGGTAACAAAAAGATGTGGATACGACTCACTACTTGTTTTCAGACCGCTATTAATAATGAAACATTTCTCAAATCTGGAATAAAAATCACTAGTGTCTTCGTCTTGTTTCTGTTTACAGGCTGAGATGGCATCCCAATCTTCCTTTTTCGTGGCTAGTAATCTTGGCAAGACTTGTATTAATAACTCGGGCAATGCTTTAGCTTTTTCCCCAAGACCAGTACCTGGTACTCGTGCATTATCTTCGTTCTCTAACGCGGTCCAGTCAATCTTTTTCTCTCGCACCTCCCATTCTTTTTCTTTCAGTTTTTCATATATGCCCGCAGGCAACAGGACCTTTAACATTTTGATGATATCTGGATACGTGTATTCTCCCATACGGAGCATGTCTTTTAATTCACGGTGGAACCCTGCTGGATCTTTATCGTGACAGGGCACTAACTTTTTCATTTCTAGTAGCTCTATTTTCGTTAAAGGGGTGTAAACAAATACTCGTTCGAGTGTACCTCCCGTTCCCTTAACAGGATGCACTTCTCGCAGCGGATTCTGTCTGTCTATATAGAATGTCTTTCTTACTGGGGGTGGAACAGGAACAAAATGTGGAGTCAGGAACGTTCTGTATTTGTGGCGCTGTTCTAAAATGACACTAATTAAATCGGTACCTAGACCTTTCCATCGGTTTAGGAGTAACTCGTTCAATACATTATATAAGGGACCTGGATCAGAATGCTGACTTTCGTACAGTGTAATGAGGTGTTGGATCATGTACATACCCACCAGTCGCTGCTCGTCTGGGGGCAGTTTCAGAAACATTCGGGCCACTATTTCGTCTGAAAACGTGGTAGAATCACTAGTCCATCGGACTGCTGATCGGGCTAGTTCTTGTTCATGCATGGTACTAAGCTCACTGTAACCTATTCGTAGTTTCAGAACTTTATCGGTAGCCTGGAATAAATGTTCAAGAGAACACTGTTCAGGTACGGGAGGAGGAAAAGCTTTCTTGTAGTCTGGACGTGTGTGTCTATCTGACGGTCTCGCTCTACCTACATACGCTATTCTGGTGGGATTCTCGGTGTCTACATCTTCGTCTGAAGAATTATTCTCTTTCTCTGCTACTATTCTTGCTTTCTCTCTCTCGTGTATACCCATAATTTCTTTACGAATCTTTCTGTACATGGTTTCTATACTATTTTGTGTCTTGTGTTTTCCTTCGGCTATATTGTCGCTCCATCTTGTCAGGACTTTCATCTCGTCTTTGTCTTTATCAGGATGATCTTGTTCTCTTATTAAACAATTTATCAAGAACTGTAAAATCATACTTTGAATCTCGACTTTTCTGTGTGCCATAGCTTCGTGAATACTTTCTGGATTCTCCCCTGTTCGGATAAAATGATATATTCTGTCTAGATGTTCTTTCATATCTGATATAGTAATCAAAAAGTCTGCAACTCATCGTAAACGTACGGAATACAAGATCATGTGATCTTCACCTGGCACTGGATCATATCTACAATCATATTTACTATCAGTAAGGAACTTTTTGAGGGCTTCGTACGTAGCTACCTTTGGCGTGTGCTGTAACGCTGCGTCTCTCAGCGTCAGTCGTTTTGTTTGAGGCGGGGTGATAGGAGTACCTCCCCCTGCTCCTCCTGAACTGGAATCGTCAGTTAATACTGAATGTGCTGATGAAGTGACTGGTAAAGTAGGCATACGTAATGTGGGTTGGTCCTGGGGTACTGGCGGATTAACAGGATTCCCTGGACCAATGGCTGGAGGCACAGTAATTACATTATTAACGGGAGGTGGAAGTTGAACAGGCGGAGTAGGATTCGTATTAGCATATTCTGGGACAGTATCGTCTAAATAGGAAGAAAGGAAAATTTCAGCTGCGGTCGGTTTGTGACGCAGCTTAGTCGGGACCAATGGTGGCGGTAAATTACAGAGTGTTTCCGGGGTCGCCTTCGGCAAACCCTCGGCGAGAAGAGGATACATACCTTTAATAAGGGCATTTCTTTGTCTGACTGCTCTGCTCTAACTCGTTCACCTTCTTCTAGTAATTCCCTTTCTTGGGCTTTTTCGGAGGATTCCCTACTTAATTCTGCTTTTCTGAATTCTTTCTCTGTTCTTTTATGAGATTCTTTATGCCATAATTCTATGGCATCTTTCTGAGATTGTCTGGCTTTCTTTTTCCATAATGCTTCTTCTACTCTCATGATGCACTCGGCATCCCATGTTCCTGAAACAGGCCATCTATATTTCTCTTCGAGATGTTTGGTATAGTCAACCCATAAATCTAGATACAGTATGGCATCTAAGCCATGCTTATGATACATGAAATGTCCAGGACTGTCCCTGGGAGGGACAGGAACTGATTCTTCGAGTAACCCTTTTCTTGTTTTTATCTGACGTAACTTCGAAAACAGAGGCATATTTGAACCGTACTTGAACTTGAACACAATACACAATGAACACAGTAATGAATAGCAAAACAATCATTCATACCACGACATCAAGAACACATTAATAACAGTTCGAACAGATAGGAAGTATCCTTGAAAACATAATACTGGAATTTCTCGAGAAGAACAGACTTACTAGAATTACTGGATGCACTGCTAAAACAGTACAGAACATACCGGTCTCATAAAGAGACACGTCATACCGTACCCACCTAGGTGAACACGTCGGACCGGATCTGTGTACCCAAACACGTCGGACCGGGGACAAATAATGAACCCGTCTAGATACCCCCAGCAACGGTACTCACCGGGAAGCAAACTGAAGGCCTCGGACTGGACTGGACTGCTACAACGTCTGGTTACTACGCACTACGCATGCGCCTCGGGCTTCGGGCTTCGGTTACAGGTGGGCCTCCGGATACCTCGGACCTTGCTCTCTCGGCTTGGGCTCTGGTCGGGACGACCCGCCTTCCTCACCGCCTCGTCTGGATGCCGGACCGCAGTCTCCGTCTCCTCCTTGGGCCTGTGGGAGACTTGAAGCAGAAATATCTGCAGGTGCGCAGTAGGGGTCCGTCACGGCTGTAGAAGGGTCAGGGGGCCTGCGTTACATCGCCGGCGCGTGGGGAAGGGGCTCGTCCCTGTTCGGGCGCCATTTATGTGGTAAATAAATAAATAAATACCGGTACTATTTTTCTATACATTAACTGAAAAGGATAGCTCAATAAATAAGAGGCAGGATCCGTGGAATCTGAGTCAAACAGGCTTTAATTAGATGGCTCGAGCCAATGGACCATCGGGTTCCATCACCTGCAAAGGTTCAGGAAGGGACAGACACAAGGAAAAGAGGAATGGCATGGAATGGCATGGAATGGCAGCTGCAACGTCTCATTAACATCATACAGTATATATAGTAAAACAGTATAATTGCATTGCATACAGTAGGCGTAACAAGTGACAAACGGAAGATAAGAACATATGGGCGTGAAAAGAAGGCGTGCACAGGGCGTGCACGGAGACATGTGATGTAAACGTCACAGAAGTGTCATGAATGGGTGGATACATGGAGGGGGCACCTGGGCAGCTGGAACCTTTAACCTACTGGTGCGCGCAAACGGGCCATGACGTGTAACTGGGGAGAGCTGGGGGGCTCTGACTTCTGCACTAGAAGAGGAGACTAAAGTCTGGGATGTCAGGACAACATGTACCTATAGCATATCTGGTATCTTGTGTTTGGAGTACATGTTGCTTGAATCTAAAAGTCATCAGGGCAAAGGCTACTTGACACTAAGGCTGGTGCATGCAGATATTCTACATGTATTGCGTGTGCTATGAATCTTTTATGAATATTAATTCAGTAATTCTCTTGCATGGAGACAGAAAGACTAGACTATAGCTGAAGATGTTTATGCGGTTCGTTAGCTTAGGAATGTGAAGCCGGGGAGCTGAACTGATAACTAGAGGCATAACATATTCTTGGCAGACAGGCAGGCAGGCCGGGCACCGCGCTGCTTGGCAGAGAGTAAGTGAAGGGTCAGGGATGCGGTGGGGGCTGCTTCTCTCGGAGCAGTGCTTCAGGAGGCTTGAGCTTGAATCTGGTGTCCGGGCCCTTATGAGGCCTAGAAACGGGGACAACTCGATGAATTAACGTGCACAATGTAAAACGTTGGCAACATAGGCCTAATACTTGTTGCTTTCAGGAGGACTGGATAACTGGCATATTAACGTTGGACACAACTATAATTGCGTCTTTATTCGGGCAAGGAGAACATATGCATATCGATCATGCACATATAACATATAATGGGGAACACGTAGGGACACATGACAGGGCAAAATATAATTTTCCTCAAGGCGTCCGTTTGGACAATGAACTCTTTGGAGAAGTCAGGGGCCCTGAGCACAGGAGCGGTGCACATGGCCTGCTTTAGAGAGTCAAAGGCTTTTTGGCAAGCCTCTGTCCAGATCACTTTCCTAGGGTATTTCTTAGAGGTTAGCTCAGTCAAGGGGGCCACAATGGTGCCATAGCCCTTGACAAATCTGCGGTAGTAACCTGTGAGGCCCAGGAATGCCCTGACCTCAGTCTGTGTTTTGGGAGGCTCCCAGGCCAGGATGGTTTCTATCTTGGCCTGTAGAGGCTGCACCTTGCCCCCGCCTACCAAGTGTCCTAGGTAGACTACCGACCCCTGCCCTATCTGGCATTTGCTAGCTTTGATAGTCAGGCCTGCATGCTCCAGAGCCTGAAGCGCTTCCTGGAGGTGACCCAAATGGTCCTCCCAGCTGCTACTGAAGACAGTGATGCCGTCCAGGTAGGCAGCAGAGAAGGCCTCTAAACCGGAGAGGACCCGGTTCACCAGCCGCTGGAAGGTGGCAGGAGCGTTTTTCAATCCAAAGGGCATCACTGTAAACTGGTAGTGGCCCTCTGGGGTGGAAAAGGCGGACCTCTCTTTAGCTCCATCTGTTAGGGCGATCTGCCAGTACCCCGACGTGAGGTCAAAGGTACTCAGGTATCGGGCAGCCCCCAGCCTGTCAATGAGCTCATCCGCCCTCGGAATAGGATGAGCGTCAGTCTTGGTCACAGAGTTCAGTCCCCTGTAATCCACACAGAACCTAAGTTCTGGTGTGGTGCCCGGTGGGGCAGCTTTTGGTACCAGAACCACCGGACTGGACCAAGGGCTGTTGGAGGGCTCTATCACCCCCAACTCCAGCATCTTAGTGACCTCACTCTGGATGCTGGCCTTCACCTTGTCTGACAACCTGTAAGACTTGGACTTGACAGGGGGGCTGTCTCCTGTGTCCACATCATGGGTACACAGGTGGGTAATCCCAGGGATAAGGGAAAACACTGAGGCGAACTGCCCCAGGACCTGGCGACAGTCCCTCTGTTGCTCAGGAGTCAAGGATAGGGAGAGAACCACTCCCTCCACTGACCCATCCTTCTCTTTAGCAGCAAAGAGGTCCGGGAGAGGTTCACTTTCCTCTTCCTCAGCCCCATCAGTTACCATCAGTAAGGTAAGCTCAGACCTCTCATGGTGGGGTTTGAGGCGGTTGGCATGTAGCACCCTGTGGGGCTGCCTGGGGGTCTTTAGGTCCACTAGGTAAGTGGCCTTGCCCTTCTTCTCCAATATCTCATAAGGGCCTGTCCAGCGATCCTGGAGGGCACTAAGCTCTCCAGG